>NW_012267245.1:4934292-4989031 GCF_000151885.1 Dipodomys ordii
CACGCGGGGCCGGGGGCCGCTCCCCGGCCTGCCGACCGTCCATCCTGGGCGCCTGGGCCCCGCCGGCCATCGCCTGGCTCCCCTTCCTCTAACCAGAGACGCCAGCTGGGGTCAGTGAGTTCGAGGCTGCATGGCTGGGGGGGGGACAGAGCCAGAAGTCGAGGGGCGTCCAGAAATGGGGTGTCCTCCCCAGGTTCCTTACCCGTGATGCACAGGGCCAGCCGGCCTGCCAGGGCGTGACACTGGCCAGCAACCTTGGGGTGACCGGGAAGGCCTCAGAAATAGAAGTCAGCCAGCCCCGCTCAGGGCTGCCCACGGGCCTGCGCCTCGGGGGTCGGGGTTCTCCTGAGGGGAGCAGGTACTGCCCACCGCCATCTCCCCAAACCCGCGCTGGAGAGGAACCCTGCTTTGTGCACCCCCCCCCGACTTGGCATCGGTCCCTGTGCTGTTCTGGGCACCAGCTCCATCCACTAGCATTAATCTCATCAACCCAGTGCCTGTTAGGTAAGTTATGATGTACCTAATCTTCCAAAAAGAAACAGCAAGGGAAAAAAACTGGCAAAATCAAGCAATGTTCCTATTTTTCTCCTATAAATGAGAAAAATCTAGACTTACGCCCAGGCTTCTCTGCCCACCCTAAAACCCACATGCTAAATCACCATGCTCATTACTACCAGCAATGTTTGCTGCATAAGAAACCAATTATGTTGGTTACTCTGCTCAGATGCTGCCTCAGTAATTCACGGGGTCCAGACTTAATCATTCTTCCCATCTCTCTCCTTCTTCCTTCCCTGTCCTTTTCAAATTCTCTTTGTGTCTCCTGGAAAGGTCCCTCCCCCCCCAATGATAGAGTTGAAGCAAGTCTTTGGTTCTCTGTGTCAAGAGGTGTCCTGTTTCCTGGCAAAGATCCTTTGCTGATTTCCAACTCTCCATATGGGAGCTTCATATTCACAGGAAATTGCAACTGGTTGGCAGGACTCAGAAAGGAGGTGCCAAGTGCTGACAGGGAAGAAGAAACACCATGGTGGCCCAAGCCCAAGAGGACATCAGAGCACAATGGGCTTCAGTCACCTAGGAGCAGAGAGTCACCAGGCAGAGCTGCAGGCACGGTCAGGTCTAGGCGAAGGAGGTGCCCCTTGAGGGACAGGGAGTGGGAGGAGAGAGAGTTTACACCTTCTCTATCGACTCTGTGTGTACGTGTACGTGTGTGTGCACGCTGATACTCGGGCTTGAACTCAGGGACTTGTACTCTTCCTTGGCATTTTTACTTAACCACTGGTGCTCCACCACTTGAGCAGCAACCCCAGTTCTGACTTTTTGCTGGTTAATTGGAGATAAGACTCGTCTGCTCAGATTTGGCTGGCTCTGAACTCTGAACTCAGATCTCGGCCCTGCTCGTCATCCTTCGCCTCACTCGGGTCCTAGTCAAGGCTCTGACCTCTGAACTCAGATCTCGGCCCTGCTCGTCATTCTTAGCCTCACTCAGGTCCTAGTCAAGGTCCTGCCCAGCCGTCTCCTAAGGCAGCTGTTTCGCTTTTCCTGTAGCATTATTTATTGCACATATTCATTATTTATTTTCTGGTCCAGATCCTGAATAAAAAAGTCTTTACCACCTTTACCATCAGTAAAAAGCAAGCCACACCTAGGAAAGAACATCCCCAGAGACAGTCCCAGAATTGGCAGCTTTTCACTGCCGGACTGAACAAGGCAGTTAAGGAAGCCTCTGTTCCATGCAGAGTAACAAAGACAGCAATGTCACCAGGACCAGCCCTTCCCATCCCCTCACCCCATCCCCGGCCCCTCCCATCCTTGCCCCCTACCCCTCCCCTCCCCATCCCTTCCCCATCCCCTCCTCAACTCTACCTAGAGTGCCAGCCATCCTTGGGCCTTTTTGCTTTGGTTATATTTTTGCAAAGAAGGTCCTTCTTTCTTTTTCCCAGGCCAGCCTGGACCATGATCGTCCTATCTATCTCTGCCCCCTGCATAGCCAAGATGACAGGCACACACCTTTGTACCCAGCTTTTTCTATTGAGCTAGAGTCTCACCAACTTTTTTGCCAAGACTAGCCTTGGTCTAGTGACCTCCCAATCTCCACTATCTGAGTAGCTTTCAGGTGTGAGCATCACACTTTTAAGAGAAGTTATTAAATACGGAAAAGCCAGGCTGGAAGCATGGCTCAAGTAGTATAGTACCAGCTGAGCAAGCAAGCCAAGCAAGCATGAGGCCCTGAGTTCCAATCCCAGCTCTGGCAAACAGCCCCCCCCTCCAAGCAATTACTATAAACAAGGTGAATTTGATGAAAGAACAGTATATGCTGATTGCCAGTACATAGCGAAGCTTTATTGTGAGGAAAAGAAGCTTTATAAAAAAGAAGAGGTGTATAGAGACACAGGGGGAAGAAGAGGCAGAGGTTGGTGAGCCAAGAATTACCTGGAGTTTACAGAAACCAGGACCACAAGGGCCAGGGTGGGTCTTCCCCTGGCTTTCAGAGCAGCCAAGGCCCTAACAACACCTTGTGTTTGACCTTCTAGACCACAGAGCTGTAAGAGGACACATTGCTGTTGCTTTCAGCTATTTGGTTTCCAGTCGTTCACAGTGGCAGTCCCAGGAAATGAATATAGTTACTAATAAACCGTGTCAGGTTGAAATTGCTATGTATCCTCCCCAAAACTCAGCCTCTTGGATGACTAGAATTTAGACTTAGGACTTTGTGAATTACAGAATCATCCTCTTTGTGATCTTAAAACAAGGATAATGCTACTTAACCTTTTCAAACAGAAAAGTGGATTTAACCAGGGTTACCTGCTAGTAACTCGTACACATTCCTGGGCATCCCTGTAAGTTTTTGTTGTCTGCTTCTGCATCCTGCCTTGGTCTGAAGAGAAGTTAAGTTGGGTTAACAAGTCCTTTCCATAAATTGGCACTCAGCTTTCCAGTAAGTCCTGCAAAACAGAAGCATGGAATTGTGTATGGCTTTCATGTGGGTCAGCTCTCACTAGTTTAACCTGTTAATTCTGGAAAAGATATTAGTGGCCCAAACCAGACTCTCCATGGGCCTGGGATTTTCCTTCACACGCTTCCAGCTTTGATTAAGCGGCAAATATGATCAAAAATCCTACTGTGTACAAGGCTGATAGTCATAGAGATAAGAAAAGATCTGATTTCCATGCAAACAACTTCAAGTCGGATTGGGAGAAGATTTGGAGAGCTGTCAGCCCACAAATACCACCCGGCACCTTGTCTCTTTTCCGTGTGTGAGTTTAGGGGGCTGCGGGTGACTGTGGTCAGCTCTGTGCAGAGTGCGCACAGGAGCTCTGGTGTGGATGAACGTGCAGTTCCTGCCTCCTCGCAGTGGAGGAGAGTATTTGCTCTTTGTGAGCCTCACGAGCTGCCCCGGCTCTGGCTGGGAGCTTGGAGACAGCCGGCTTGGCCTTCTTCGCAGTGGGCACCTGGCCGCTGGCACAGGCGGCCACTGAGGTGGATAATCTGTCAGACGGCACAGACCCCGAATCCTAAATCTCTTAAGCAGGCCAGATTCCCAGCAGTGTGAACCGCCAGCCTCATCTACCCTCAACGTGTTTATAAATGCACAGACAAATCCTCCTCTCCCCCCGCGCATGCGTACAGCCGAGGCCAGCGCAACACTCGATCAGTTCTTTCAAGTGTTGACTTTTTTTTTTTTCTGGACACTTAGTGGCGTGTATGTAGTCGAATCAAATCAAATTCAAAAGGAGTTCTTGGTGAGCCTGTCCCAGTATTCTCTGAGTCTTAACAAACAAAATGGAGCTCAGAACATAGATCCACCCTCAAAACCATCGCCCCACAGCTAAGGGGCCTTTTTTTTTTATCCTGCTGACATGAGCAGAGGTGAATATAGGGTAGATGCTAAAGGGAGACAGAGACTCACTCCAGACACCCAGAAACTATTAATGAAGCAGGCAGACATGACAGACGCTGAGATTTGGTGAGTTGAGCAAGTATTTTCTGACAGTCTTAGCTTATACCTCGAACGTCTTCCCGTAAGGGAGGAAAGCAGGGAAATCCCCAAAGAAGGATCGCACAGGCCAAAGCCGTCTTCCTGCACACATCAGAAAGATTTATCTGGAAAGGCAGAAGAGTAGTGGCTAATTCCAGTGTGTGTGGCAGGGTACTGTAAGGTCTTTATCCCTGGGGAGTTATTCCCCGAGCTTTATTTTACGACCATGTTTGGTGTTGTGCTCAGCGTGAAAACCGAAGATGACCCAGGTCTCCAAATCCTGTGACGCTGATTCAGGGTTTCTTGTACCCCAGCAAACCCCCTCCCAGGAAGACCACAGCTGAGACACAGCCCCCCCGAGGGCGCCGGGGGACCCAGGCACCTGCCACCGGTCAGCAGGCTTCCTCCGGGTAACGTAAGGCTCTGTTCACGAGAAGGCCTTCTCTCAGAGCGAGGGTTGATTGTCAGTGGTGAGAGCATCTGCCCAGAGCATAGTGTCTAAGTGCTTGAATGGTCATCAGTGGCGTCATTTTTCAGTTCTGGGCTCTGAGCTCATGGTGCTCTACCACTTGAGCCACACCTCTCACCCTTCTCCCTTCAGGATAATTTCCCCCCTGAGGCTGGCTTTGGATGGCAGCCATCCTGCCTTTGCCTTTAGCATTGCCGAGATTATAGGCACAAACCACCACACCTGGATTGCGACGTGTATTTAGCGGTACTGGGGTTTGAACTCAGCACCTCACCTTAGCTTAAGCAGGGGTTCTCCCACTTGAGCCACACCCCCAGGTGATGAGTTTAATGATATGCAAGAGGATGCACAAGAATAACTTCAATTATATGTCGCTTACCTTCTGGAAATGAACATGGAAAAGCCAAACAACATTATCTCTAGTGAGAGCAGTAGATGAAAACTAATACAATGCTCCTCCCCCCAAAGGAAAATGTCATCCTGCTCAGTTCTACTCAGATTACCACAGGAAGAAACGCAATCAGACCAGGGCTCCTCATGCGTTCACACTTCATATTCCCAGGGACGCGTCAAGGGAGGTGAGGCATTGAGACACCCACCGCAGCAGGGCAGAGTGGCGGGGATGCTTCCTTCACCTCAGCCTGGAGGAGGAGGGCGTCAGGAAGGGGCAGACGAGGCCAGGAGCCATGAGGAAGTGGGCAGGTGGTGCGATTTTCAAGCCACCAGAACTGTCTAGTGATTGAGTCAGGACAGAACAAAGAAGACGAGGGAAGCAGGTCACGGAGGGAGGAGCTGGGCCGGGAACATAGCACGACCCTGACCCATCGGATGCACCCCGAAGTTGCGAGGCTAATACAGAGTCTCCCCACAGCCCAAGCCTGCTTGCCTGTTACTGGTCTCTGGCACCAGCGTTGGCCCAGCGTCATTAACTCACTGAAAACCCGGAGTGGACTCAGATGTCCTTCCTTTGACTAGATGCTTTTTCTTGCCCCAGAATTCCATCGAGGGTACTGGTGGCAGTTTTGTGTCCCCTCCTTCTTTTAGAACTCTAAGTTGGTTTTTTCTCTCTCTTGGTGGGACTGGGGTTTGAACTCAGGGCTCCCTGCTTGCTAGGCAGGGGCTGTGCCGCCAGAACCATGCCCTCCCCCATTTTGCTGTGGTGATTGTCCGAGCTAGGTGCTCAGGTTTTCTTTGGCTGACCCAGACTGCGATCCTCCCATTTATGCTTTCTGCCATAGACTGGATTACAGGAGCACCCCTCCGCCTCAGCCTTTTCTATTGAGCTGAGGCCTCACAAGCGTTTTGCCCAGGCTGCCTTTGAACCGCCGTCCTCCTATCGCACCCTCCTGAGGTGTGAGCGGCGGTCCCCCAGCAGCGCCGGTGGTTTTGAGGAGCACTGGTCAAATACTTTGTAGGACGTCCTTTGGATGGGATTTGCCTGAGATTGTGGGGTTGGGACTGCCAGACCATCCATTGCGTTCTATTCCAGGGAGGCGCTCAAAATCTCCCCCCCGCCCTTGGAAGGAAGTCATCACTGAACCCTCCCCTGAAGGAGGGCGGGCTCGTGTTCCTCTTCGTTCAGGGTGAAAAAAAGCATGGGATTTATTAGACATTCTTCTGTTTGAGCAGTCCGCTGCGTCATCGTGATATTGCTGTGGCCTCATGAATATTCATGAGGTACTCCACGGCCTCAAGTTTTATGCAGATTGTCCCAGCCTGGGAAACTCTTCCCATTGGCCTCTATGTCCTGGAGACAGGACGTCATCCGCATAGAGTTCCTGTGCCCCTGCTAATTTTGAAGTCCTTCCTTTAACCTGCAGTTCAGAGAAAACGACTTCATCCACTACAGTTCAGCACTCCCAGTGCTGAGCAAAGTTCCCTTTGCCTTTAATTTTAGAATCTGCCCTCCTAGGCCTGAGGGGCAGCAGCAAAATGGCGTTAGCCAGGGTGGCACTGAAGTTCCTAAGTACATGGACATGTCCAGGCAAGCAACTTGCTCTGTAAGGCATTGTTAGAGTCCCCTAAACCTTTCCCTCTGGCAGATTCGGTCACCGAGATGATGTCTGAGGGCGGCCTCTTCCCCGCCTCCTCCACCGGCCGGTCTGCCCGGCTCACAGAAGGAATTGCGTTCTCTCTGTGACCGGTCGCTCTGCGGCCACTTTGATTTGTATGTTATCAGAACCCTGTGTGTGCTTGGTTGGGTTAATACCCACAGGTACCATTTTTTATGCTGCTGTAACTAGTTCTGTGTTTCCAATATAAAAATTCTTTTACACCCTTGGGCGAGACAGAAAGCCTAAAGCAGGGCACGCGGGGGCTCTGAGGAAAGGGAGGAATGTTATGACAAATGGGCCAGCCGAGTTCCCAAAGCCTCCTTTTCCCTCCTCCTTTCAGAATCAGGAGGCAATTCTCCTGGCTGCTTACTCTGAGGGCAGCGATTGCCTACGCTCACCCGTTTCTCCAGAATTTGGGGTGGTGATTTATCTTGCAGGCTCAGTTCTTAGATGAGTCAAGGCTCACCAGGAGACCTTAGGGGGAAGAAGGCAAAGAGGAGAATCCCTCATGAGAGGCGAACGCTGGGGTGTAGGCATACTCCACAAGGTGGTGAAGCTCACAGAGAGGCCTGGACACCCCCTGCCCAATCTGAACCAGGTGCCGGGCAGAGAAGGCAGCTGTCGGCTTTACTGGGATTTGCCGTGGAGGGAGAAGAGAATGGCTCAGGGTATCCTCGGCGTGTTCTGTATGGAGGGTCTGGCGGGCAGTCCAAACCTGGAATGCCTCCTGGTCTCACCTCGCTTTCTTCTTTCAGTGTTACTACTGATTGTAGCATTTGCTTACTCTTTCTCCCGCTATAGATAGACCGATTTTTCTCAACCTCTTGAAAGTTAGTTTCAGACACCAAAATTGTTCTGTACTTATCTTTAAAGAATAAGATCATCTTCCGTGTGAGAACGGTGATCGCCTCCAGAAAATAAACTATCGATTCAGCACAATCTAAGCTCTGAGTTGTACAATCCATCCAATCAAAGAAGTGCATGGATTGCAGTTCATTGGTTTGTGTCTTCAGTTTTCCTTAATTTAGAGGAGTCGTCTGAATGTTTCTCTGTATGGGGAACTATTTTTAAGGACATGAGCATTAAAAAAAAAAAAGAATTTAGATTGTACGCTTTTCTGATTGCTTTCCAAGGCTTCAGTTAAGGATTACCACACAGGAACCTTACCCGGGGACACAGGACCATCAGCTTTGTCCCTATTGGTGACAGCACATTTGACCTCTTGCCAAAGGTCATGTCCCCCAGATTTTTAATTGATAAAAGAATCTTTCACGTTGGTGAAAGAGATGGGGGCTTCCTGTGTCCTAACGGTCTTTGAATCAACAGGTTAAACATCCATTAATTCTGTCTGCCTAAAACCATTATTACTCTGGCAATAGAACGGTGGGATTTTTCTCTGTTTGCTTTTATGTTCTTCACTTCATATCCTCTTCCAATGTATCTATTTAGTACCAGGAAGTATGTTTGTATGTGTGTGTGTGTGTTACACACGCATGTATGTTTGCACACACACTTAGCTGTTGGCCTATATCGCCAAACTATTAGCCTAGTTTTATGAGTTTCATTGGCATAGGTACATTATTAACATAGACTTGTGGGTTTCCTTTTTAACTGAAATGTAGTCTCTCCCTATTTTTATGTTGTATCTCATCAAGGCTAGCCAGCTTTGCTTCATTCTTTCTAGGCAGAAGACTTAGACCCACCCAGGGTCTCAAAAGAGCCTATGTTCTTTTTATGGGAAATGGTATTTAGAACTGGCATGTTATGGGAAACGGTATCTAAACACTGGTTCCCATACTCATTCTGTGGCGAAAGCCACAACATTTAAAAACTTAAGGTTCATACTTTTGTATTTAATTCCAACCAAATATCACAGAATTCCTCCTCCTCCTGGTCTTCCTCTTCCTCTTCCTCCTCTTCTGCATTCCATGTTTGTATCTTCCTTTGTTCAACTCTGTCCCTCACACTTTAGTACTTTCAGAGTTGCTATACCACTATCACCCCCAACAAGGAATCTTTAGAAAACAAACCGCAAAGAGACTCTCTAGAATAATGTGTTCAAAAGTTACTTGAGCAAATCCTAGTTTTCTTTTGTGTGGTTTGGGACCTATTTGATGTTAAGATAGGATCATTTGCCTTTGTTTGAGTTTAATTTTAAGTTTCTCTCCATTCGTTTGTTAATTAATTTTGGTCAAACCATGGAAACCAGTGGCTTAGAATCAAAAGCAAAACTATAAAATGAACTCTTGGCTCCTTGAGAGGCAGAGAGGACAAGGATCACAGTTTAAGGCTAGCCTGGGCACAAGGTTTGGAGAGGCCCTATTTAAAAATAACCAGCAAAAGCCCTGGCTGAACATGTGGCTCAAGTGATAGAGCAAGCCTGACTTCAAACCCCAGTATGGCAAAAAAGGGTTTGATTATGCAAAATTGACTAGGCTAAACTCTTAGTTGACATACTCTACAGGTTAACTTACTAGTTGACCTAAAAAGATGATATGTGTGTATATATAATATATATTTATTATTATTATTTTGGTTGGTTGTCGGGCCTGAACTCTGGGCCTGGGCGCTGTCCCTCAGCTCTTCAGCTCAAGGCTAGCGCTCTACCACTTGAGCCACAGTGCCACTTCCGACTTTTTCCGCTTACGTGGTGCTGAGGAATCGAACCCAGGGCCTCAGGCATGCAAGGCGAGCGCTCTACCACTGAGCCACCTTCCCAGCAAAGATGATACTTTTGGACAGTGATTGCAGATGAGGTTTGTCAGGAGGCAGAGATGTAGAGCCTCACCCTTCCCATCTGTTCAATGGAGGGAGGCTCGCGGCTGAATCCAGGATGGCCTCAGACCCTCCGCCCGTCCACAGGCCCAGCCTCAGACCCGGCAGGGAGGGGGTGGGGTCCCGTGAGTCCCTGACACTCAGCCAGGGTGGCCTGGCTCTGACGCCCTCATCTGTGTCCTCACTCACGTGCAGTGGTGCATCTTTCCCCCTGGTTCTTTGACACCGTGCCGAAGGCTTCGGTGATCAAAATGGCACGCCATGAGCTCTGCAGTAAGCGCATCATAGCTGGTTGTTCATGAGAATGGCATGATTGAGGGAGATGCAATGCGTGTACCCTGTGCTCACCAACAACCCCCCCCCCACCATTGCAAATGCTCAGCAATGATTATCGCTAGCGGCCATGGTGGCCTAGTAACTTGTTCTAAAGTCTCAGAGCCACTTAGGGACCGCAGGCCTGGATAAGCTCGGCCCTTCCCTGGCCGTCCATGCAGCACCGTCCCCCCCCCCCCCATGATCACAGGGCTTCAAGAGGCAGCACTCAGAAGGGGGCTGCGTGGCTGAGAAACACCAGGACCCCAGGGGCTGCCCGAGGGGCGGGGCCATTAGGAGGGAGATGGGGTGGGTGGGGGGAGCCAGGCACCCGCCGGATCAGAATGGAAAGGGATTCGCCATTTCAGCTGGAAACATGCAAAAACATTGTTATTCTGATTCAGTGGCTGCTGTGGCTGTGCGAGCGCGTTAATAATTCTGCAGCGCGAAACAAGCCCGGGCCGTTAGCATTCAAGGCCACTTAAATTTTAAAGAGTCATTTCATGGAAAGTTTTAATTAGCTCGAGATTGTAACTAACATTCTCTTTAAAACCGTGGCGGGCGTTGGGTGAAGTTCGGGGATCAGCGGATGGCCCAAGAGCTAGATCTTATTCATTGCTTTGCTGCCGGGGCCAAAACAGAGCATGATTTCCAGGCCTTGGCCCGAGCTCTGGGAAGCATTCATTCCCACAGAGGAGTCAGGCCCGCTTGGCCTCTGGGCAGAAGGGGGATGTGCCCTGCAGGGAGGAAGTGCTGGCCGCAGCCCTACCTCTCTCCCCTCTTTTGGGAGCGTGTGTGCCCCGACTAGCCCATGGCACTGCGTCCTGAACTATCCCCTTACCCGCCTTCTACGGGCAAGCCTGGCATGGAGCATGGGACCCAGGGCCAACAGGATTCAGGTCCCCCCGCATTTGGAAACCGGCTTTGGCACATCCTCCTCCTTCCCACTCATCTCAGCTCCCAGGTGCTCATCCACAAAAGGGGCCAGGGCACCATTGCAGCCCTGCTAGTGATGGACGCGGGACTGCCGGTCATCCAGACACAGGCTCAGGGCAGAGGATCACAGGCCACCAGCAGCACAGTGCTAAGACAGAAAGAAGAGCGCTGGGCCCCATCTGAGATGGGGACCGCGCGAGGTAGACGCACTATGATGACGCACAGGCAGAAGCCAGGAGCCAGGCATGAGCTGTGTGGGGAGAATTCCTGCTACCCCTGGCCGTGAGTCTGGCGGGGCCTGGATCCCCAGGCTCTGGCTGGAAGAGCAGAAAGTTTGTCCTTAGCTTCTAGCACCCACCAGTTTATTTACATTGGACAAGTCACTGTGCCTCATTGCTCCTGTTTCTTTTCTATTCAGAGGGAGAAAGCAGCTCTCTTTTTCACCAGTGAGATTCCTCTGTAAGGCCAGCCCTGGCGGACTGCCATTCGTGGCTGGTGTGCTTGATGCTCACCTCCATCGATGCTTCCCATCCCGTCTTGGCTTAGAAGACCCAGTGGAGTGTTCAAGGTGGGGAACTCCAAATGACTAAAACTTACCCTTTTATTCTTTATCCAGCAGCTAATTTAGCGCTGCCATCTTTAGCTGATTCAATCAGTTCTCATTTGCCAGTGGATAAATGGTTCTCATCATAGGCCTAACCATGCAGCTAATATGGTTTTAGGTAGATTGATTAACCAAGCCCTAATTGAGACTAAATCAGTGAGATAAACCCAGAGCCCCCCCCCCCCCCCCCGGCCCCCCCCCCCCCCCCCCAGGGCCGCCCAGCAGTCCCAAAACGACCAGTGGCAGAGATTGGCCACCAAATGCCTTTCGCAGTGTTTCACCAGAAACTTCGTGTATGGCTGCTGTGCCCTACGTAACCTTGGGCTCTACCCTTTGCTGAAGGGTAGAAAGGAGCAGGAAGCCAAGACCAGCCAGCTCAAAGGAGAGAGCCGGACCTCACCATGAGACACGTAGAGGTAGTGCTCAGCTGACGGGCGGGATAGAGAGCAGGAAGGAAGGAGACTGGACCAGGGGCGACCAGGGGCCGTTGGAGAGGTGGAGGAGGGGCAGGGGGTAGAAGGAGGAAGAGTGACACATGCACGGGTCTTATGATCTGGTTGTGCAAGGGCACATCCACGCATGTGCGGGTGACTTAGCAGGATTTACTGGGACCAAATCCTCCGAAAACTTCATTCTCCACTCAGCCCGTATTCTCTGCATTCTCTAACGGCTGGCTTGCAGCTGTGAGGCTTTCTCACACTCCTTTCTGAGAGTCGGCAACGGCGCAGACACACAAATATCCATCTTTCTTGATTTTAATTGTCGTCTCAGCACTGAGCTCATGCGGTCTAAATTAGCTGCATGCCGCATTCCCTGAGCTGAGCTCCCCCCCACGCCCCTCCGCTTCTCACACCGCCTGGGTGTCTTTCCCGGGGTGCAGGCGGGCGGCGGACCAGCTAGGAAATATCTCAATGCCGTGTCCACTTCACTGTCCATTTCCAGTTGGGCTTCTCAGCATTTTCTATCTCTTCTGGAAACCACGGCCAAGAGAACGCAGGCACACGTGGTGGTGACTTTGGTGTGTCAGCTTCACTGTCCAGGGGGAGGCCCTGGAAGAGACGAGAATCAGTGTCCGTCAAGTCAGTACCGGAGATGGCCGTCACCAAGCGGGCTGGCACCACCCAATCAATCCCGAGCCAACCAAGAGGCACACAGAGGCAAATGAGCTCTGCGGGCCCGAGCGGGGCTGTTGCTCCTCTGTCGTCCTTGAACATCTGCTTTTCTGGTTCTCAAGCATCAGGTGCACACCAGGTCCAGTCCCGCTGGCTCTCCGTTCTCCTTCCGGTCTTTGGGGGCTAGTGTACTGCAACTCTGCCCATTGCGGGCCTCTGGCTTGTAGACAGATGCTCCTGGGACTCAGCGTCCACGGCCCTGCACCTGGCCCTTTCTCTATGTTCACATTGGTTGTATTGGTTCTCTTTTCTAATGATCCCTGATTAACCCCAGGGCAGGGGACTCTGAAGCCCTCCTCCTGGTGGGTTTAAATAAAAACTGACCACCCTTCTCCACCTACCCTGGCGTAGGGCCTGCAGGACTTTAGATCTCCGTCCACTTTCCTACCTTTAAGATCTGGATGCTCTGCAGTGTTAGTCCCGCGGAAGACCAGGCTCCTGTGTTGGCCAGTACTACCTGCCTCATGTTTCCACACCTCCGACTCTGAGCTCTGCCTCTGCCTCCAGCTGCAGAAACCACGGCTGCAGAAGAGCTGTCCTGACCAAAGTCCCCCGGCGGGGACAGGGAGGTGTTCTCCCGCGGTGTGTCTCAAGGCCCACCCGCCTCCTGGACACACTGGCAAGTGTCTTCATGTCTGACTTGGCTTTTGCTCTACTTGGGTGGGAATGTTGTTGGTCTGGAATAATTTCCCGGAATGGAGAGTCGGTGTGGAAACAGGGTAGAGAAGCTCATTCTCCACCTCTTTGGAGCCTCTTATCGCCTAATACATGGGAGGCAACTTTACTTCTCGAGTCACATCTCAAAAATGCCACCTGTAAAAGAAAGCCAATTGCTTTCCCCACCATCACATGTATGTCTGAGCCAAAGGGCAGATGCAAACTTCCAAGGAAATCAGTGATGTGCTCTCGTGGCTTTGGCTCCGAAGGCTGGAGCAGCTTCAGAAGATGCTCCTAGAGGAACCACTGCCGGACCCCATCACTGACTGTACACATCCACCATGAAGCCCTCGGGCCACCCGTGTGACAGTCCAAACTCAGGATGCGCTGGCTCTTCTAAGGTGCCTGTCACAGGGATGCAAAGGATAGAAAGAGCCGAGACAGAACCGTGGGCCCGGCTCGTGAGGGCGGCTTCGGATCGTTCACACACACACCTTAACCCCTTTGTGTGGAGTTCAAAGGCAGCTCCTCAGCGCGTTTCTTTTGCCGGCTGATCTTTGATGTTCCCTCTCACATGCTGAACACCACTCCAACGGTCCTCTTGTTTCCCAGCTCGTCTTCTTCCAGTCTAAATTCTTTGCGTGTGGCTTTTGGAACAAGTACACTTAGAAGTAGGTTTTTGACATTTTCAAATATTAGAAGTCAGAACATTTATTTTGTCGGTATCAAATGCACAATGGCAGAATGTACCCTCCTTTTCAAGAAGGCTCATTAAAAACTTCCATCTTGATACATAATTATCGAGAGTCAGAAGTGGTCGTGATTAGTCAAGCCTCACAATTAAAATCCTGTTTGATGAACTTTGGAAATAAAATGCTATTATCATCTGAAAACCTCAATCATCCATGATAATGAAGCTCTCGATTCTTTTGTTCTTCGCCAAAAAAGATTAATAATGCTAGTTCATATTTTTTTAAGTATCAACATCTGCAAGAGGGGTACTCTATAAGCCATATGTGACTCAACTCCCCCACGGGCAGCAAGAAGTACATTTAGGCATATGTTTTATGGACAGATAATATTTTCCTTCAATAATGGCTCGTGCTAATTATCTTTCTTGAATTGATTATGTTTGCAGTAAATTATTATCTTTATGATTATTGCTAGTTTCAGGCAAACGTTCATGAAATAAATGGCAGCCCGTTGAGAAGACCTTGCACGGAGTTAGTGTTTCAGATAAATGCCCCATTAAGCGGATCCTTACCCTTCTAATCACTTCCTCTGGTCCAGCTGTTGCTTCAGCAATCTTCAGCACCATGGCCAGATCCTCACAAGTATGACGCTGTGTGACTTAGGTCCCTGGGTTCCTGTGGAGTATTGTAGGTATTAGCATGACTTGCACCTAAGAAGCTCTTACTGTCTCAAGGTAGTGACCTCTCAGAGATGGATTGCTGCTTGCTTTGGCTGCAAGACTTGTGTCTCAAAAGCAGTAGTCACAGGAAATGTTTGACAATCTCTCTGTGTAACTTATCCTCACATTCATAATCCTGGTCATCAAGAAGGTCTTCTTTTAGAATTTAAGCTTAATTTTTTTTTGGTTTATCTTCCTCTACAGATAGCAAAGAACCAGTTGTTTAAGTTGTGCTGAGGAGTTAGAGAGGAAAAGCGGGGGAGAGGGCAAGGTGAGAGAGAGGAACTCAGAAGCCGTCGGGGTGGCACCGCTGAGAGTATAGATGGATCATCCAGGCAGACAGGTCCCTGCAGGTGGCTTCTTAAGGACTACTCAGCAGCGTCATCAATTGTGGCTTGAGAAGCCGTTAGAAGTAATGAAGTAACCAGTTTACAGAGCATGTTAGGCAAATGTCTGCGTCTACCCTCAGTAAAATGAGCTTTGGATGCTGGTATTTCTTAGGTCTGTGTGTGCGCGTGTGCACACGTTCCAGTGCACGTGCACTGCTCCTGGTGTTTGAACTCAGAGCCTGGGCATTGTCCCTGTGATTGTTTTGCTCAATCAAGGCTAGTGATCTACCACTTGAGCCACAGCTCCACTTCTGGCTTTTTTGGTAGTTAACTGAAGATAAGAATCTCACAGCTTTCCTGCTTGAGCTGGCTTTAGACCACGATCTTCAGACCTCAGCCTCCTGAGTAGCTTAGAGTGATATGCATGAGCCACTGGCATCCTGCATAGGTCTTTTTATCCCTACAGCCCCATCTGCTGGCACACACACAGTGAACATATGAGGTACTCATTATGCTGTGCCTAACTAAGGAATAGTTGTGAGAGGGACATGCGTGGTAGGGGTGGTCCCAAGGACCTGTGAGGACACAGAGACCTGCTCTCAGCCAGCAGGGAGCCACAGAAGACTGCCTGGAACAAGTGGCCCCTGGCTGGAATACTGAGCTGTGAGTAGGAGTTAAGGCAATGCTTGACAGGCTGGGTGAGGACTGGAAGGTCAGATGGGGAGTCTGCTCTTGATCCTAACAATGGCACCTCACAGTGAAGATCCACAGCGATGAAGGATCAGCACACCTAGGAAGTAGTAGACGCTAAACCTGTCGAGGTGAAGAGCTTGCACTGGCCGTAGCAAGCAAAGGAGACGCCGCAGGAAGTTAGGAGGATGGCAGCGTCTTCCGACATGTGCTTTAGGAGGCGGGGCACGGGTAGTTCATGCCCGTAACCCTAGCTTCTCAGAAGGCTGAGGTCTCCGGAGGACTGCAGGTTGAGCCCACCTGAGGCAGGCAAGTGTGCTAGACATCTCTAAAATAACTAGCAAAGAGTAGGGCTGGATGCAGGGCTCAAGTGTAGAGCACCATCCACGCAAATTCAAATCCCAGTAACACTAAAGAAAGAAAAGAAAGAACGTGTTTCAGCCACAATATACAGTACCAGTGGATGCAGGCCAAGGGAGACCCATAGTTTTGTAGAGAATGTGCATGTGCGGTACGTACGCCTAAGCACAGGACCCACCCCCAGCATTTGTTCTTTATCATGTTCCTTGCGAGGGGAAAACCACTTAGGGAAACAAGTTAAACAATTCAAGGACATTTTCAGTGATTCTGAGCAAAAACACATAATCTACTCCATATAAGCAAAAGTGCTGTTTGCCATAGCTGAAAGCAGCTCAATTGGTAGTTCTCAGCGCCAATCTACTCCGTTTGCAAAAATTTAAATACCCACAGAGTAAAAAGAAAGACAGCTAATAAGAAATGTGTCATTGAAATTGAACAGAAACGGGAGAAGTCTCATTTCTTCTCCTTTTTATCTTTTCAAAAGCTCAGCTCCAGAGCAATTTACCCCTGTACCATTCGTCCTTCGTATCATTAGCATTGGGAAAATGCTTGAAACTGTCACCAAGAGACAAGCAACATATACAAACTAGAAATGTAGTTTGAGGAAATTAGAAAATAAAAAGTCTTAAGGAGGAGGATTGAATGTTCCGTTAAACGTAAAGATGATGCCGGAAAAAAAATCCTTTCTGACTTCAGGAGTGGTAGGCTACTGAAATGTTATCATCAATTAGGGCTTTTTCAAAGTTCTGTGGTGCAGAACCAATTACCCTGACAGTACTTCGCTCCCAGCCTGAGCCAGCTGATACAGACACACAAAGCAAGAGCCGTGTGATTATAAACTTGCATCAGAGCAAAGTACCTGTTTCCATTCTATTTGGGTGGGGTGGGGAGCTTGAACTCAGGGCCTGGGCACTGTCCTTAGCTTTTCTGTAGCACTCTGCCATTTATACCACACTTCCACTTACAGACTTTTGCTGGCTCATTAGAGATGACTCTCACAGACTTTCCTACCAGTTTCCAGAGTAGCTGGGATTATAGGCATGAGGCACCAGTGCCCGGCTTATTTATTTGCTTTCACATGTTCATGTGATAATGTCGATCTAGCTCATGCAGGCCGGGGGCTCTAGGGAAAGACAGCAGGAGACCATGAAGCAGGGCCCAGCCACAGAGGTTTGCTTACAGTCTGGGAGGAGTAGTAACAAGCACCAAAAACAAATTAAAAAAAAAAAACAGATGAGGAAAATGAAAGTGGTGAGGAGTAGAAGGGAGAAAGAAAACAATAGCAATTCACTTTTTATTGCAGCAAGCATTATCTTAGTATTGCTACATCTTGCCGAAATAATAGTTTGCACGCAGTAGGGAATGCCATGCTTACTTTTTAAACTAAGGAGAAGTGGGACTTAGAAAGACTTAATAGTCCACTGGTCTTGGGACCAGGGGTTCATGTCTGCAACTTGTAGCGCCTTGTTTTCCTTCTAGCCAACTCTGAAGTCGAGTTGTTCCAGGGAGAAGAGGAAATGGAGAGGATTCTGCAGATGTTCAAGGGGCCATTGTCACATGTGTTTTAGTCTTGAGAATGCCAATGAGTGTGCTTTCAAATAGTAAGACAGGGCAGAAGAGGGAGTGGAGAAAGCAGAGAGCCAGGCTCATTCAGATGAGCTGTTCAGGTAACGCAGGTGCTGGGCTTTCAGAGCTGTGCACACTCATTCAGCCTCTGTCGTAACTTCATAGAACATAACTACCATGAGTAATGCGAATCCACTGGGCTGCTAAGAGCAGCAACCCCTCTGGGCTTTAGAGATCCTGAACTCCTGCGATTCTGACACTCACTGTGTGTGTGTGTGTGTGTGTGTGTGTGTGTGTGTGTAGGGCAAAGATTAGGAAACCGAGGCTGAGAGCTGTCCAGTGGACCTCAGGCCAATCCAGCCAAGCCCCTGTGAACTCATCCGGGGATTCAGCTTTGACAGCACATTCGGATCCAGCCTCCTCTCGAGGATTTGACCCCCTAGCTGGGGGCCGACCCATGAACACATGTGCCTTTTGGGGGGGTACATTCACATCTAAGCCATAACAAGAGAGTAAAGAGAGGACAAAGGGGGGGATGTAAAAGGAAAAAGGGAGGAGAAGAACCACAATGAGAAGCATAATGGTAACAAAAGACTTTTCCAGAAAGGTTCCAAGTTGCTGGTCTGCAGTATGATGACACTCCGAAAGGTCAAATGGGATGTGATGGGGAAAAGGTCACCATGTTTGCCATGAGAACATCACCCTCGGCCTTTGGGGCTGACGACAGACAGAAGTCATGAGTGGGGAAACCCAGTCTGCAGCCCGCAGCAGGCGGGGGGGGCCTAAGGGGCTGGGCCAGACTGAGAGAGGCGGGTCGGTCATGGCCACAGGGAGGGAGGAGAAACTGGAGCTTCCAAACAGAGGGGCCCGGAAGGGAGGGACGGGCAGACCTATCCTTTGAAAGAAGAGAGATCTCTTCTCTTGCCCTGGTGACCTGGGGTGGGAGGGTGGGGGGAGGGGAGGGAGGGGGATGGAATGTGAAGTTCTCAAGCTAAGACCAAGCCTGTAGACTGTGGTTATATGAAAAGACTAATGCATAAAAACGGGGAGACGTTTGAGAACCCACTGATTCTGGTTCTCAGTCTTGGAGGATTATGGGATCGGAGGGCAAGGCTGGCCACGTATGGAAATACTGAAGCTGAAGAAGTAAGACCTAAAAGCAGCCATCCCCACTTGACAACGACTCACGAGCGAGCGCTTGTGGAACTTGCTGACCTGCTTTCGACAGGAGTGACAGCTACGTAGGAGCCAGACACAAGCTCCAATCCTCTACAGGTAAAGCCAAACGGCATAAACGGCTCAAGGCGGCCCGTCTCACCCGTCTGCCTTAGTGATCAAGAAACCTGGGAAGCCCTTTTACCTGTCAGTGTTGGAGCAGCCAGCATCCGCCAGGTTTATGTCAAATTGTCACAAACCCCTGCTTAACACTACACACGGGCATGGGGAGGCAGCCGGGGCCATAAAACCCTTCTGGACGTTCTCTAACAGCAGCTGGACCTTCCCAGCCATGACCTGCTAGGAAGGCCTGGCCACTCGTGGGTCAGGCTCCCGGCTGACCTGTCCTTGTCTGTCACTGGTCACCATGACCCTGACATCCTGGGACTCCCCCCCCCCCGCCACCTCCAGGCTCCTGCAGCTGCTCAGACCCAGGTTCAAATTGCAGCCACCTGTCTCTTCCTTCAGTGGTTCAATCCCAGACCACTTTGTAAGCGCATCTGCACCATGGGACAGAGTGAAGCACTTAGCATGCGGCGGCCTGTGCCTCAGTGGCTCCTTCCATCCTGTTCACCTCCTTGGGAATGTCAGACATGCCAGCGTTCCCCAGAACAGACGAAGGCTCTTAGTCCACTCTGGAGAAGCAGTGTGGGAAATGGGTTACAATTCCTGTCCTACGATGGATGTGT
Source organism: Dipodomys ordii (assembly GCF_000151885.1). Classification (NCBI taxonomy): domain Eukaryota; kingdom Metazoa; phylum Chordata; class Mammalia; order Rodentia; family Heteromyidae; genus Dipodomys; species Dipodomys ordii. The sequence goes on from NW_012267245.1 coordinate 4,953,508, forward strand.
GGGGCTGTAGGCCCAATGCCTGAGCCTCTTCCGAGAGTTTATCTCCCTGTCTTCCTGGAGCCTTACGCCCAGACTTGTGCTAGGCCAGTGCTTGTTTGAAGAAACAGAGACCTGGTCTGGGAAGGTGGCTCAGTGGTAGAGCGCTTGCCTCGCATGCATGAGGTCCTGGGTTCAATTCCTCAGCACCACATAAGCAGAAAAAAGCCAGAAGTGGTGCTGTGGCTCAAGTGGTAGAGTGCTCGCCTTGAGCTGAAGAGCTGAGGGACAGCGCCCAGGCCCAGAGTTCAGGCCTGATGACTGACAAAAGAAACAGAGGCCCAAGATCACGGCCATCTTGCTTTCTGGTGCTAGGGCCAGGGAGAGTAGAGGGAGCCCTGGAGACATGGGGAGCAGAGGCCAGAGCTGGTCCTGAGGAGGAAGATCCTCTCTCACTGCCAAGGGTCTACGCGTGAGTGGGAAGAGCGAGGGTCTTTGTCAGCCGTCTTGGAAAGCTGTTTTCCATACCTCACCTTGGGTTGAATGCATTCCGGGAAGGGAGACAGGCATGCAAATCCCATCCACTTTGCTCTTTATTTGAAAGGGCTTTGTCTGAGAGCTGGGGCGCACGTGATCCAAATCCACAAGTGGGCCTTATTCTCTTCGTTTCTCTCCTGTAGTTGTTATTCCTGACTTTATGTGGGAGTCGGGACAATGCGCTATTGAAGTCCAAATTCTGCTCGTTGTTAGCTGTGTTATCTGTTACGGAGCTGTCTTAACTCTTATCAGCAAAGCAGCAGAAAGTGCTTGTAATGAACATTTAATGCTAGTATGTGTCACAGGCAGAGAAAAAAGCATCCCCCCTCCCACATCCTTGGCCAAACCAATTGCGTTCGCATTTATTTATAAATCTATTCCTTCAACAAATAGTCCTTAAGCCACTCCAGCGCTCCTGATAGTTGAGTTTCACTGTCTACATTCAGTCTGGCTCAAATCAGTCACTGTAGATTAATTACATGTCCTTTCTAATCACCTAAACCCACCTCTGATGAGTGAATGTGCCCTGGGATTCAGAATTTGGGGTCCTGAGCCTTGTGCCAGTGGCTCCTAGCTACTTTGGAGGCTGAGATCAGGAGGATTGTAGTATGAGCCTAGCAGAGGCCAACAGCGCCTGAGACCCCTCCTCCTCCCTTCTCAGCCCAGGGACAGTGTGTGTGTACCTCTCATCCCGGTTAGTCGGAGGCAGAGATGGCGTTAGATCTCTGTTGTAGGCCAGCCTGGGCAGAAAAGTCTGCTAGACGCCATCTCAGTGGAAGAAGTTGGGCATGGTGGTGTAGGCCTGTCATCCCTGCCTGTGTGGGAAATCCACAGGGCTGAGCTTGCTAGCTCTCCACCATTCCTGTCTGCCTACCCCTTGTCTCGTGTTTCTGCTCTAATCGAAGCGTCTGTCAACAGGGGAGGTTCTGCACTTTCGGAACACAGGCTTCGTTAGATGGTCGGGTGGGTTTTCGCCCCACAGTAACGGCTGGGGTGGCAGCCTTCTCCAGCCCCGGCTTCTCAGCAGCTCCCAGGTTCCCCGAGACACGAGGCGGTGACACAGCTTTGCTTTCTATCTTGCATCTTGCTTTGAACGGGGATTTGTTCCCTCCTCTTGTACAGCTTTGAAAAGCTCCTGATTCCCACAGAAGCTTTGAAGCTATTTGCATGACAATGCGCTTGTACCAGGAGCCCCAGTGTCAGGAGCAGTGAAACCTTCCCTTGATCAAACTCTGTCGGTTCTGGGGACTGTTGGGGAACACACTGATGTCTGCACTCTGCCTGAGGAGTGTATTTCCAGAAGAAAACATTGCATTCTCGGGGTAACAAATTACACCTGTCAGGTAGATTGCCCTTCCTGGGGAGAATTTAGCAGAGGCCAAACTCTGCCATAGTAGCTGGAGGCCTGATACACGCAGCAAGTGCAGAACGCACAGACAAATACACGTCTTTGTCTCCTCTGATGGCCGAGCCGGCTTCTGCACGTCTGATCACTAATCGGGTCTTGTTGTACGTCTCAAACCTCAGTGCCCCCCGGGAACCTTCTGCCGCCCACCGAGGCTCCCAAGTCCCAGGAAGCTACTGAAAACACAAAGATGAGACCCTTTAGTTGCCGCTGTGTTCTGATGTTCTGATTGAATAATTCTGGGAAATGACGGGCGTTTAGTCCCGGGTCCAGCATGGCTTAGCGGATCGATGTATTTAAAAACAACCTTGATCTGCTTCCTTAGCTGGCTTTGAAAGTGATTGTGGAGAGGAGAGCAACCGACCACCCCAATCGCCGCTCAGTGCCGCGCCCCATATGTAAGATCAGCGAAGCTTCCGCCCTGGTTTATTACTGCATTATTGTTTAGTTGTCATTCAGTAAAGCAGGTTATGAATACAGTCTGTTTGGATCTTGCATCAAACTATGTCTGGGATCCACAGGCATTTGAAAAGACCAGTTTAGCTGGGCATCAGTGGCTCATGCCTGTCATCCTAGCTCCTTCAGAGGCTGAGATCTGAGGATCTCAGTTCAAAGCCAGCCCAGGCAGGAAAGTCCGTGAGACTCTTATCTCCAATAAACCACTAGAAAACCCGAAGTGACGCTGTGACTCAAATGGTAGAGCGCTCTCCTTGAGCTGAAGAGCTGAGGGACAGCGCCCAGGCCCAGAGTTCAAGCCCCACAACTGACGCCCTCCCCCCCCCCCCACACACACAAAAAAGACCATTTTAAGCAAACTGTTCCTCTGCAGCCAATGTTAATAAAAATATCTTTACTTTTTTTGGGGTGGGGGAAGTGAGCCAAAGGTTGTATTTCCTTGCGACAAGAGGGGCCTGGAGGGGTACCAGCCTCCCCCTCAAACTTGGCAACGGATGTGAATTCTTCTAGAAGATAGAGAGTTGTCTTTGCCCAATCTTACCCCATCCCAGTGACCAGCTGCTGTATGGCTGGCCCCGAGCCAGGCTGTCTCTAGTCTCAGACCTCTGTTTTCCACTTCAGGGTTCTAGCTCGTCCAGGAACCATTCCACAGTCCTGATACATAGTAGGTGCTTGCTTGCTAGGTGTGAGGTGCATTGAACTTGAAACCCTCCAGCTCAGCACCCCCAGGTGTTGGGATTATAGGCATGTGCTCCACCATGCCCGGAGCCCAACCACTTCCAAATTCCATCCATCCATTCAAATCGTCTTCTCTGCACGTTGCTTTGGAGTCTTTTACCTACATAATTATGTTTGTAAATACCGACAGTCTCATTTCTACCTTTCCAATCCTTCCGTCTTTTCATTTTTCTTTCCATTTCTTTCAACGTGTTTACTAACACCTGCCGGATGGGGGTTTAGAATGGATGATAATGAACATTCATTCCAGTTGTGATCTCTCGGGAAAACCTTTCAGTGTTTCACCGTTCCCCTGACACTGCGATAAATGATTTGCCAACATCACATTTCAGACGAATAGTTGCCTTTTATTCTCAGTTTGCTTGAAATATTTTAAAAACTCATGTGTGGGTGTTGTATTTTCTCCGCTACTTTCGCTGTATTGACGGAGGCAATCATGATGTTTCTCCTCTATTTTGTTAATGGGGTGAACTACATCGATCTTTTCTCTAATGCTAACAGCCGCCTTCATTCTTGGAACTAACCCAAATGACTAAAGCAATATCCTTTGTACAGATTGCTGGGCGTGGATTGATAAGATTGTACATTAAAAATGCATGTCTATGCTCACAAATGGCCGAGCTCTGGCGTGTATGGAACTTGAACTCAAGAATTTGTGCTCTCACTTGGCTTTTCTGCTGATGATGTTCTGTCACTCAAATCACACCTTCACTTTCAAGAGTTTGGGTGGTTAATTGGACAAAAGTGTCTCACATGCTTTTCTGCCCAAGCAGGCTTTGAACCGCCGACCCAAGATCTCCGTCTCCTGAGTAGCTAGGATTATAGGCGTGTAGCCAAAGGATTGTGATATTCTTAAAGGATCCTTTTTTTTTATGCTTGTTTTATTTACTTTCAAATGTTCCAGTAAATCCTTCTTAAGGATCTTTGTTGCTTTGATTGTATAGTTATCCTAAGATAACTACATTTTTTTGTGGCTGTAAGATTTGTGTACTATTAGTGCTATTTCTTCCTTAAAACCTTGATGGAATTTTTAAAAAGGTTTCTCTGCAGAAAGTTTTTATATATTCACATTTTTTTGTAAATGAACACAAGCAATTCCAAGTTTCCACTGCTCAGAGTAATTTTAAGATGCATTTTCTAAGAATTTGATCATCACATCTAATTTTTAGTTTCCTGGCATAAAATTATTCATAATAATATAATTTCTTTTTAATGTCTGTAAAATTTGTACTGATGAGTCTTTTTAATTTTCATCATTATTTATTGCGCACTATTTTCTACCTGATCTTCCAGGGGATTTATCATTTCTACAAATTTTGTTAAATTTGATTTTGATCCTATTTCACCATATAATATTTTATAGTTTTCTATTATTTCTGTACCTCCGTGTTCTGAAGCATTTAAAACGTTTTGGGGCTTAATTTTGTTTGGTGCTGTTGGGATATGAACTCTAATTTCGCAGTAGCGAGGCAAGTGCTCTACACTTGAGCCATTTTGCTTTATTTGTTTTTCTAACTGGGTCTCTCACTTTTTCCCAGTGACCTCAGACTATGATCCTCCAATCTCTGCCTTTCCCACGTAGCTAGGATTACAGGCGTGCACCACTATGCCCAGCCTATTCCTGACTATTCGTTGGATCTTTTACTTACTGATCATCAACAAATATATAAAGCTCTGAAGTGTAATGTCAAATAGTGCGTTATTCATGCCCCCTTTGAAAAAAAACAGGAAAACAGTAAATTTGTATAGCTGTGAATTTTATTGTTTTCCAGATTTTTTTTCTCTGCTTTTAAGAAAAATTGAAGCTGGGATAGTAGATACCTTCTTGGTAGATGCTCTTGGTAATATCCTCTTTGATAAAGTTTATCTCTTTACTCCAGGGAGACTTTTTGGCGTAGAGCCTCGTAATATCTTTGCACTTCTGTGGCACTACAAACACTGATACCACCTAACAAGTCCATGATGCCTGCTCGTCTCCCCATCCCCCATCTTTCCCGCCTTCCTCACCTTGTATAGTTTCTGTTCGTGTATTTTCAAATGTACTTCCTGTGTCATGTCCATTTGGCTAAGTCCATCCCAGGAATTAAAAAAAAATTATCTTCTCAGGAATTTCTACTTTTGAAATTCTCATTTCTCTGCCAAAGATTTCCTTTATTGAAACCGTGCTTTGGGTTACTCCCTGGGCATAGCTCTTGTAGCATGACGACTCTTGTATATCGGTATTTCAGGTTTATATTCCCTATTGGCTCCTTTTGTTTTTCCAGATTCTTCGAAAGCCAGGCATTTATAAATGTTAAGTTAGGATGTTTTGGGAACCTGCTTTACTCAGTGAGTGTTGCTTCCTTTGTTTGAGTTATCTATTTTCTTGGCTAGGTTTGGATTGCAAGTTTTACTTCCTGGGCACTAGCTTTGCTCCACTGGGTTGAAATTACGAATTTTAAAGAAGGTGATCCGAGGGCCCCTGGGATGTTCTAACAGACCCAGAGCTGGGAACTAGATGTGAACTGAGTGTGAGCGATGGCTTTGCTGTAAGTACCCTTTGCCACATGCCTTCTCTTTAAAGATCATGAGAACTAGAGTCTCCATGTCCAGAGCCAGAGACTGACAACTGTAGGAGCTGAGATCAGAGCCTTCGTGCCCCAGCCTTGACTGCTAGTAGTCTCTGAGCAAACAGCAATCCCTGACTCAGCCACAGCTCCTGGGGTCAGTGTTCGGCCTCTCATGCCCTGAGTTCTGAGACCCTTGGTTCCTAGTAGTGCCGATATTAGGCTCTCTGGTCTTGGTATTGGGACCCTGGCAGTTAGGGCTTGGCAGCCCTCTTGAGCTCCTCCAGAATTGGCCCACCATCTCATCTTTGACTTTTCAGAGTCTGCCTCCTCTCGCTTCCTGTACCATCCGTGGTCATCCCAAGCGCCTCAGAGGCTGCTTCCCAGATCTCAGGAGAGCGAGCGAGTGCGAGGGGCTGGCTGCATAGCCAGGAGAGGGCCACAGGCCTGCCAGGGAAGAACCGGTTGTGTTGGTACCACTCACAGTGCAGCTCCAGTTCCACCAATCCCGGGTCTCGCCTAGGAACCAATCCCAGGCTCTCTGCTGAGTCACCAGGGGAAGTGAGCCCCTGCTGGCCAGGGAGAGTAGCTGCAGCACCAGCTTTGGTCTGCGGGTGCCATCCTGCCCCTGGGGCTGGTGATCTGGAGGGAGCAGGGTCCCTCTTTATACTCAGCCCTTCCTCCAGGTATTTACCGAGCGCTCAACACAGCTGGCTGCCTTAGGGACAATCCCACTGGCCTCCAAGAGGGGGCGCTGCTTGGTTGACAGGGACAGTCAGCTGCTGCCCAGAGAGAAAAACCAGCTTCAACAACGCGGCTTCTTCAAAGGGAAGGCATGCCGCAAAGGTGCGTACAGCGAAGCCATGGCTCCCATTCCCATGGCTTAGCTCTTGCCATAACATCCTTGGGGAGAGTTGGTCCGTCCTGTCTGCCTCGTGCTCTGTTTCCTGTCCAGGATGAACAGCTGTTTGTCCAGGATCTGGGGCTTACCCTTGCCTACCACGCGCAGCGTGAGACGTTCCTTCCAGGGAGGTAGGAAGAGCGGTAATTCAATGAAATTGGGTCGGAATTCTGACTGGCCGGCTACTCTACATGACATAAATGATCCACAATGGCCGGCCTCATGTCTGACGTTGGGCTAGGCGGTACATGGGCATGTCTCCCCTGCCGGTCACCCCGGATCCTCCCAGGGTGTCCAGACACCTGGCTGCGTGCTGACACGTGTGTGGTCTCTGTGACTCCATCCTTGGTCCCCACAAGGGGAGAACAGCGGTGCTCTCCACCCAGGCTGCAGATCCCAGACACTAGGAACTAGTCAGAAGCAGCCAGCAGCCCGGGTGACAGGAGGAGCGGCCTGGACATTCGTGCTTGCTAATGGAACCTCTGGAAAACACAGGGGTAAAACATGGGCAGAGAGGTACTGTTCACTGCTTTGGGTTCATCTGGGGCATGGGTGGGACAGGGAACCAACCGTGTTCTGGGGGCCCCCCGGTGTGACAGAGGAGGCCCGAACCTCAGTGGGGTTTTCTCACCTGCCCCAGGTTTTCACAGGTGAGTGGCAGAGTCAGAACATGAGTAATATGTGACAGAAAACACCGTGGTCCCCGGCTGAGCTCCTAAGACCTTTCCAGGCCTTGTGCTAATAGTTGTGGATCTTTCTTAGCCACTCAGGAAAGCAAATTGAAAGACAAATGAACAGGACTACTGTGTTGGTTAAAACAACAACAACAAAACCCACAAACCATGAATCTCTGTTTATTTAAGGAGGGAAAAACAGCAGAGACGTAACGGCACATTTCAATGTCTTGATCGCTGTGGAGATTGCACAAGCCCCCATCCTCTCAATAACTTACCCCGACCCATGCAAGGCCTGGAGAAAGAGACATGGGCCGTCTTTGGATGCAGACACTCAGCAGGAACGAGGCTGAATCTGTTTCCTCCAGGCATTGTAGCCGGGCAGCCAGAGGTAATGAACTGACCGGAGCCTGGCTTCTGAGGTCCACGCTCACTCCCCCCCCCCCCCCCCCTCAGCTCACTGCTGGCCCGCAATCAGTCTGGCCTTTTAGAGCTATTGACCAGGCAGCCCGAGAGCCACTGCTCAAATTCCATCTCCTCTCAAATCCATTTTCCCTGCCTCAGGGAGAGCCAATTGGATTTCTCAATGATCAAACTGTACAGTCGGGGGCTGGTGTCCTCCTAAGAGGTAATACAGTGTAAGCTTCTTTCCCGTGGAAATGTCACACTGGGTCCTTCAGGGAGTAAATGGAGTATTTAAATACTCCCTTTGGCTCTCTATGGCCCATTAAGAGAGATGCAAAGGTGAAATGTATTTTGTTCTAGAACCTTCTGTTCTTGGAGTTGCTGGGAGGAGGTCACGTCACAGTGCGCATGCTGTCTAACCTTGTGGCGGAGTCTGTTTCTCTTCTTCTCTACCTGGCTTCAAAAGCATGTACACAGGGGAAGGAAGTTCCCCCGTGACCCATATGCCACGGTTGGCAACGTATTAGTACCTTGAAGGCAAATTAAATCAAGAAGTATTTGTGCACTTGACAAGTACTATATAGTTTTAAAAGTGTTTAGCACCCAAATACATTCCAACACTTGATACAACACTGAAGCTCAATTTGACCCCAATCCCTATTTTCATTCATGACTGCTGCTTTACACCCAAGTAACCGCTTTTTAGGGTGTCCTTCTAGAATTTTCTATGTATTCCTACACATAGACCTACATAGTACACTGTTTCCATATGTGTGTGGTTTATAAATACTCATCTATTATATTTTATGCTGCAATTTGCTGTCTACATTTAACAATGCATCTTGGGTCTTGGCTCCTGTTGAAAGAGTTCTGGCTCTTTCTATTAAATTCCTGTTTTATTTTCTATAGCAGGATAGTACTTTTTGTTCCCCCTATGTCTGTACCCCAGTAAAGCACAAGATTGTCTGTTTTCCTTTCTCTTTTGCTAGTACAGTTCTTGCTTATTATCCAAGCATGAATTTATGGAGTCTTGGTGAATACTGGCTCTAGGACGGAGTGTTTGCCACCTCCCGGTTACTAACGAGGAGGTGGCAGAGTGCACCTGCCCGCGCTCGGATGGCCCCTCCGCCCGCTGGGGTGAGGGCGGTTCAGGGGAACACAAGGGAAGCCACACACGAGGGCCGGCGAGACATCACCTCTGGGATGGCTTCCATCTTCTCCAAACAACAGAAAGGACAAGCAAACCACAGGAAACACCGTTGTCATTCTCCTTGTGGTATCTTTGTGTTTTTGATTAGAAAGGAGCAGAAATCTCCCGTGGAGATGAGGAAAACAAGCTCTTTAATTAGGAAGAATGTGCTAGGCACGCAGGCAGAGACCCTGTGTGTGCTGCGCCCCCGCCTGGGCTGGGCAGCACCCTGCCTGCCTGCGTGCGTGCATGCGTGCGGTGAGAGCGCTCCTGGTGCTCCACGCAGCTCCCAAACAGCACGTCAGTCCTGCAGGCGTCAGAGCAAAACAAACGAGTGCATGTGCCTATCTTCTCCAGATTAATAGTTTTGTTTCTTGGGAAGTTTTATATCAACATGATCTGTTTTCATATGAGCTGTTCATGCATTATGGAAATGCATAAAAAGAAAGTAACACAATATAGTTTTATCCCCAGATGGCTTCATCCAGTGGTAATTAACATTTTGGTAAGCGTCTTCTCAGTCTCGTTCCCCAAATATAATCTTCCATAAACGGCTCACTAATCTTTGTTGTTGGTGGGTTGGTTTTTTTTTTTTCTTTGAGAACTAGCCTTTCTCATGAAACAGCTTGCTCTCTCTCTCTGTCTGCAGCAGTGCCAATAGATGTGATTTGTCTTGGATATTGACTAAATTCGCATCACCTCGAGATATGGGACCCTTGATCACTCACTCATTCACACATTCATTCATTCAGTCTCTCGTTTGCTTCCCAATTCTTGGTTTTATGGCTGGCTTGGCTCACAACAGGCAATGTGCTAAACCCCGGGCACACAGCAGTGAGCAAGGCAGGCCCAGCGTGGGGTCCTCAGGAAATTAGGTCTAGCAGGGAAAACAAACAATAACAATGCGCGATAAATTTTATGGACCTAGCCAGGAGGCGTGATGAGGGCAGCTTCGGCGGTAGAATTTGAGCCTGTTTGGGGAAATTATAGACGAGGGGCTGATTAGCCAGACATGGGGGGAAGGTATTTAAGCCAAGGGAGAATGGCTTCTGGAAAAACTGGAAACGGAGCATTCCTGGCCATTCTGCCCAAATGGCTGTGCTTCCTCCACGGGGCTTCGCCTTTAACTGCTCCGTGACCCGTAATCAAATCAACACTTACTTTCCAAGTATGAACATAGTACATCCTCAAGTCACCTAGTTAAACGCCGACCTAGACACGACTCAAGTAAGAAATAAGAACAGTCCCGGTGGCTCACGCCTGGCCTCCCAGCTCCTCCAGAGGCTGAGATCTGAGAATTTTGGTTCAAAACCAGCCTACAAAGAAAAGTCTGTTAGGATCTTATATACAATTACCCAGCAAAAAGCTGGAAGTAGATCTGTGGCTCAAATGGTAGAGCACCAGCACTCAGCCAAAAATGAGAGTGCCAGACCCCAAGCTCAAGCCCCAGTACCCACACACACTCATGCACATGCACATGCACACACATATATATACACACCAAGCTCAAGCCCCAGTACCAACACACAGGCACATACACACACATGCACATGCACACACACATACACACACACCAAGCTCAAGCTCTAGTACCAACATATACACACAGGCACATGCACACACACAGACACACACACACACACACACAAATGACAGAAATAGGCAGGGATGGCCTTCTATCTCTTTTGACATACGTCCAGGGACTTGATGTGGCAGCGAGGAAAGGCGGCCTGGCTCCTTCTCGGACGCGTGGTGGTGTCGCGTGGGGTTGTTGGAGCTGCTGGTTGTGCACAGAACAAAGACTCAGATCCTGACCACCCACTGTCCCGAGGCAGCTGGGCTTTAGAAAGGATGACCTGGAGGTAAAAATACCTCAAGAATATTAAGAGACACTGGGAAGACCGTTAGCATCTGGGGCGGATGAGCCGAGTGGAGGGGCGTGGCTAGGGTTCCCCACCCACCAGCTGGAGCAGGTTGAGAACCCCAGACACCTGTCCCTCCATGTCGTGTCCCGCGCCCTGCTCGGGCTTGCTCGGGTCTGGGATTGAGTCTGGCGAATGGCAGCACCCGAGAGAAACAGCACGGTGGCCTCCTCCCAGGGGCTCCCTCCCGGAAGCAGAGCAGCGCCCAGAGCCTGCCGGGAGGCCTCGCTTCCCTCAGGCATCGGGCTGCTGTGGCTGGGACAGCCGCAGCCCAGGGCGTCATGGTGGACAAGCCAGGGTTCTCACCACGGCTCCACTTCTCATCTGGAGTGGGTCCTGGAGCATAGAACTTTCTAGAATGAGCTAAGCACACTCCTGACTGACTGATCTGTAGGGCAGGTAGGTGGCAGCTGGCAGGGATGAGAATGAGAAACGAGCCATCTGCGGGGAGGAAGCCAGAGCCCTTCCTGACCCCACCCACTCCACCGGCCAGCCCCACAGCTGGCCAGCTGCCCTCTGACCCTCTCCCCCTGTGGGGTCACTGAGGGACCGCGGCATGACCAGCTCCAAGATGGAGGCGAAGGGGCTGGAATGGGAGCCAGGGCTCATCCTGACATTGAAAGATGCCCTCGGCTCCTCAGCGACAGCTTCGGCGGGAAGCTCTGGCATTTGGACAGTTTGCCTCTCTCTGGCCAATGAAAGCACAGCCCGATCCCACTGCTTCCCAAATCCGGAGATTCCCTGAGCTTTCCGGTTCCGATACGCATTTCTCCCCTTCTGAACGTTGAACCAGGGGGTTTCGTGCCCAGCAGGTCACCATGGTAAGCAGGGGCACTGCCCAGAGTACCAAACGAGGAAAGAGCAGGGGCACTGCCCAGAGTACCAAACGAGGAAAGAGCAGGGGCACTGCCCAGAGTACCAAACGAGGAAAGAGCTCTGATTCCCTTTGGGTGGCAGCAATCAGGTTAGAAGGACAGTGGGAAAGGATTTGCAAGCAAGTGGGATCCCAGCGTGTAGGCTAGGGAGCCCAGACGCATGCCTGCTGGCTGCATAGACACCAAGGAAAAGGAAAGATAAGCATTTGTGCTTCCAGGGAGGCACATTTTGAATTCCCAACACTCTGTGTATAATCTGTTAACGCCATGTGCTCAACTGTTTTGCATTTTTCTTCCCCTGAATAGGTGGTTACAATGATATTTATCCTAATCTGTGTGGATTTGTTTCGGGTGATCATTTGTAGCTGTCACTTACCTATTGTTTGTTTTCTTTCTGAAGGGACAATAGCAATACAATAAATTTGTAGATAGTATTGTAATCTGCTTTTTAAAAAACAATATTTTACTCCATTGCAAAAACATAGGAATCTACAATTTTAAAAAATCGTTTGTGGTACAAAACTGTTCATTAGGTACTGTTACTCCTTGAACAGAATCACGGAACTGGGTATCCTGGTTAAATTAATTAAATTAAATACACCACACTTAAAATGCAGTGAAAGGTATATCACTGAGTTAGCTAGATTATTAAGATGATATCTGTGGTTCCCCAAATGACTTACCAGGCTCTCTGTACATAATTTTGTTTTGATATTTCATTATATTGTTGTCATCTTTAAGTGGTGGTGCAGGTTTTAATCCAACATGTCAGTTTGTCAGCGTCATGTGGATCAGCCATTCAGAGCCGCAATAGCCACGGTTGTCTGATTTTACAGATAGGGAAACTGAGTCTTGAAGAGGGTAATCTTCCCAAGATCTGGTAGGGGACAGAGCAGGGACTCGAGGCCAAGCCGAAGGACCCGGTGGCCCTGGGAATGCACCGCCAGCTTGTCCTGGCGGGGAAGCGGTGCCCAAGCAGCTCTGGGCTTCAGTCGGCCATGCACTCTTCTCTGTGGCCTTATTTGCTTCTCAAAGGTAGCTGCTGTGCATTGCTTTCCCTGTGGAATTTTGAGATACAGTGTTTACTCTCTGGCACTCTCTCCTTCTCTGCATTTCACCCTTTTCTGCTGTTATTTTGAAAACAATCACTGCATTTGTAGCAAATTATAAATATTGATCTGTTTTCGGTCTCACCTTCCTACAAATATGAGAGCTAGAACCCGGGGCTGCATCACACTAGTAAAGCAGCCGGAGGGCAAGGCAAGAGTATTTCCTCAATTGTGTATGAGGTACTAACTAAGTCATGGAAGTGTCGTATCAGTTAAGTTTTAAAAATCTCCTTGTGTAAATACAACTAGATTTTCCCCCAAATCACCCGGGAAAGACTGCTCTCCCCAAGTGGAACTGTGGTGTGTGTTGGAAGGAGTGATGCGTTTATAAAGGTGAGTTCCTGGGTGAGGTACACTAGTGGCTCATTCCTATACTCAGCCTCGCAGGAGGATGAGCTCCGAGATCAAGGTTTGAAGCCAGCCCAGGTAGTAAACTTTATCATTAATTAACAAAAACTCAGAAATGGAGCTGTGGCTCAACTGATAGAGTAACAGCCTTCATGGAAAAAGCCAAGTGAGAGGAGAAGACCCCAGTCTCTCTCTGTCTCTGTCTCTCTGTCTCTCTCTCTCTCTCTCTCACACACACACACACACACACACCAGCGATTTCTTTGGATATGTAGCACATTTGTGTCCAGCTATCCAGGGCGTCTTCTCTGGGCTATGAAGTCGTTAATGGGTATCATTGCTCCTCTCCGCTCCAGATCTGAAGAGCCATCCATCTTCCTTTGCTGTCATGGTTGTGGTCTGGCTATCTGCTGTCCTTCCTACTAGCCACATTCTGATCCTCTCACTTCATAGCCGACAGCACCTCTGCACTCAACTTCTGCCTTCCCGGGCCTGGCCTGCTGTCCCGGGCCTGGCCTGCTGTCCCGGGCCTGGCCTGGCTCCCCCGGGGAAGGTGAGCTTTGTGATCGCTGTGTCGCACAAGCCTCGCCACCAGGAGCAAAGCTTCTTGTTAGGTCGCCAAGGTCCTAGAAACCAGGGGCTCAGGAAAGGCCTTCTCATCAGAACCACCCAGGCAGTGTGTGAATATCGTGTGGGGTGTGTGTGTGTGTGTGTGTCTTACATGTGTGAATACCTTGTGTATGTATGGATATCTGGTGTGTGTATGGATATCTGGTGTGTGGATATCTTGTGTATGTGTGGGTATCCGGCAAACTTGGACATCTCCAAGGGGTCATCTCAGCTTTCATTGTCCTCTCTGAGCAGGTGAAGAATTCCCCTGCTGGTTTCTGGCTCTAGCAAGTGCTCATAGCTGATTCTGTTAGACCTACTAGATAAATCTGTGACGGATGGGTATATCTCAAGCTTTTAAACCAAAATAAGGGCAAAACAAGGCGCCTGGTCCATCCTGTTCTGTCTCAGATCATAATGTTGGATGTTATCTGGTGTTTCACGGGCATAGATTGTTTACATATATGAAATTGCTATGAATTAGGGGCTTGACATTTCCATATATTCAAAAAGGTACTTTGAATACTATCTCCATTACTGTTTTTTTTCTTTCCTCCTCTGTCCTCTTTTCCCTTTTTCCCTTCCTCCGTCCCTCCCTCATTTCTGCTTCCTCTTCTGCCTTCTCTTTTTTCTTCTTTTTTTATTTTTGTGCCAGTACTGGGGCTTGAACTCAGGTCCTGGGCACTGTTCCTTAGCATTTTTTTTGCTCAATGCTGGCACTCTACCCCTTGAGCCACATCTCTACTTCCAGATTTTTGCTAGTTAATTAGAGATAGGAGTCTCAGACTTTTCTGCCGGGCTGGCTTCGAACCGCGATCCTCATATCTCAGCCCCCTGAGTTGCTAGGGTGCAGGTGTGCGCGCCCAGCCCCGTCACTGTTCTTTATGTTAGTGCTCTCTGTCCTGCAGAGAATTTGCCCACAGTGATCACTCTGCCTAGGTACTATCCCTCTCTCTGTCACTGGCCACCTACTGCTCTTCCTGCAGGCCTCTGTGTAAGGCCAGCCTCTCAGACACCTGTCCTCAGCCGGCAGAGTAGATTCTCTGCGTACCTTTCCAGAGCAACCTGGAGTTTCCCATCTCAACTCGTATTACAAGTGCAATTGTTAAAGATAGTGTGCTCCTGGGTTTTGTCCATAATTTGCAGTCTTCACATATAGAGTAATGGCCCAATAAATAATTGTGGCATGGACCCTCCATCCGGCCAACCTGTATGGGCCATGGCGTTGTTCACTCCCTACTCCTTTCCAACCTAAGGAGAAAAACTCACCCATATGTCAGCTGCAGAACTGCCCCCATTGGCTCTGCCCCAGCTGCTCACTGATATGGGGAGGGGGAGAGGGTCCCCCCCCCCTCCCCTGGCCTAGATGAGCTCCGCTCTGTGCACGTGCTGCTCCATATGTGCGCTGGCTGGCTGGCTGGGAACATGGCGTGTAGTCTCAGTTCCCATCCCTGCTGGACCAGGCCTGGGCTGGAGGGAGACACCCCTCCCCCCACCCCCGCTTCCTCTGTCTCTCCAGACACATTATCCTGAACAAAAGAGTCAGCAGGAAGATTATTCTCTTAAGACGAATGTTGCATTTTAAATGAAGTTCCTTAGGCATTTAAACAATCATATTTATTCTACATGCAACAGTAGTTTCATTATATATAGTGCAAATCCTTCTAAATGTTAATGTAACATTGGCCTAAGGAACTTCACATTTGGGACAAATCAAGTAAGATGTGACCTCCCATTAGGGAAAATTTACTGCCCAGTTCTCTGGGGCAGTTTGTTTTAGGGAGAAAGCAATTTTTCATTGTTGTAAAGAACGTACATTACCTTTCAGGTCTAAAAGACCCGGGATTGAATCCTTACTAACTGGATAGCTCTAAGTAAATTATTTACTGTTTCTGAACTGACTTCATACAGCTTTTCTGTTTGATTGGTTTTTGAGATAAGGTCTCCCTCCATGTGGAGCCTAGGGTAGCTTTGAACTTAGTCTTCTCCTGTCTCCGGCTCCCAAGTGCTGGGCTTGCAAGCGTGCACCACCATGCCACATTTTTACAAGGCTTTGGAAAGGATCAGAGAATGAAACCCTCTCAGTATGCAGCAAGTTATGTGTAACTTACGTGAAACACTTGGGACCAGAAGTGTTTGGGACTTCTTTTTCAACTTTTTAAAAAATATTTTCCCATCTAAGTCTAAACAGAAATTTTAATTCTCTTTCATATATACCTAGACTGAAAGTCATTTTAACTATATTTAAAGCGCATTTACATTTTAAGTTACAAACTATGCCATAAAATCTGGTGCCGAGTTATCCACTTAAACAGCTTTCAGGAAATACCCAGAGTTTGGAGCGTGGCAGAGTTTGGGATTTTCAGATCAATGGTGCTTTTAGCATGCATTATGTTTTATATATTCCTAGGTTTTCACGTGTATACTATCTAGTCAATACTCCATAACTGATCAATATTAGTGTTCTAGATTCCTTCTATTGTATACAGCTCAGAAGTGGAGCTTACCTTGGATCAGTCTGAATCACACTTTTTTGTCCATCATGTATTCAATAATTATTTCTTAAGGCCCCATTATATCTCAGGCAGTGTGTGAGAGGTCAGGAAATAGTTGGGCTTTGCCCTTGCAGGGTTTAAAGTCCAGTGGAGATAGAAGTGTGCAGCACAAGCAGGCCGGCTGGTGCAGGCCAGCTGGTGCAGGGCTGTGAGCTGGGGGGGCGAGGGGAGGCCCGCAGGGCGGGTGCGGGTGGCAGGGACTGTGGTTCAGACAGCTGGGAAAGGAATCACAGTAGCCGGGTACCTCAGCACTGCTTACCTACTGATAGACTTTGTAAATCTAGCTTGACTCCAGTGCTCTGCTCTCTCTCTCTCTCTCTCTCTCTCTCTCTCTCTCTCTCTTTCACACACACACACACACACACACACACGCATGCACACAGTTACTTTGTAATTTTAGCTACTCAGGAGGCTGAGATCTGAGGATCACATCTCAAAAACAGCCCAGGCAGGAAAATCTGCGAGACTCTTAGCTCTAGTTAACGATCCAAAAAACCAGAAGTAGAGCTGTGGCTCAAATGGTAGAGTGCTGTCCTTAAGCACAGCATTTTTTGCGGTCCGGTCGTGGGGCCTGAACTCTGGGCCTGGGCGCTGTCCCTCAGCTCTTCAGCTCAAGGCTAGCGCGCTACCACTTGAGCTATAGCACCACTTCTGGATTTTTTTTCCTGCTTATGTGGTGTTGAGGAATCGAACCCATGGCCTCATGCATGCAAGGCAAGGGCCCTACCACTGAGCCACCTTCCCAGCCCAAGCACAGCATTTTTGCCCCAAGACGGAGCCCAGGACCTGAGTTCAAGCCCCAGGATTAGCACCAAAAAAAAAAAAAATAAGATGGAGGAATCTCTCTCTCTCTCTCTCTCTCTTTCTCTCTCTCTCACACACACACACGCACGCACGCACGCACGCACGCACGCACGCACGCACGCACACACGCCCTCTCCAGGTCAGTAGATTAAAAAACAAGCCTTAAATAAAATGCTTGCACATGAGATCTGACAGCATTGAAAAAGGAATAATTCACCTCAACTGATTTATTCATTCCCAGACTCCGAACATGGACTGACATCAAATAAGCTGCTAAGTTACTTGAACTTCTGGGCAGGCAGAGCAGGAAGTGTGCAGGATTCTCTTCTCCCACCAGGTGGAAAATCTTGGTGTTATGATCCAGTTCTAATAAGGCCTGGCCTTACTGCCCGATGCTGCTGTGTATTCCAGGCTTCCAAGTATCATACATCCGGACTCAGAGCCAGCACTCAGAGCTTAACACCCCTAGGTTCCACTTCAGACCACCGCAAGCACCCTTTCAGCTCTGTGCACCCCGGTGCCGAGCCCTGAAGCACTGGGCAGCCCCGGGGACGTGGCCACCCCAAACCACAGCCCCCATCTGATATTAATCACTTTCCTTTGGAGTTAAAATGGCGCTTCTCACTATATGAAATAAATAAGGTCATTACACAGTGCGCGCCCTCAGTAAATAAGAATGAAGTCAGAAAATGTTGAGAACTGGATGACATGCATTTATTCCGTGTGTATTCCATCTGAAATCCTTTCAAATTCCACAGGTCCTTGTCCTCTGGGATCCCCGTGGCTGGATCCCCCCCTCCCCCACTGTGGTGGAGAGGACATAGACCCCCACGGTGTGTTCTCTCCCCACACCCCACAGACGCCCAACTGCATGATGCACCCTGACATCATGGTGGAGCTCTGACCCCCAGATGCGGTTTGGTTTGCGGGTAGCCCCACAGGAGGAGGAGCTCTCCTCTTCCTCCTCCTCCCTGAAGTCAGCCATCTTCCAGATATGAAGCAGGCTTCCACCAGAGCCCAGCCCTTCAGCCCAGACACCCACCTTCTGGAACACGGAGAAAAGCAGTTCCTGTTGTTCATGGCTACAGTGTTTGGTTATGGAAACCTCAGCAGACCACAGCACCAGACAGGAGAGAGGGGGATGAGGGAGTTGGTGGAGGAGAAGATCCTGGGTTCCCACCTTCTGTCTGGACCTTCTTCCCTGCGTCCAGCCTCGGTGCCTGGGGGAGGAATGTGGGCTCCCTGTGCTCTGCGTTGGGGCCCGCGGGTGGACGTTCTATCGCAGCACCTCAGACAGCGGTATCATCTCGGCATCGCCTGTCACACCTACCCTGCGCTACCACCTCTCCCTGCTCTCCACACAGGCGCTAAAACGGAGAGTTCTCTTCTCCTGGCTCATCTTCCTCCCCCCACCCCCCCCGTGTTACATTTCCCTCGTACTCCTGCTCATAGTCCAGTTGGCTGTGGGCGAAGAGGCAGTGAGTTAGGAGACAGAAGAGCCTTCTCAAGTAAAGTGTTCATCGCTGTCAGAGAGAGCAGTGTGTGCAGGAGAGAAGGCTGACATGGCCCGTCTGTCTAGCTTGTGTCCTCGATGTTCGGATGAATGCAAGGAACAGAGCCTGATCCTGAGGGCTTAGTGTTAGAGGCTTGAGAGTTTTAGAAGGAATCACACTTGAGCAATACTCAAACAAAACTGTGTATTGAAGGACTGAATTATGTGGCCAAGATGGATTGTGTCGGAGATTGAGGCAGGAAGACAGGGAGGTGTGAGCAGGCCAGGCCTCCAGTCCTGCTTACTCTGAAAGCCGAGATCTGAGAACCAAGGTTGAGGCCGGCCCAGGCCGACACAGCCTCAAGATTCTGACCTCCAGTTAACCATCAAAAAGCTAGGAGAGGGAAGCCAAAAATAGCCAGGAAGAGCTCAAGGCCCAGCATGCAAGCCCCCAGTGCAGAAACACACACACACACACACACACACACACACACACACACACACCACACACAGAGCCCCAAAGGGGAGTAGGTCTGGCAACAAGAAGGAAAGTCAAGTTCACTGAGCCAAGAATCAGCTAGGTGTTTGTGGTTTTTTTGAATTATTAACTTACTTTATTGTTGTAGAGGTGATGTACAGAGGGATCACAATTACATGAGTCAGGTCATGAGTACATTTCCCTTTACACCGAGTCTTCTTTCCCCGTCTCTCTCCCAGCCCCTCCCTCTCATCTCCACCCCCGAGTTGTGTCGTTCACGTCCATTCATGTCCAGGGAGCCCCACCACTATGCTGTTCTCTGGAGTTCTGTGTCCTCTCCCCAACCCTTCTGCAGATGTACACTTGAGCACACCACACAAAAGGTAAAAGAAGACAGAACCATCCAGAACTAAAAAGAAAGAAAAGAGGTCTCTTTTTTCTGTATCTTGGAGTTCATTTCAGTATGACTGTGGTTTTATATAAATAGGACGAGGCATTAGGCATTTTGCCTTTGTGTTTCTCTCCTAAGACTGTCTTCTTTTGGTCTCACTGTGTAAGTATCTAGAATCTGGTATCATGTATCATATCCCAGTATATTTTAGATCTCATTTCTGCAAAGCAGAGAGCACGTGTGCCATTTGTCTGAGCTTGGCTCCCCTCCCTTCACATGATTTGTTCTAGTTCCGTCCATTTCCCTGCACGTGACATTATTGTATTCTTTCTGGTGGCTGCGTAACATTCCATTGTGTATAGGTACCACAGTGTTTTGGATCCACTCATCTGTGGTGGGGCAGAGGGGCTGTTTTCCCTGTCTTGGCTACTGTGAGTAGGGCAGTGGTAGACGTGGCTGTGTGTATCTGACTGCAGTCCCTCAGCAGTACTGAAAGGTCCAGGTCGGGAGAGAGGATTCCTGGAGTGTGGAGGAGGGATGGGCCTTCTCGTGCAGATCACAACCAGAACACGTGTTGGGTGGTCGGGAAGACCACGTGAGAACTCTTAAGTGGAGGAGTCACTGTGGAAATGGTAGAATTTGTAAGGAAAAACTTAACTAGGAGCACAAACAAATCCTCAGTCTGTGCCACGCCTTTCCAGGCTCTGGTTATATCCCAGAGCGAGAACGAATGCAACCAGGGATGAGGCTGGGCAGGCTGTCTGGGAGGCCCATGGCCAGGTGGACAGAGGAACAAGTGTTTCAGGGACGGACATCGGCTGTGAGATGTCTTTCCGTGCTGGCTTTTCATTCTACCAGCCATGTTGTGCTAATGGGGAAAGGCAGAGGATCAAACCCAGGCCGTCATTACTGTAGCTTCCATGGGTCTCTGTCGCTTTAAAGGGCACCTAAGGAAATCTTAAGAAAGAGATACAGCCCTCCTTTCTAAAAGCCAGTACCCTGGCGATGTCGGAGTTTGCGCGTGCACCCTCCACCAGAGCCTGCTTAAAGACACCGCAGTGTCAGCCGTGAATCATTCTCCCCAAAAGTTGACGCCACTCTATTGGACAGAAGCTTTGCAGTGCCGCTCATCTAGAATAAATCTCATTTTTAATAAAAAATGTATCTTTAAGATATACACAACGATTATTCTAGAAATAGATTGGACTGTCTATTCTATTGATATATCCACAATCTCGGAAATTTGTCTCCAATGCCTGGTTTACTCTACGCCAGTAGAATTTAGAGCCCCATAAAAATGCTTTACAGCTTTCGGGCGCAGTGCTCCCGTGGCTTATGCAGATGCCCTGGGAATGCGGGGGGACCTGCCAGTCACTCCTGCCACTTGAATGGCAAAGCCAATGCTTCAAGCAAAGTATCTCCAAATAAAATGTTTTTATTTGGTTCTTTGGCATCCTGTCAATAAACATTACTCGTTTGCACTTGGGTCCTACAGACCCTGCAGATGTTTTCCTGGGTCATGGTGGGAGGGGCTTCTCTGAAATCCCAGCAGTGAGATGAAGAGGCAGAGGCGGGGTTACTATCTCTTAAAAGGACGTCTCTTGACCTTTATTGGGAAAGCATAGTAGAACAGTATACACCCACGTGTCCCAAGGAGGACAGTCACGTACCACACCTTGGCCTGTGAGCGCAGAGAGAGTACAGACAGGCACTGTGCAGGGGCCCCGTGCTTCAAGCCCATCCCCTCTGGGGTGTGCGGTGGGGGGGGGGGAGGAAGAGGAAGAGGAGCTTCAAGCCCATCCCCTCTGGGTGTGCGGTGGGGGGGAGGGGGAAGAGGAGGAGGAGGAAGAGGAAGAGGAGGGTATAAAAACTTCATGGAGTGATTCATTTATAATTTGCCTAATGGGTGTATTAGCGTTAGATGACTATAACAGCATCCCCAAGATCAAGATAATTCTGGAGCTCCAGCCCATAACTGACCAGCCCCATTGTTTTAGGCCTGAAGTGAGTCCGTGCATGGTAATGTTCTGAGCTCATCTCACCAGGAAACACAAGGGAGAGAGGCCGGCCAGCTTCCCACAATCCCCCAATGACTTAAGGTCCCCCCACTAGGCTCCACCCCCAATAGTGCCACCCACCTCCAGCACGTGGACCTTCCAAGTCTACTTGGACAGTTGTGGCATTGTGAGATTACACATCTACGTTTGCTTCTGCCTGTCTGGTTGTATTGGAGCACATCACCTCTATAGAGAATATTGCCTCTGTTTCTTGTTAGTAGGTTTTTGGGGGGGGGGGCAGTCTGGTCATGGGGCTTGAACTCAGGGCCTGGGCGCTGTCCCTCAGCTCTTCAGCTCGAGGCTAGCGCTCTACCACTTGAGCCACAGCGCCACTTCCAGCTTTTCTCTTTTTGCTTATGTGGCACTGAGGAATCGAACCCAGGGCCTCAGGCATGCAAGGCAAGCACTCTACCACTGAGCCACCTTCCCAGCCCCCTTGTTAGTAGTTTTATACTGTTATTAAAAATAATAATACCCACAACTAGAGGTATGGCTCCTTTTCTTCCTTTAGTCCCCGTCACAGGTGCGAGCACCTCGTGTGTTCTTTATTGTCTGGTCCCCTCTGTCACACACAAACCCCATGCAGGCAGCATTGCATCTTCTCGTTTTCACTGCTCTTCTTCCCATGGCTCAGGACACACTGGGCTCCTAGTATGTGCCCAATAAAGTATATGACAGACACAGGTAAAAGCTAACCTTTATCAAACCCTGATTATATGGTTTACTTCATTTAATTAATACCATGCTGTTTATAATTCCCTCTCTTTTTTTTTTGTCGGTTGTGGGACTTGAACTCTGGGCCTGGGTGCTGTCCCTCAGCTCTTCAGCTCAAGGCGAGCGCTCTACCACTTGAGCCACAGTGCCACTTCTGGTTTCCTGGTGGTTCATTGGAGATAAGAGTCTCACAGACTTTCCTGCCAGGCTGGCTTTGAACCACGATCCTCAGATCTCAGCCTCCTGAGTAGCTAGGATAACAGGTGTGAGCCACGGGTGCCTGGCTATGATCCCTTCATTTTAAAGTTAAGAAAATAAATCTATTTTTAATATGAAGGGCTTCAGTCATGGTCTGTCTGTACCATTTCCCACTGTGAGTAAGGAAGATGTCCTAGAGAAACAGACGACCCTACCATAACCGCAGGGGGGAAGGAGAGCTGGGAAACCCACACGGGGTGAGATGAAGTATTCTTGATGTGGAAGCAAAGAAGCTTTCCACGGAGCTGGGGTTGAGGGGAAGGTTGAAGCGGCCAGCCTGGACGGGCGGAGGGGCGGGGACTGCGGGGAGACCCGTGGCCAGGCCTCAGCCGTGGACTCTTCAGCCAAGGGCCTGAGAGGTTGGGACCCTAAGTCGCTTGCTGTGACTTCTTCCAGCAGCACGGAGATCACCCAGCCCGCCCCGGTCTGCCAGGATTTTACCTCATTTAACCGCGATCTTGTCTGTTCTTGTTCTAAAGCCCTAGGAAAAGGGGGGCAGGCGTTGCCGTTCACTTAAAGGGGCGATTTTCATCTCTGAATTTCTACTTTAGAATTTGAGCTGCAGCTTCGAGTATAAGGCCCTTGCCGAGAGAGGATGAAAGAAAGCGTTTGTTCCAGCTATTACATCAGCACCCTCCCAGCTGTGCGGAGACGCGTGGAGGGAGTTGCTCATCTCTTAAAGAAAGTGTGTGTGTGTGTGTGTGTGTGTGTGTGTGTGTGTGTGTGTGTGTGTGTGTGTGTGTGGCCTCCAATCATGATTCTCAGATCTCAGCCTCCTTGAGTGGCAAGGGTGGCAGGCAAGAAGCTGCCCGAGCCAGGGTCTGAGCAACTTGTTATCTGGGCTTTGGAATCTGAGTCATGTGATGTGGGTCAGCCGGTGCCGGGTCATGAGCACTGGGAAGAAGTTCAAGAGCTTCTGTGAATATTTGTAGGTCTTGTTTCTGTTTAGGGAAGTATCAAATGATCGTTCTTAATTCAAGCCCAACCTCTTCCAGCTGCAGCTTGCCCAGCTTCAGGGGATAGCAGATCTTAGTGTAACAGGAATTTGGGGCCTAAGTTTAGGAAGACCATGGGAATGGCAGGGGTGGGACACAGGGCAGGGAAGGTGGAGGTAGAGAAGAAAGGCCAGGAAGCTGGGGGCGCTGGGTTCGGAGGGTCGCATGGAGGCAGACCTGCAGGGTTCCTTGGGCAATTCCTTTTTCTTTGGCTTTTTGTATGCTGACGTGTCTCAAAGCAACGCAGCTCTGGGTTCTGCTTCTGCTTCTGCTCCAAGTCCTCTGGATACCAACCAAACAGTGCTGCTCACTTTCAGAACTGTACTTCCTCCCTTTTCTCATGTAACTTACAGATGAGCCATTTTGTTCTGATCCAGCGCCCCTCAGAATGGCGGGGAGGCCCGCGTCGTTCTTGGGGAGGCCCGCGTCGTTCCTAGGGAGGCGTGTCCTCAGAAAGACAGGCGTAGAGTTAGGGTTGTAATCAGAATGTGGATTCCAGGCAGTCTATCTACATCAGCTCGTCCCACGCGAGCTGGAGGACGGCACGCCCGGCGTGCGGGGTTCAGACCCCCGCTGCACGGTGGGCTGCCTCTGGGCACAGCCCTGGCATGTGAAAAACCAGTGCGACGCCGCGTCCCTCAAAGCCACGCAATCTGGAAGATGGAGGTTCAAAGCCATCTCCTGCAGAACAGTTTTTGAGAAAACCCTTTCTCCATTTAACCAACAACAGCTAAAGAAAATCCCCGGGCTGGAGGTACGGATCACGCGGTAGAGCACCTGAGTAAAAATGGCTCATAAATGTGAAGCCCCAGAGCTCAAGCCTGCGGATTATTTAGTATGGTTTCTTTGCATTGTTGCTAAAGTCAGCTGACTGTTCCTCTTCAATTATCATGTTGAAATGGATAAATCCTTTCTAATCTTAAATCAACATCGCATTTCTGGGGTAAGCCTGACTGGGCCCTGATCTGACGTTGCCTCCTTTGGCTGGCTGGTACCTTTAAGCATGGTGACGTCTCTGTTCTCCAGTAGACTGGTCTAGTGTTGAGTCTCAAGGTTCTAATGTCATGAACGGATCTGCAAAGTATTCCCTCATTTCTATTCTCCAGCACGCGTGTGTAAGATTTTAATCTGTTTCCTGCATGTTTCACCAAGTGAATACTTGATTTAATTTTTAAATAGATGTCCTTCTTGTACTAACTTCAGTAGTTCATGTTTTTCCAACGCCTTCCATTTTGTCTAGGATCTAAACTTTATTGAACCCAAGTTCATAATTGGTTTTTATTTTTTGAATCTCCGATCCATCTGTGGTCATGCCTCATTTTCTCTGCTACTATCACATATATTAATTTTTCCTTCTTCTTGCTGAATAACCAACACACTTAATGTACTTAATGTTGATCGATATTGGTGGGCCCTCATCTTTTGTATGGTTTCCATTTTTTTTCTCTATTAGTTACTACAAATTCCAAACCTACATTTTTGGTTGTTCTTTTAGTTATTGATTTCCAGCTTTGACAATCATAGGATGAAGTCTGTGTGATGTGTGTTACTTGGAATTTATTGACCACTGCTTCACAGCCTGGTAGGGGCTTACCTGTAAAATCCAAGCCTTGGTGCTCCGCAGGACCTTACTCTTTATTTCCTTTTTGACTGGTCATCAAGCAGTTTGTTTAAAACATTTGTTATTATAGTGCTTTCGCCTGTGGTTTATTTCCATTTATTTTTGCTTGTTGGGCTTGAAAATCTTTATTAAGGTACATATAAGCTTAGAAATTTAATTCACTTGCTCTACAGCTTTTTGTTTCATTTACTGGCATTCCCCTACTGTCTAAAACAATAAACACAGTCAATACATTGACTGTGACTGTTTGAGTATTGGCTACATATTCTTCTTTGCTGTTTGGAAAAAGGACTCCTTTCCTTTATCTTATTCTCTCATTTTGCACATTCCCATCCATTAATTTGGTCTTGAATGTCTGTTGTCCTTATATTCTGGAAATGTTAGTGTCTGTGTTTTAATTTATAAGTATTCATTAATGAACATTTCTTTCCCTATAAAATAAGAATCATAATTTTTTAATCTGACCACTCTTGCTTTGTTCTGAGGTATTAGTATACTACAATCTTAATTCTAGTTTTAAATTTTATAGGCCTGCAAATTAGAGAATTTCTATTTTGTACATTCAACATTTGTTTAAATTTACTCACATCAGATATTTCTTATTTTCCCCATTCTTTCTTCCTTTTTCCTAAAGTACATGTTCTGCTATGATGATGTCTGTTGTTACCTCTCAGTTGGTGTCTAACAGTGTCTTTAACTGTTTTTAAAGGTAATTTTGCTGGATATCAATGTTAAGTTCATAGGTTAACACTTAATACTTTGTTCTTGTGGTACTGGAATTTGAATTCAGGGCCTCTTGTTCCTGCTTGCTTTTTCAGCTGGCACTCTACGACTTAAGCTACTCCTCCTGCCTGGCTTCTTGTCAATTAAAGACAGAGCAACACAGACTTTTCTGCCTGGGCTGGATTTGACCCTCTATCCTCAGCTTAGCCTCGTGGGTAGGTAGGATTACAGGCATGAGCGCCACGCCCATTCTCACTTGATATTCACAGATGCCCATCCCGCTGTCTCCTGTTGCTGACTGCTGTTCGGTGTAGCTCACCGTTTAAAAGCATGGTCTCTGAAGCCTATTAAACCTACAGTGTTTAACCTTATTTTAAGCTCTCATATCCAAACTCTGCAGCTGGAGTTCAGGAGTGAGTTTTTAATGTCAGTCAGATGCTTTTCCACTTCAACAAAAGTTGGCGGGTCAGTGATGTAATCCTTCTTCGGGGGATAAAATAATCCACCTTCTATTTCTGGTTGCTTTTAAGATTTTTTTTTAAACTTCTTCTCTGGTGTTATATAAGCTAGGATAAGTCTAGGAATGGATTTATTTTTAGTCATTTTGTTTGGGATTGCTTGAACTTTCTGAATCCAACTTTTGGTGGCGTCTATGACTTACCTCTTAAAACACTGATATTCTGCTACCTACTTCTGGATTCTTCTTTAGGTGTATGTGGGATGTCTCCGCCTTACGTTCACAGGTTCAGTTCCTCCTGTTTTCATGTCTTTCCTGTCCCCCAGCCCAACGGTCCCCCTATAACTCACCTTTCTCCTGCTGCATTTGCTTTCCTCCTGGGGTCTCCAGACCACCAAAGGACTTAGCAGGCTGCTTTGAACTCAGCAGGAATTCAGGGTCTGCCATAGGTTCCCAGGGGAAATGTGTTCTCTTTGCTTTTCTCCTGCTCCGGATGGGGACAAGGCCTGGTGCGGCCTCCCCATCCCCCACCTGCTCCGGATGGGGACAAGGCCTGGTGTGGCCTCCCCATCCCCCACCTGCTCCGGATGGGGACAAGGCCTGGTGTGGCCTCCCCCTCCCCCACCTGCTCCGGATGGGGACAAGGCCTGGTGTGGCCTCCCCCTCCCCCACCTGCAGGCACCCTCCCATCGAGGTGGTGTCTTTTGAGGCCCCGGGCCTGCTGGAGTCTGCGCCTGCACGGCCTGGGTGCTCTGTGCTGACCAAGGATGGTGAGCCAGAGCCGACGCAGGCGCCAGCACCGGCTCAGCCACCCCAGGGGATTGTGTTTTAGTTTTGTAACTGAAGAATTCAGTGGACCTCTGTCCTGATGGTGGAGCTACTTAATGAGACGCATTTTGGCCAGCGTGTTCTCGGAGGATCCTGGGAGTAGCCAGTTCACCAAACACAGACCCCCGGCATTGTCTGAAGCCCCCGAGCTGAAGACCTGTGCTCCCCTCCCCTCAGCAGGTGATGAAGGGGTTAAAGTGCACTGGCCAGGGCCCAGTGAGAAGCTGAGGGGTGTGTGTGTTGTCTAGGTCACAGAAATGACCCAGGGTGCCTTCATGTTAAGGGAACTACTTCACTAAGGACACTGCGTGAGCGCCCTTGGGGTTCTGTGGTGGTGGTGGGGTGCGTGGGGCCCCAGCCCCTGGGCCTGCTGGCTGTGACGTCAGCAGTGACCTGCACAACCACCGCCGTTCTGCAAGGTGACTCCAGCCAACGCCTCTGTCTGGGCCGGGTGCTCGTCCAGAGTGTTGAGTCCTCACACTCGCCAATTAAAAGTGGTAAATGACGTGGGACCCCCTCCACAGCAAGTGTCAAGCTGCGGACAGATAGCCATTCCCCTCTCATTAATCCCTCAGGCAGCGGCAGCGTTGGCTAGAGAGCCGGGCTTTTCCATCATGAAAACACGTCAGCCCAGAGACCGAGCCCGCGCCGCTGAGACCGAGCAGTGAAATGCAGTGAATTGCCCACTCGGCCCCAAGTGAACTACGGCCGCTCGTGGTGAACGCGCCGCGTGCACTGTCGAGTTGAGTCCTGGACTTTGAGAAGCCACAGGATGGCTGCCACCATCCACAGAGGGAGGGGAGGGCAAGTCTCCAGACAGAACTCACCTTCATTCACCCCGTCTGTAGGAGGAGGCAGCGCGCCCTGGCACCGCTGTTTAGGACACAGGTAGGGGTGTTCTGTCCTTGAAGCTCTGAGGTCGGAGGATTTCCCCTGCAGGGTTGACCTCTTCGTGAGCAGAAAGTGCGTTACCCCGGGAGTCATCTCACAGGTCACCCACGGGCGAGGCGCTGTGGGCCAGCCATTCATGCTGCTGCGGGCTGACCTTTGGAGGGCAACAGAGATGCTGGCGGAGGGCACAGCGGCAGGGTGTCATTCCCCAAGATACCCAGATTCCTATCAGCCTGTCTACACCGCAGGCCTCATGGCCCTTTTCTTGTATGCAGTTCTATGCGGTGTGGAAAGTGGGGCATTCTGGAGATCAGAGTCTGGTTCTCTTATTGTTCACTGATTCATGTGGGGAATTAGTGCATTGCTGACTTCCCACAGACCACCAAGTCGTGTGTGTGTGTGTGTGTGTGTGTGTGTGTGTGTGTGTGTGTGTGTGTGTAATTACCTCGAGCCATCGCGAGACTTCAGTGCAGTGATATAGACCCAGATGAGCAGCTTCTGTCCAGCACGGGCATCTGAGGGGGTCGCCCGTGTTTCCTCATCTCCACTCTCCCATGCGTGGAGCAGCGGCCCTGTGCAAGGCCCAACTGTCTGCATCGGCCCAGCAGCAACACATGCCCACTTGCTCGCTCTAGCTGGTAAACATGGCCGCAGACTGCTTCACTGTGGAGGGGGTGCAGGGACCACTGAGCTGATGGTTAGCGACATCTCTGGCTTTTAAATTACAGGGGCCATCAGAAGATGAACCCAGGTATCCTGGAGTCTGGAAGCCAGGTCCCCAGCCTAAGAACTAGCTAGAATGTGCATAACTAAGGCCTGGCGTTTCATTGGGCTTATTATTGTCTCTTTTTGCTTCAATATAATTAGTGAGACAGCTTTTGAAAACTAATTTTGATTTCGATGAATAGAGTTCAAATTTGGAGGAAGAACACATTCTTGTTATATATAACCAAATGACCTCCCAAGTGCTTTTTCAGAGAGAGAA
Source organism: Dipodomys ordii (assembly GCF_000151885.1). Taxonomy (NCBI): domain Eukaryota; kingdom Metazoa; phylum Chordata; class Mammalia; order Rodentia; family Heteromyidae; genus Dipodomys; species Dipodomys ordii. The sequence goes on from NW_012267245.1 coordinate 4,982,447, forward strand.
CATTAAAGGGGTGAGCAGTAAATCTGGGAATGGGAGGGCAGAATCATAAAACCACGGGAAAGGCAAGTAAAGAGAACCGCCGTTGGCTTTTGCAGCGCGCGTGTTGTTAGCTGCTCAGTCTCGGAATGCATGCTCCAACCCCTTGCTGACCGTAGCTCACCACTGAGCTACCTCTGGAGCTGTCGTCTTCCAGCTGTGATCAGTGAAAAGCTCCTGTGTGGCAGATTTCCCATCAGTGGACCTGCCCATAGCCCCAAGATTGTGTGACTGCTGAAGATGAAATATTCAGAAAGGACAGATCTGTGGAGACCAAGAGCCGTACAGTGGCCCAGGGCTCAGGGTGGGGAAACAGGAGGACTGCACACCAGGGATAGTGGGAAGGTTGGAACAGTAAATGTGTGGTTGATAACGCCATAGGCTTAATAAAAATCACACTTTCCGTGGATGGATTTTATACTAAATGCATCATCACTCAGGGCTATTAAAGCAATTCAAGTTTTATGAATTCATGAAACATTCAGTCTGTGTAAAGGTATCGATCAGGTGTCATCCTGGTTATGACAGATCTTCCTTTTGAAAATATCTTTCCAGGCTGAATGAATTTTTCATTCTGTGTGTGTATGCGCGCGTGTGCGCGCGTGCACATGCACGCATACACACACGTGCACTTGTGTGTCAGTCCTGGGGCTTGAACTCAGGGCTAATCAGTGTCCCTGAACTCCTTTTGTTCAAGGCTAGTGTTTTACCACTTGAGGCACAGCACCACTTCTGGTTTTCTGGTGGTTCATTGGAGATAAGAGTCTCATGGACTTTCCTGCCTGGGCTGGCTTTGAACTGTGATCCTCTGATCTCAGCCTCCTGAGTAGCTAGGATGACAGGCGTGAGCCACCAGTGCCCAGCAGAATTGTCAGTCCTCTTTGTTCTCAGTTGCCTGTTCCAGTTTATCGGACAGACAGTACATGCTCATCTACTGTGAGAAATGAGACTGGATAAGACAGTAGTTTTTAATTACAGGTAAATATCTGAGACATGGGTTCTCAGAGTGACTTACTCAGCCCAAACCAGAATTCTGTACATAAAATCTTCATTTCTATCGGCAATCCCCAGGTTACTACTGCTCTACTTTCTCTTAATTTGACTGTTCCCATGACCTCATCCAGGCCTTTCGTGATGTGTTCAAGTTTCACCCACACTGTCATACATATAAAGATTTCCTTTGTTTCCCATGGTTTATATGGTGCCATATTGTGTTTTTTCCATTTGTTCCTTGATGGATGCTTGGGTTGTCCTTATCTTTAGCTGTTGGGAATAATGCTGTGAGCATTGGCCTATAAGAATCTGCTCAAGTCCCCATTTCCAGTTCTTTCACATTAATTCTTGGGAATGATGTTGCTGGGTAGGGTGGAGATTCTCTGCTGACTTTTCTCTGGAGCCTCCAGCCTGCCTTCCATAATGCAGGTGCCGTTTTATACTCCCACTGCCGCCCACGAGGGCTGTGGCTTATCTCTGTCTCTGACTAGTTACTCTTCCTCTCTGCAACACTGGCTGCTCTTCTTCTTCATGAATAACCATTCAAAATGTTATGAGGCATAGCTCCTTCATTTTTGGTTGCTTGGAAAACTTCTAGCTTAAGTCTTTTAACGATTTTAAAAATTAGTCTACTTTTTATTGTTATAGTTCTTTATATGTTTTAGATAATCCTTATCAGAATGTGATTTGCATCTATTTCCTTCTATCGCATGGGGTGCTCTTCATCCTATTGACAGGGTTCCATAATCCGCAACAGCTCTGAGTTCTCATTTTTTGGTGGTTGGAACTCTGGGCCCTGTGCTTGTTCAGCTTAGTTACTTGGCTGGCACCTTACCGCTTCATTCATTCAGCTTTTTACTGGTTATTTTGGAGATGGGGTCTCCCATCTCCAGGGTTTTTTTTTTTTGCTTAGATCTGTCTGAGTACCTAGAAGTACAGGTATGAGTCACTAGCACTTGAGCTAGAGCAGTTTTTGTGAAATTGAGCATCTATCTGTCTGGCTATCTACTATCTCTCTGTTGCCTGTGCTTTTGGTATCCTATTCAAGGAATCATAGCCAAACCTGAATTCAGGACCCATCTGTGCAGATGTATCTCTGCAGCCTCTTTCCCATTGCCTTCACATCTGCACGCCAGCACCGCACCATTTTATTACCCTAGCATGGTAGCAAGTTTTAACACGAGGAAGTGTAAGCCCTTCAACGTTGTTGCTCTTTTCAAGGTAGTACTTGATAGGCAGGGTATCTAGAGAGTCAGTATGAATTTGGGGATGTTTTTCCCATTTCTGCGAAGCATGTTGGGAGGCTGCGGGGGAGTGGGTGGAAGCGGTAGGTGTTGAGGTTTACAGGGAGGTAATATCTGCTCTATGGATAGCAATTTCTTTCCACTTTTATCTTTCATTCTTTCTGTGGTACTTTGCAACTTTTTAATATGTAAGGTTTGGCCTCGCTGGTCGTTGTGTTTCTAATTGTTTTACGGTTTGATGCGATTACACGTGACATTGTTTCCTGACTTCCCCTTGCAGTGTCTCCATGTGAGGACACAGGAATGCAAATGACTTGTGTGCTTGCCGAGTTTGCCCCTCACAGCCTTACTGCGTTCGTCTGGAGGTGTCTGGTGAAACTGTCACTACACGACATAGAAAATAGTGTCATTTGAAGGAGACAATTTGATTGTCCTCACCTGGCTGGAAGTCCAGTGCTCTGTGTTACCCCGGGAGTGGTTACTGGCCACTGATTTGGTCGTCATTGCCTCCTGATGGCTGGTCCCTGGAGACAGTGAACCCCACAGCCCACACTCACAGTGACTTGAACATGACTTGTATTCTGAGTGAAGCTTGAACATCATTGCTGCCATTTGTGTTTGTCTGATCATGGGTGAGATCAGTTTCACTGCCTTTGTGGCTTTCTGTGAATTGCTTATTTTTATCTTTTACTTGCTGGTTGGGCTATATTTTTCTTCTGGATTTGTAGGAATTAGTGCATATATATGTATATATGTATATGTATGTATTTTACACCCTAATCTTTCATCTGGCTTATGTCACCGATACCTTCTGTAGCTTTCTTTTTATCTTTCAAGTTTATGATGCATTATTAACATTTATGGAAGCACATGTATCAATCTCTTCCTTTATGGCTTATGTTTGTTGGGATTTAAGGAAAGCCCTGTGCACTGTTCTTGCCATAAGCATCTTCATGGTATAATCTGTCGTCTTTATTTTATAAGGCTTGGAGGTTCAGGCAGAATTAGCTAACCTGAAGCAACTGTTTTAGAGTGGAAGCCAAGCCTATACTGGAGACATGGGCTGTGCGTTGCTCAGAGAGGGTGTTTCAAGGAATGCGGAAATGGGCAGTTAGGGAGATGGCGGCCAAGGATAAGCAGCTGAGGAGCTGCAGAACTCTGAGAAATGGTGAACAACAGGGTGTGTGGAAAACCTAAAGGGAATGGCTGAGCGCTGGGGGAGAACCAAGTGGCGATGGCTGAGGGGCCTACAGAGGGCCTAGAAGCCATGGGCGTCAGTGACATCTGTCCCTGTCGTTCCTATGGGTCTATTTTCTCAAGGAAGAGAACAGCTTCATGGGACATGCCCCAGTTCTGACTCATTTTCACATTTCTGGAACCAAGTGGATTTCCTGTCCACAGGACATCAAGGTCTGATGGAAGAAATTCTGCAATCTTCCCTTTGTAGTCAGCTTCATACCCCACCCTGGAGGAGGACCTGCCCCTGCCTCATTCCCTCCATCCTGGTCCTCCATGGGTCAAGGGAAGGTGCAACTTGAGCAGAGATGCGGGGCTTCCCCTGGGAAACCCTGCTGGGGGGAGAGGCATTGGAAGTGTGCGCACAGCCCTGTGCTGCCCTGTCATTCCCTGTGGCAGGCGATACTTTGTGGGTTTAGAAAGCACCTTTCTTGAACTGTCAATCTGTAAATTGTCTGTAAAATCTCACCCAAGGGGTAAAGGAATGGAATTATTCATAAGACAGTTTGTACCTCTGTTCATGGTGAAATTACTCACTCAGGGTATAATTAGATATGCTGGCCCGACTGTGGACAAAGTTGGGAAGGAGAGTCTCTGTTCTCATTTGGGTGCTTACTGATGTGTTTGACAGGCATCTGGCGTGTTGATTCACGAATGGGGGAGAAGGCAAGGCCTTTGTAAAGGGGAGAGGTGTCTCTACCCCAAGGAGAATTAAACAAGCAGAGTCGGAAAAGTTTAGCGCAGTGCAGTGGCACATCTCCTTTAATCCCAGCTACTCAGGAGGTGGAGATGGCCAACTGAGCAGTTAGAAGGCTCTAAAAAAAAAATAATTAAAAGCAAAAGGGTTGGGCCATGGCTCAGGTGATAAAAAGCTTGCCTAACAATTCTTAAGGCCTGGAATTCAAACTCTAGTACCATTTTAGAAAAAGTTCAAAGTTCTAAAAGAGGCTTCTGGTAGGAGTGGCTGTGATCAGGTACTCTGTGTGTGTGTGTGTGTGCGTGTGTGTGCGCGTGTGTGTGTCTGTGTGTGTGTGTGTGCATGTGTGTATGCACGTGTGCGTGTGCTTGCACGTGCGTGTGTGTGTGTGTGTGCGCGTGTGCATGTGCGTGTGCGTGTATGTATGCATGCGTGCATGCATGCATGTGCTTATGCGCACCAGGTGAGAGGGCAGAAGCCAGGCCATTCCCCTCACGTGGACGCAAGGCCTTGGTTGCTGTCCCATCCACAGGGTGGGTGAGTTCACATTGGAGCTAAGGAAATAAACATTGCAGTGTTGCAGACAAAGTAAAATTTATTGAGACAGACAGAAATGCACCTACTCAGGACTACAGGTAAGCATCACTATCAACCAAAGAGCTGTTTTCACATTCCAGGTAAGTCTACATGGAAAAGCATTCAGAATACTAGTTTGTCTACGTCACTATTTCGTCTACACGTAGGGACAACAAAGCGACACTGGAGTTGATGGCTCTCCTCACAAGGCTGCACATGGAACAGGGACAAACATCAGTGGCTTTGAGAAAAAGGTATAAAAAGACCAAAAACCACCCACTGTAGAAAGGGCTCCTGGACGGCATTGTACAGTGCAGACTGGGAACGGCCAACCAAAGCCAAATGAAGATGGCATCCTGGTAGAGCAGAGGGGCTGACCAGATGGGCGCCATTTCTGGCTGCCTTGTGTGAGGGGACGGGCACTCAGAGGGGTGAGCTGCAGGGGCAGCACGCCCCTGCTTCGCATAACACAAGGATGTCACCAAGGCAGACAACCAGCCAGGGACCACCCTCCGATTTGACTTGAATCCTGTAGTAATGATATTAGATACTAAGTGTTTATTGAATGAGAATAAAATATTCACTGAAGATTTTCCACAAATGAGTTAGTGAAGATCCAACCTTTTTGCAATATATCTCCCCCTCTCAACCAGTACGTATCTTACATGCGCTTGCTCATTGTGAAGAAAGGGCCTTCGGCAAAGAGGAACCCAGCCCTTCTCCCAAGGATAAAGTCATTCAAAATCTCATCTAAAGTCCCTCTGTTAAAGGACTCAAGATTGTGAAAAACCTAATGTGCCCTAATGCAGTCAGACACAGAATGTGTTGGCTTTGCTCTGCTGATTCTAGTTCAGCCTTTGGAGGGCTCTGTATTTAATAGTTTAACGAATCAAAACACCTTGTTGGAATGTCTGCAAGTGGTACCTCCTCACCTTCCTGGGAGGTGCTGAGTGCCCTTCTCCATCATTAAGTTGGGGGAAGTGCCGACTGAGTATTCCTCTTCGTCATTAAGTTAATACCTAGGATCTTCAAGTGTCATCTTAATTTGACACTTGTCATAAGATAATTAGGCAAATTAAAAATCAGTGGTTCACTCTGTTCCTGGAAGTTTCTCGAAGCAAAATCAATTTGTCAATTTTAATGTGTTCTCGTGTGCATTTCCCCCCAGCGTGGAGGGGCTACCATGGCTTTCAGTGGTCTAGACTGAGTCTTTAAAAATGCCTCTTTATTTCTTATGTGCTCTATTATAATTAGGCTGCAATTAAGCACCTGTTTTCTAAATTACGCTCTCGGAGTTTTGCTTGCTCGAGGGGGAAGGAGGCTGTGGAACGAGGGTCAGCAGAGCTGAGCGTCGCTCGCGGTGGCTGCGTGGAGATGGAGTGGAGCGCTTGTTGGTGACGCCCGGTCTTGCCGAGGCCGGTGTTCATCCGACACCCCGCTTCCTCGGCTGCCACGCCGACCATGGCTTTCTGCCTGCCTGGGGGTGGGCAGTGCGGCCTGCTGTGTCTTCCTGGGGCTCTTTGGGGGTGGTGGGGTGCCCTTTGTGCGGGAGCCCGGGGCCCCGCTGGGGTCGGGGCTGGGCTCCCGCACGCAGTCGGGTGGCTTGCGGGACCCGCCGGGGGGTGTGCCGCCGCCATGCTCTCGGGGCCACCGCCGGGGTGATTTCAGGAGAAAGACGAGACGACGGCGGGAGACCCCGGCGTGTTGTGCGGGGTCCCGCGGGCGGGTTAAGGCGGCGGAGGAAGCCGAGGAGGGCGAGTGGACGTCGGCTGGAACCATCGCACCGGGCGGCGTGCGGGGGAG
>NW_012267245.1:4989946-4990515 GCF_000151885.1 Dipodomys ordii
GGTGGGGCTCCGCGGCGGCGTCGGGCTCCGCGGGGCGGCCTTGTCTGCCAGCGTCCCGCCGTCCGTGGAGGATCTCAGGCCCGCGGCTCTGGTTTTGAACACGCAGCCCAGGCGCCGCGGCACAAGCCCGAAGGCCTCAGAAGGTTCCAGGCTCAGCTGTGGTCGCCGGGCGCCGGCGCTGGGAACGGACGCTGCTCAAAGCCGCAGCCGCCAACACCGGGCTGTCTGTCCATCCGCCAACACCGGGCTGGCTGGCCGTCCACAAACACCGGGCTGTCTGTCCATCCGCAAACACCGGGCTGTCCACAAACACCGGGCTGTCCACAAACACTGGGCTGTCTGTCTGTCCACAAACACTGGGTTGTCTGTCCGCAAACACCGGCTGTCTGTCCTCGAACACCGGGCTGTCGTCTTCGGTCTGCTCTCAGCTCTGAACTCCAATCACCTCCGGTGTGTAGAACTGTTTTCACAGTGCTCTGTGTTGAAACCGAGTTCGTCGAGTGTCGGTTTCTTGAGCTCATCGAGTGTCGGTTTCTTGAGCTCATCGAGTGTCGGTTTCTTGAGCTCAT
>NW_012267245.1:4990565-5009200 GCF_000151885.1 Dipodomys ordii
GAGTGTCGGTTTCTTGAGCTCATCGAGTGTCGGTTTCTTGAGCTCATCGAGTGTCGGTTTCTTGAGCTCATCGAGTGTCGGTTTCTTGAGCTCATTGAATGTTGGTTTCTAAAGGTCTGTTTGGCGCGAGGCTCCTCTCGGCTTAGCTCGGCACACAGGGTTTTCGTTTGGTTTGGAAGCTTCAGAGGGGATCACTGCGTATTCCGTGGACTTTTCCACAGTAGATAATGCACATGTGCTTGAAAGACTATACAGTCAAGACTGTGCGTGAATGTGGATGCAAATGAGTCAGTCAGCGCTTTATCCTCTGTCTACTTGAACTGCACTGCTTTGCAGCTCAGTTCCACTTTGCTTTTAAAGTTATGATGACACCCACTGATGGCATGATTAAGGTAAAAGGCGTATTTTGGCAAGGTGATACTATGGATTTTATAATGCAAACATACTTGCTTTGGCCAGCAATTGAAACATTGCTATAAAAACAGAGTGTTTCCCCTCATCTTTTAATCTCAGCTTTCCTTAGGATTGCTGTAGATGTAAAAATACCCACACACAGTGTGTGTGTCAGGGTAAGCAAGCAGTCTGTTCACTTACTGTGATTACGTACAAATCGCTGAATTTTATTCCTGCATCCCTATCCATCTTTGCTATGCGACTCCTGTTCTGTTCTCTCCATGCCTTTCTTCTGTACGTTTTAAAACGATCCTCATCCTTTTATTTCTGATGTTCTTTCTCGTGGCTACCCTTCAAGAGCAGCATTGTTCTTCCTAATGAGTTCTAAAGAGAATCTGTTTTCTTCTTAATAAGCCCTATCTGCCATTGCCCTGAACAAGCTAGAATTTTAATGCTATCAAAGCATGTCACCTCACACTGCCAATAATTCTTCCTGGGCTTGTGCCAGGGAGTAGACAGAACCTGCAGCAGTGTGGGACTGTCTTTGTCACGGCACTTGATCTGCCTTTGGGATAAGTGGAAACGCGTAGGCTCCGCTGTTTGCCCTCAGCACTCTGGACGCGCTCTTCTCTGCTTACGTTCAGGCTGCTCATGGGAAGTGTGGTGTGGATCCGTGTGTCGTTCAGCTGTAGGTCATCTTCCCGATGGCTTTCTGTACAGGGACTTGGGGGTGACCAGGTCCCGAAACCTCTACAGAAGCTGCTGTAGCTCACCTGTGGCTTTTGGCTTCTGCCTTCTTTTCTGGTGGCCAGTATGGTTTTGTACGTGAAATTTCCTTTCATGGACTGATGTCAGAAAAGTGAAAGTATTGCACTGCAGGAAAAGAATTCTCTGATTTTAAACCAGGTTTTAAACCAAGGTCCATCTGAGTCTAGAATGTACTTTCTCACTATTTTCAGCGATCAGGTGAGCTCCGCAAGAGGCACATGCCCCTGAACCTCCATATTCACCTCTTAGGAAAGGCTGCTGATACTCAACGGGGTACACGTGACCCTGCTGCCCCTCAGCCGGGGCTTGCCAGTGCACCTGACCCCTGATTACCCGGCAATAGGAGAGGGAAAAAAGAAAAGCCGACACCTTCAATGGTGCCCAGAGCTGAAAGGCAGAGTTTGTGAGCAGATTTTCAAAAAGACTGCAGAGGCAGAGGGCAGGACCTCTCCCCGGGAGCTGTGGTTAGAAAACAGCACTTAATAGACCAAAAAATAAACAGAAATTGGGCTGAGCCCCTGGCTGGTAGGAAGCAGGTGCTGCACGAAATCTATAATTTAATAAGATTACTGCTTTTTCTAAGATGGTGATTGTAAGTGATTATAATTTGTTGTTGCTTATTTTATTTATTTTAATATGAATATTTCTGAATACAGTGATTATGTATTAGATTTTTCCTAGGAACAAAATGATTTGTAAGAAGTAAATGGAATTTTTATGACAGCCAGAGTAAAAAACTCTGTGCAATTAGACAAAGGTAGGCATGTTATTCCTGGGTACTGATATAAATGAGCGAGGCAGTAGCAAGATACCCATAGCCCACGGATGCTGGTGGGGACGTGTGGAGAGGGAGCTCTGCTCCTCGAGGAACTGAAAACGGACTGCTTCACCGTCCTGCCACACAACTCTTGGGCCTGTGTCCAAAGGAGAGCAGAGCACCATCCAGAAAGGGAAAGAGCCTCCTGTACCCAAGTTCACTGCAGTTCTGTTACAGCCAAACAAGGGATCAGCTGTGGTATCCAACAACTGATCAATGAACAGGTAAAGACAATATGGTACGTGTGTGTGTGTGTGTGTGTGTCATGGAATATTATACAGCCATAAAGAAAGCTGGAATTATGTCATTTGAAACTGGACATCATGTTGAATGAGTGAGCTTACACGGGTGGCATCCCTGAGGGGTGGAGGACTGAAGGGCACTGCATACCTTCACACCACGACAGCATAGCAATACGCACCCAAGCGCCGTCTGTACAGGTAGAGGAGGAAAGGGGCAGAAGTTGCATGTGTGTGGAAATAGCGCCAGGACCTAACAGCTGAAGATCTACCACAACCCTAACTGCTCTGGGTCCTAGACAAGTGGCTGGAACTCCAAGCAAGGCATCCCCAGAGTGACTGATGATTAGCATGTGCCACTGGACCACAGAGCCGTGACGGCAGGACAGAGACCCTGACTGGAGCAGGTGGACCGGAGTCGCCATAGCAGGTAAAGCATCCCCAACTCAAGAGAAATCGCCAGAATCCACACCGTGGCTGGTGCTGGACATCGCCCATTTCCCTTAGGTAGGCAGACACCCGTGTAGACAGTGGGCTGCTTAGGGGTGTCCCTGCCCCTCAGTGTTCAGAGAAGGCCACAGAGAAAGACCATGCTGCAGCTGTCAGCGAGCAAATGTCAAGGACCGCAGACTCCATTTTCTTAGCAGATGAAGGCTGCCAGTGGCCCGGCACTGCCACCGTTTCTTGCAAATGCTGAAGACCAGAGGGCAGTCCAGGCAGTGAGGGGCTTAGGGCGGCATTTGCGACCTCTGTTCTCACACTGGAGGAGGGAAAGCAGCCCAACACATCCTTCCAGAGACGCACAGGTGGACAGGCTCTCAGCAGAGCCAGGACATTCTGAGGTTGAGCTCCTCCTCCTACAGTGGACAGCTCCCGCTCTAACGTATAGACCTTACACTTCCGAGCTGGCAGGAATCTGAGCAAGCCCTTACCAGGGGCTTCAGCTCACAGAAGGGAAACTCGAGGTTCAGTGTAGCCCGAGATCTGGAGGTGGCTGCAGCAGGGCAGGGGCTGGATTCCAGCCCTGACCTCTGACCTTCTTGTGGGTGGCGTGATGGCATACCACCAGCTGCCCTGAGAGTCGGGTCCAGGGAGAAAATGCCCAGAAGGTCATTTCTGGCACACGGCACCGGCCCCAGCTGAGCGGCCCCTGCGGTGCTGAACACCGTAAGAGACATGCACAGTGTAATTAGTTGCTTGAGCAAGTGACAAGAAACTGAACTTACCCAACAGGCTTTTCCCCTTGCTCAGCTTCTGAATTCTGTTCATTTCATTCTGGCAAGGGAGACCTAAAAAATAATTTACAGAAGTCGGCTTCCAGATGGTGTGGGATATCGTCTCTAATGATTGACTTCGCTCCCGACGTGCGTCGTAGACAATGACACACCTGGGAATGGAATGGCTCCATATGCACGAACCACACAACAAAACAAATCCAGGCCATTAGAGTTGCTAATTAAACCTCATCCCACACTACTTAAAACAGTATCTCAAGGCTACTTGCAATGCGCCGGAATTTTCCTTCCTAGCTCCATTTCAAGCAAATATTGTGTGTCTGATAATAATTTGCTAACAGATTTTTGTGGCAGTACAGGGCTTTGAACTCAAGGCCTTGTGTTTGCTAGGCAGGCGCTCTACCGTATGGTCTTGCATTTTTCCCCAGGCTAATCTCAGACCACCAACCTCCTAACTAGGCCTCCCTATAGCTGGGATTATCCATGTACGCAGCCACACCTGCTTATTTATTGAGGGGTGTGTGTGGTGGTGGCGGGGGTAGGGGAGAGGGTCCTCTAACTTTTTTCTTAGTCTGGTCTTGACCACCATCCTCTCAATTTCCTTGGGATTACAGGTCTGAGCCTTCACACCCAGTTAGCAGACTTTCCCCTGCTGGCTGGCAGGAGGGATCTGCAAGGGCTTGTTAGTGGTAAGTGTTCTAAACTACCTAAGGCTTTGCCACAAATCCTCCATCAAGTCCAGACCCCGCTGTGGGGTGAAAAGAGGATTAGAACCCTACAGGGACAGCTGTGAAGACCTCAGAGCACAGCGGCCTGGAGAGATGATACCTGTGGGCGACAGAAGTGAGACTTCCAGTCCAGGTTGAGACACAGCCTGTGTGTGCTGCCTGAAGCCGTCCACTCGTAAGTAAAGGACAGATACAGGAGTCCTAGAGGCTCGTGCGGTGTGTGTTGCCTTTGTCTCCCCAAAGAACAGACATCTGTTCTAAGCAAAGCAACCTCACCAGCTTTGGGGGGTTGTGACCACATGGTCTCCCCAGTCTCTGGGAAGCGCTGGGCTTTGGCTTGGACCTCTTTCCAGAGGTCCCAAGTGTGTGCGCATCCCCCACTGTTACTGAGGACTTCCCAGGGCCCCTGGTCTTCCTGAGCATTCTGGGACAGAAGGTAGGGCTGTGAGACCCATTTTGTTGGCTTTAGATAAACAAGATCCAACATGAAAACCACCAGAGAAAGAGGCTAGAACAGGCAGCATGCTGCAGGAACGCTCCACTTAGTGTGACACGGAAGGCGGTGCTGACACCGCCCATGCTGCAAGTGGAAATGCTTGTCTCTAGAACTGCAGGAAGAGAAGAAAGCATAGGCATAAAAAGACCAGTCCTGAGGAGAAAGAGAGTCAGAAGCATTCACGTGGTCATCATAAAGATATCTGTGGCCGTCAATTAGGGAAAATTCCAAGCTTCGAAAATACTGATGTATAATAGAAAAGCAAAATGCAAGTGATTCCAGGTCAGGAAGTGAAACCTCTTCTTTCTGAAGAAAAGGAGAGAATGATAAATTGTTTTGCTCAACTACTTCAGGATTCTGGCCCACAGCAAGTGCCAAAAGGTCACAGATGTCCCCTGAGGCCTGGTGACCAGCAGTAAGAACCCACTCTGTGCTCACACACACCAAAACTACAGCTGTGTGTATGAAATCAAGGCTCCAGTTACCATAGCTTACTGGTGGTGCATGCCTGCAAATGCTTTATACTAATATACAAATCAGGGCTACTCTACTTGGCATCAATTTCTAAGTAGTTTCTGATGTAATTCAAAATCAGAAAGCAATGAGGTTTGAAAATTGAAAAGGCAAAGAGGTAAATTCTCTATTTGAAGATATGATTGCACCTGGAAAATCCATGCAGAATAACCTAAACATAAACAAAACGAGAATGTCATGAAGGACTGGAACAAAAGTAGACTTCATTCACCAAGAATAGAAATATTGGAAGAAAACTCAGTGTGATAAGACACATTCTGTTCTAACAAAGTGCAACATTCCGGAGCTAACAGGAACTCTTTTTAATTAGATGAATTGATTCTAAAGTTCATAGAGGGAGAAAAAGATGAATACCCAGGAAAATTTTGGAAAAAGATTAAAAAGGGAATAGTCCTACCAGATATCAAGAGCACTGCAAAGCAACTGTGAATTGGATAGTGTAGAATTAATTTGAATAGATTGATAAAGAGGACAAATATCTGTTGGAAATATATAAACATGAAAACCAAAAGGTATTGGAGAAAACCTACGAGAGCCCTATTAACTGAGAAAAAACCAAGGTATTCTATCTTGATGTCAAAATTTTCTCTCTACCAAAAAAACGCATGCAGTCACAGAAAAAAAAAATTTGAATTTCTTACTAAATATAACAGCAACACCCCAAAGAGCCTAGCAGGAAAAATAAATCAGGAAGGACAGTCATGCCCCGGAGAGGGCGGGAGCCCCGGCAGGAGGGAACATGTCCGCTGATGTTAATGGTATTCTGAGGTGGCGGGAGATCGGGTGCTGCTGCACTTGAGAATCTGATGTAAATAAAAGGTACCACATGCTCACTTCTGGGAGGCATCGCCCGCCAGGGCTGTCACAGCTGGTCCTGGGCCTGAGCTCAATGGGTACAGGGGCTGGGGTCCCCGCGCCCCCTCCTGTCTGACTCAGCTACAGGCGATCCCTGGGAGTCCTTTCTAATACTCATCTCTCTCCATCACTAGCTGCTGTCTACAGACGCCAGTAAGCGCACACTCACCTGAGATGCGCGGGGAATTCGTGTGCCTGTGGGAAGGAATCGCACTAGCATTTGCATACAGTGCTTCCCACCGAGCATCGGACTATGAGTCGACCTGGGAATGAAGTCACGGTGAAGGAACCCCGTTACGGGGGCCGTGGGCTGTGCCGCGTGCCGCCTCACCTGCGGGCTTCTGGAAGCAGTAGCACCACTCGTTGTTGGAGAGCTTGCCGTCCTTGAAAGAGTCGCAGGAGTTGAAGAGCGCCTTGATGCAGGGCTCGTGCTTGTCCAGGTAGACGGCGTTGATCTCGGCGGCGTCCAGCAGCAGGTCGTAGTTCATGTCCAGCTTGTTGAACATCCAGCCCAGGGAGTCCTTGCAGATGGGCAGGATGCTGGTGTCGAACCCTGGAGGCAAAGGCCAGGCTCAGGCTTGGCTGTGCGCCCCGCCCCTCCTTCCTTCCCACAGCCTCAGTGACTGCAGGTTCTGAGCCACACACAGTACAATGTGCCACAGCACAGAAACCGGCATCTGGGGAATGGGTGTTCTCAAGGGAGGAACTCTCCAATGCTAATGTAGCTGTGATGCACATAAGGGTTTTTGTGGACTAGGCCTGCTTAGAAGAGGGTGTGTGTGAAACTATACTGAAAACTGTGCTTTTAGGTGAAAAAAAATCAACTGAAAACAGTATCAAAGAGATAGCAAGGCAGTAATCTAGAAGCACTGACTACCGCAGAGGGCTGCTGAACTCCACAGAGGGATGGTGTGGCCGGCCGGCCGGCCAGGGGCTGCCTCACCCCGTCTCTTCTGATAGGTGATCCAGGTCGAGCCAGACAGTGACCGCTCACTTCCCTTGGGAAGGAGAATTCACTCGTTTCCACGGCAGAAATTGGATGGCTTCGATAGTAACTCTTAGCTTTCCACTTGGGGCCACGAGGCACAGGAAAGGCACGCCTCACGTCACGAGCGCATCTTTCTCTTGGGATCCCTACGTCTGCTTCCCTTCCGGAATCTCCTTTTTTCATGGCTGGAGACACACAAAAATCTTGCTATCTAGCCTAGGCTGTCTTCAGTCTCCATGGTCCCCCGGCCTGGGCACTGCGTGTACCCCACGCCCTGCTTAACAGTTAGTGTTTGAGGACTGGGAGCATGCCTTGGGAGTTGGAAGGATCGTGGTTCAAGGCCACTCTGAGGAGTTGGCTGGGCTCCGCCTCAGCCTCCGATGGAGGCAGGCGTGCTGGTGCCACTGTTGTCCTAGATGCTCACGAGGAGGATCGCTGTTTGCGAGGCTAGCCCTGTGCAAAGCACGAGACCCTGACTAACAAATAGTGTCCAAGGAGCTGAGTGTGTGGCTCATGTGGTAGAGCACTTGCTAGCACGCCACAAGCCTCGAACTCAAATTCTAGCACTGCAAAATCAAAAAAGTGTTTCATGTTGCACACTCCTGGACACCCTATACTTCCTACTGCTCCTGGGAGTGGTCCTGTGAAGCGAACTTGGGCTTCTCTGCTTTGCAGCCAACACACACACAGCTAGGAGCTTTCCTTCTGCTTTCAGGGTTATGCAACTGTTAACTGGGGTTCAAAGCCAGGCAGCCCTGTCCCAGGCCCCATCGGCAGTCCCCTGCTGCCTTCCTGGACAGGCCTGAGGACATCTCTGGGGACAGCAGAAAAAGGGAGCGAGGCAGAAATGGCAGCAGAAGTCCCCATGGGGACGACAGGCCCCCTGCAGTGCCTCCCTTGCCCGGGGGCCCTAGGTCTCCACAGACACTGCCTGCAGCCCCTGCGCACTCCAGGCCATGGGAGAGGCAGCGGGGCGCGCTTCCTGGAGCACGGGAGACCTGCTCAGGAGGCGTACCTGCCGACCAGACCTAACGAAGCTGAGGACAGCGTGACTGGAGCTCTTCGTGTCTTCACGTGCCAGGGATGCTGCTGGAAGTTTTCTGGCACCTTTGCTGAGGCGCAGTGCTCACACCTGCAGTCCTAGCTACTCCAAAGGCTAAGGAGCTATACGTCACTTGTATAAAATAGTGACATTGTGATACACGGGAGAGAATACTTAACCATTTACAGAGGACCAAAATGCCAAGCCAGGTAGGCGGTAGTCAAAAAATCCAGACAAGACCCCCTGTGCCGGGCGTCGGTGGCTGCCCAGACAGCGGACCCCTCAATGGTGGGGGGCATGGGGCGGGTTCGACAGCTTCCCCGCAGGGACTCTGGACCCTGGAACCTCATCTCCCCCCACGCCCTTCCTCTGGTGACTACAGGATATCAAGACCAGAGCCCCTTGGGGGTTCAACTTCCAGCCAGATCAGTCTTTCCCAGGCTCCTTGCTCTCATCCCAGTCTCTGGGGACTGGAGCGACTCATCTCTCTCTGCTGAAAGGCTGCTCAGAGACCCCAGGGCCAGACATTGTCCACACCCGCTGTGGCTCCAGGTCTCTTGAGCCCAAATAGGGAAAACCAGACCAGACCTTTTCCCTTTCCTGCAGACACAACCAGAGCACCTCCAGAACCTGTACGCTCTGGGCAGCGAATGCTATCCTGTGGTTCTGGCTGTGTGTGTGTATGTGTGTGTGTGTGTATGTGTGTGTGTGTACACATGCCCTCCACTCAAGGCTGGTGTTCTACCACTTGAGCCACACCTCCACTTCTGGCTCTCTGCTTGTTAAATGGAAATAACAGTCTCATGGACTTGTCTGCCTGGGCTGGCTTTGAATCACAATTCTCAGATCTCAGTCTACTGAGTAGCGAGGATTACAGACCTGAGCCACCCACATCCAGCTTGACAGGTAAAACACTTCAACAATTATCACCTAGAATCCTCTGCACTGGGCATCCTAGAAGGCCGCCATGCACAGCGAAAGACAGCCAAAGATTCAAAGATACAGGTTTTTGGTTTTCTGAGATGGGGTCTGACTTTGCTGCTCACAAACTCCTGGGCTCAAGTGATCGTCCTGCCTTCCTGGGCCGCAAGAGGCGTGCTGTGATTCTCACCTGCATTCCGTCAGCAGCACTGCCTTCAGAAACTCCACCTACTCTGAGACAGGATCCTGCTGTGTAACCTAGGCTGGCCGGGAACTCATCATCCTCTTGCCTCAGCCTCTCAAGTGCTGGGATTAAAGGCATGTGTTACCGTTCACATCTTTAGTGTTATGTTTCCTTTAAAACAACAAAAAACCCCTAATAATGCTATTGCTAATGAACGATGTTTGGTGTGTAAGGTGGAGTGGGTTGGAAAAGTGGAGTATCTTACTGCCCGGGGCCGCGTTGGAGCTGGTGGGTCTGATGACTCTGTTGGCGTCCTGGTGAAGAGCTCCAAACCAGTCCTTCAGCCGGGAAGCAAGGTTCCTCAACTCCTTGTCGGTGCAAGCTGGAGAGAAACACACAGACAGACAGACAAACGTTGAGTCCCTGGGCCTTCTGCCCCCTGTGTGGGAGGCAAAGTAAAACCTCCCAGCCAAGCAAGACACAGAGAAAGCCTGGACTCTCAGGACGGGCGTCACGGTTCAGACTTGCATCTGACGGCCTCCCCTTGGGCAACCACACCACTGTGCGCCCACCCAAGCTCACCATCGCGATCCTGACAGGGACCGCAGGTTTGGTGGGGACAGACACCCTACTGTGTGATTGGATGGACGGACAGGCAGGCGCGGAGGTGGTGGAAGCTATCTGAAGGCCTCCTAGAAGGCTGAGGGGAGAAATCCCGAGAGAGAGAAAAGGGTGTCTGACACACACAGCTCACTTCCTTTTGTCCTGGAGGCCCAGGCCTGCCTGATGCGGAGCATGAGAGTCTCTGGCCTTGGCCGGCTAGAGAGAAAGGAGAACGCCAGGGGGCCCCATCCCAGTGATGAGCTGAGACACGGAGCTGTGGCTTTTCCCCAAACTCCAATTCTCCACAAGCATGCCACTAAGGAACCCGCAAAACGCCGACTGGATGCAGAGCCAAGTTCTGCAGGTCTCCTGGTGCTGAGGGCTCGGGAGTCACTGCAAGCCACCAAGGAAAGGATGGAGGAGGGGCAAAGCAGAGTTTCACCTATATTCCAAGCGGGCCTCCAATCATCACGGGCCCTGACTACACTGGCACTGCCAGCCAATCAGCACAGGCCCTGACTGCACAAGCACAGTCCTCCAGCCAATCAGCACAGGCCTTGACTGCATGAGCACAGTCCGTCAGCCAATCAGCACAGGCCTTGGCGGGCACAGTCCACCAGCCAATCAGCACAGGCCCCAATCTGATCTGTCTCCAGAAGATGCTAGTCTTACAATCCATGTCTGCTTTCTGGTCCAGCCCGTCCTTCCCTAGGCTGGGACTAAATTTCCCAGACCCCAGGAAGGAAAAGCCTCTCTCTAACTACCAAATGAGGGGAGCCGACCAGCGGGCTGCCATCATTCCTGACTACTGCCTTCACCCCATCAGGACTTGACTTCATGCTCTGCGAAGCACTTTGCAAATATATGTTCAGTATTTGAAATGAAGTCCGGATGCCCAGCCTTGTATTTATTTATTTAGCTAGTCCCAGGGCTTGAACTCAGGGCCTGAACACTGTGTCTGAGCTTCTTTTACTGAAGGCTAGCACTCTACCACTAAGCCTCCTTCCCGGTCCTTGGCCTTGCTTTTAAAACACCAGGCAGGGAGTGGCACTGGGAATGTCTCATCAGGCAGGGGGGTGCGGGGTCGGGGGGCACACTGCCCACTGGCTGGTCAGACCCTCAGGCCAACGGCATCGGTGATCTTTAGTCAGGACAGTCTGCCGGGCTTCTTAGTAATTACCCAGGGCATGCTAGCAAGGATTTTTACTACTGCAGTTGTTACTTTGTTTAAAATTGAAGATTGATAGGAAATGTGACATCAAGCAACCCATCCTTCCCCCAAACCAGTAAGATAAACGCATGAACATAAAACTGCCTTTGCCCACATCGGACACAGAGGAAATGCATGCTTGTACTGTCCCATTACGGTGAGTTAAAATGAACACAAACCTACATCCAGTTCCTCACTCACGTGTCCAGCCCAGGGCTGGGAGCGGGGCGTGCGGTGGCTTGTGGGGTGTGCATGCTGAGAGTCCCCTTTACACAGCACCCCAAGGCCACCCCTGGGTCCACACTGGTCTCAGCATAATTTGGGGGTGCTGACATTCCCCCCAGAGGATTCAGCTTGAAAGGGAATGAGAAGAACAGAATGAGAACTGTGAAGTGCTGGGAAAATGATATACACGAGGTCCTGGGGGACGCTGGGGCATGCGTGGCGTGTGGGGCAGGCCCTAGGGGTGCACTCCCCAACACGTGACCCCAGTCAGCCTATGGCCCAAGGAACAAAACGCCACCTGTCACCAAGGCTGCTCCCTCCCCCCCCCCCGCCCGCCCAGCCGCACAGATGCGGAGCTCAGGGTGCTGCGGAAGCCAATATGAGAACCATCAGAATTTAATTTAAACGCTAGTGCCTCGGAAGGTAATTAAAGAGTTGGGCCAGACTCAAGTTCTGCCGGGGAGCGGGGAGACCTGGAGCCGGCCCTTCCCCACAAATCCACCTCGGCCTCCTCTGCGCTCCTGTGAGTCATTACTTAATCAGAGCGGCTCTGGATCAGTGCACGCAGTGTTTGCAATTAGCAGCGCCTGTCACAGGTCCAGCCGAGCTGCTGTTCGGATGGAGTTGCCATGCCTGGGTAAGACTTTTCAAAGCCAGGATCTGCAAAGGCCAGGGCACCTTCCTGCCCTGCCCTGCCCTGCCCTGCCCTGCCCACGCCGGCCCGCTCACCTGTCTCCCTCCTCCACGGGGACTGGATCAGTCCGCCATTAACCATGGGGCAGGCAGCGGGAGCTGCAGTGTGGGAACCACATGCATGTGCAGGAAGGCGGGCGGGGGCTGCGGATCAGCCTGCGAGAGCAGAGTGGACCCAGGGAGAGGAGTTCCTCATCTCTCCCAGGTCCTCCACGCTCGCGCTGGCGAATGGCACTGGGGCCTCAGAACTGGCATTTCACCTGCTTTCCTGCACAGAGGGCCCAGCACAGCGAGGCCTCGCAGGGGCCAATGCACCACAGCTCGCAAGGCCCGAGCGCTGCTGCTCTTCAGGCCAGTCAGGGCGTTCCTCTGAGCCCTGCCTGCCATCGGCAGATGGGCAAAGACGGGGCCGGGACCAGCTGCAGAGGAAGGTCACGGCTCGGAAATCAGCTCGCTGTCCTGCCCGCTGTCCACATGGACCTGTGCCAGAGGAGGCTGCTGTAGGCACGCGCAGCCGCATCCCAGCGCGGTGCAGGCACATGCGAGCCCACTTCCAACCGGATCACTGCAGAGGGACCCCGCCCAGCTTCACTTTCATAGTTTACAGTGCCCCTCCAGCAGCAAAGTCTATCGAAAAGTAAGGTTTTGCTGTTTTTGTTTCAATGCAAATACTGGCGCTCAACTCACAGCCTCACACTCTCCCTTGGCCTTTTCTATTCAAGGCTGGTGCTCTACCACTTGAGTCACACTTCTACTTCTGAATTTTTGATGGGTAATTAGAGAGAAAAGTCTCAGACTTTTCTGCCTGGGCTGGCTTTGAACCACTCTCCTCAGATCTCAGCCTCCTGAGAAGGTAGGATTGTGATTGTGAGCCACTGGTACTCTGCCTACTATACACACACACACAATTATACATGTATGTGTGTATACATAATTTTCATATATACGTACACTCGTCTTCTTAGAGAAAGCATTAATTTACATAAGCAGGCAGGAAGAAAGGAATTCGAGTCAGGGGCTTGCTAATAAAGCCCTTCTTCAGAAGCAGTCTTTGGAAGAGCTTAAAATACTGACATTCGACTCAGAAGAAGACGAGTTAAACTAATTAATGGTACAAGCTGCGAACTAAGATCGGATAAATTTCCCTTTTAAAGCCATTATGACGATTGTTGGTAACCTGGATTTGAAGAGACTTTAAAGTTCCCTCAATTCTAATGATAACGCTTCATCTGGGAAAAGAAATGCATGGGAACACGCACAGCAGTGGTAGCTGTATTTGAGGAATAATACTTATTATTCCCCTCAATAGTCTAGGGCAGGAAGTTTAGCCAGATGAAATAAGCTTTTAAAGCTTCTGATAAAATCCACAGCCTTTTCCACACTCCAGGGCAAATACAGATATGTATATATATATATATATATATATATATATATATATATATATTGGATATGCAAAACACTGGTTGGCAGTGCCAGCTCTGGCTTTGATTGTATTTTCTTGCCAGTGGGTCAGCGTCTGCCTGCATGGAGCCCTGGCACAGATGAACAGACTACGGGAAACAGAAGTGTACCCAGCAGGTTCGCAGGGGCTTTATGCCCACCAGATTTCATAGGCCTGCAACTAGTATGGACTAAGCAGAAGAAACCAACGTCGCTGCTCGCACTTACAATTTATGATGGCAGGTGTCTGAGGCTAGGTGTGAATGGGGCCAACAGAGGACTTAGAGAGCCGGGGCAGGCGGAGCCCTGGGGAAGGCCGGCGCCATGGCCAGTCGCACAAAGGCAGGCGGAGCTCGGAAAGTCTCTCTGCCTTTGCCTCTTGTTAGCCTCTGAGCTGGAGTGGGCCACTGCAGCCAGGGAAGGCCTCCAGGTGGTGGAAGAGTTGGAGCCTAGTGTCATGTGCGTGGGAAGGGAGACCACACGTCAGGCAGGCCGAGGAACAACGGGGAAGCCATTTTGAATGGAGTGGCTACTGAAGTGAATTCGTGCTAAGGGTTAGCTCTACTCAAAGGCACCCAACTTGCAGGACTCAGTCACTTTCTAGATCTGAAACGCATCTAGAAAGCAACCGTGTGAACCTGCTCCAAGGCAGGCTGCTGTATTACACATTATAAACACATGCAGTCTAGGGGATGGCCTCCGGCATGCCGTGCATACTCTGGAACTGATGTTAAAGCTCAAGTTCTTTCAGTGACAGAGAGAAAGCATGGTTTCAGGGGATGTCTAAGAAGAATCTGCATTTTTATGCCCCCCTGCTCATTCAGCACCCACATTAATGTGCTATGAAATCTAGCTTTAAATTCCATTTTCTATGTCTGTCTGTCTGTCTCTATCTCTGTCTCTGGTGCCAGTACTAGGACTTGAATATAGAGCTTCATGCTTTTGCTTGACTTTCTAGCTGATGGCTGGTACTCTACTCCTCCATGTCTCTAGTCAAGCATTTTGCTGGTTAATTGGAGACCTGGAGGACTGGAGATGCTTTAAGTAGCTACAGTTACAGGTATAAGCCACTGGTGCCTGGCCATTTCCTGTCAACATCAATATACGCATGCACAAGTTTACCTTGAACTAGGAGATGGCCCAACATTATTATTAGGCAGAAAAACAGAGAAGCATGAAAACATAGACCAAGTAAAACACCATAAATTGAAATGAAAAAAACCACCTTTATAAACAAACCCAAGAAGGCAGTGCACAAAACTCAGAAGCACCAGGAAATGGTGGCTCATGCCTGTTAATTCTAGCTACTCAAGAAGAGCCTGAGATCTGGGGATTGAGGTTCAACGCCAGCCCCAGCAGGAGAGACCAGGAGATTCTTATCTCCAGTTAACCACCAGAAAACTGGAAGTGAAGCTGTGGCTCAACATGGTGGAGTATTAGCCTTAGCAGAAAAAGCTCAGAGACAGTGCCCGGGCTGTTAAGCCTCAGGACAGGCAAACAAAAAATGAGAAGCCACAAAGACTGCGGAAGAATCAAAGTTAAAGCTGGAGGCAGCAGAGAGTAAGGAGACCCTGGAAAATGCGTGGAGGGGGAAAGATGCCGGAATGAGAGGGAGGGAACAGGAAAAGGAAGGAAAGGAGAAGTCACTGGGCTAGAGATGCAGTGAGCCCTGGAGAAGCAGCACGGGCCACTCTGCATGGAAACAAGGGGCCAGGACACACTGCAGAGGAAAGAGGGATGGACAGAGGGACACAACGGCCAGTGGAATTCATGGGGCTGTCGGGGAGTAAAGTCGGAAGCTCCTATTGGAAGCTCCTATTCCAATGAATTTGAAGGTAACTCTAGATCTCTCTGACGCATCCACATTGAACTGAAAGGATACACGCAGTAAGTCAAGCAAGCTGTTAATAAATACAGCAATGAAAAGCATCCAGAAATGGCCCTCCCCACGAGGAATAGCCAAGACCACATGGATTTGCTGTCAAATCCACGAGAGCACACACCAGATGCTCCTCAAACCTTTCTATGAAACAGAAAAGGGACGTGACACTCTGTGGAGCCGAGGAACACACCAGAACATCACAGGCCATGGGAAAGGAACTCATCACATCATTCCTCAAAGACAGAGCTGGACCCAGGCAAGAGCGAGCAGAGAAATGGATGTAGAATGATTAATGCTAATATCCATCCCAGTGAAATTAATTACTAGAGAGAGAAGAGGTGAGGCTGTTGAGGTTTCCGCACAGTGATCTTCAGGGTAGATGGCAGCAGGTGCCATCTCCCAGTTACGCAGAAAAGACTGGAATCGAGGATTTCATACCCACCTACCCGCTTACCCAAGAACACAGGATACAGAAAGCCAGCGCTGAACACAGTAACAGGGACTCTTGTTCTCACGAGACCTTCAAAGGAACCACCCGAAGGAGTGATGGCAGCCACCTGAGAAAATGACTTCTGAAACACATATCCTAGCAAAAGCGAAGCCTGAGCGACAAGACAGTACGTTCTATAGAAATGGAGTGATAGAACCAAAACAAGAAAAAGGGAGGAGTGGGGGAACGTTCTGGACTGTCCCATACATAGTAGCCGTGTCTCAGATAATAGTATTAAAAGGCGTCAAAGCAAGTAGGAGGAGGTTGACTATACTTAGTAGAACAAAGGTAAACCCTAACAGGATAAACACGGATTAGCTACTAGCAAGTGGTAGAATAAGAGGAGGGAGGACGGGAGAGGGACAGGGGACAAGAGGAGGGAAGGCCTGTTAATTTTGTCACTGTTCAAAATGGAAAACATACCTGAATATCAGATCTCTCTCTCTTCCTCTCTCTCTCTCTCACACACACACACACCTGCGCATACACACGCACACACACACACACACATGTGTGCACACACGCACGCACACACACACACATTGAATGTCTGTCTCCTCACCCTGCTCACTCCCTTTCTCTGTCCTTGTCACCAAGTTCAAGACCTGAAACAGCACGGTGCTTTAGTCCCTAACCTTCCCCTCCGGTTCCAGCCAAGTGCCACTGGCGGAGGTTTGCAGAAAGCAGAGCAGAAAGAACGTGAACGCTGAGGGACAACACTACTCCATTACCATGACAGCTCAAAGAACATGCCAGAACATGGCCATTGAGCACCTGGCGGTCAAGGCAGAACACTGGAGCCAGATGGAGAGAGGAGGGTGGCCAGGAGGGGTCGGGGAAATCCAGGGATGTCCTGCACTACATGAAGACACACACTGCGGTGCCAGGGAGGGTCTCTCCCGAACAGCGGGGAGAGTGGAGCCCACACCCTGCCGACTTCAACTTCCCAAACGCCACAGCTGACATTTGAACCCAGCGCTAAAGGAGCCCAATCTATGCTCTTCCCCCCACCCACTCACAAGTCTTCCACCGCACACCCCACGCCCCGACTCTGTGTCCCAGATGCCCCCGTGGGCTCGTGTTTCCCTGCCTGGTGCTGTGACTTGCTTGCACACCTGGCGTGGCGGGCGCTGGCTCCCGTCCTGTCTGGGGTAGTCAGCACCGTGTCATTTGGTTCGCCGGCATCTCCGCGAGCTTATTTGGAAACCATGGAGCACTGCTTACAGAAAATTAAGCTTCATTTTCTTGAAGTATGCAGCCGATGGTACAGGCAGGAGCCAGTGATTTGGAGATAACTGGCTTATGCATATGTAAACATGATGTATTTAACAAATTACGCAGACCCACACTTGAGAGCATTGAAGAAAACAAAGGCTCCTTCCAAGGCAGCGTCAATGCGAGGGAGCCGTCATGTGGGGTCCAGGAGCGCGAGACGCTGAGCAGCACACAGGTCTGATCTGGGACACCAGTGGTGTCCCGGCTTCTGCAAGTTCCCTGGCAATGTGTCTCGGGATGGAATTCATGGCAGGATGAGGCTGGGATTCAGACTCAGTTCCATGGGGACTCCTTGCGCTCCACGCAGTGACCCAGCTCACGTTTTCCTCCTCCAGTCGACGGAGAGGCGTCTAGGCCAAAAGCAAGGGGGGAGGGGCAGCATCGCTGCTCTTGGCTCCTTCCATGTGGGCCTGCGGCCCCCCCACCCCCCAAGCCTGGTCAGTGATACACGATGCTGAAGACGTAATTACAAGTCCTTCACCTTGGGAGCTGGCGCTGCAGGCCGTCCATCTCCCCAGCAGGTTGGGGAGAGACGTGGGCGTCCGTGTCACCCTCAGCAGCCATCCTCGAGAGGGGTGTGGGGGCCTCATTGGAAGGACTGTCCCGGCATTGACGATCTTCCCACAAGAGGGACTTGGTGTTGGTGCTGTTCCCGAGCCCGCTGCTTGGGACAGAGAATGTACACAGCCACCACTCATCCACCCTGGTTCCTGTCCCCAGGGACGTGTGTCCTGACACCCTGGTCCCCACAGGGGCTGGGGACACGTCATCTTTCCTTCAGTTGGCTCTGCTTTTGTAATCCTGTGTAATGATGCAAAGACCCGTGGCTCCCGCCTCCGGCCCCCGCCCAGCTGCCTGCACTGGGCCTGACGGGCGCTGCTCAGAGACTTCCCCTGCGCAATCGCGCAAAGCTCAGTTGCAAGGCTCTCTGGGTAAAAGGGAATGCCAAAAGCCTCAGTGGAGAAAACGTGTAGCATGGTTCTGACCACGTTAGACCTGGGGAAGACGCTACTCAGCCTTAGGTGGTTCACATTCTCGCCACGGCCACGGCCTGTGCGTTAGGGGAGGATCTGAAGACACGCCAGATGGCTAGAACACCCCGCACTGATGTCCCGACGGGCGTCCTGTGCTCCAGGAGGCAGATGGAGCCGGGCCAGAATGGGACTGCCTGTCTCACAACACCGTCCTGGAGCACTGGACACGGATCTACGATCTATGGATCTAAGAACGGATGGCTGTGGAGGGAGAGACGGGAACGCCTTCCACACTTGTGACACACAGTTCGGGCTCTGAAATGGCACATGGTGGGCAGGCCACGGTTGCCGCTTTACAGGCCAAAGAGGGCCATGGGATTGGACCACTGGGCCGCCCTGTGCATTCCCACCACTGCACACCCACAAACGTGAGCCCCGATGCAAGTGACCCCTCGCGCAGGTGTGTGGATGGGCAAGCTCACAGGACTTCCCAAGCACCACACCTCGTGGCACTCGCTGGGCAAGATCGGCACTGCTGGGTAAGATCAGCACTGCTGGGTAAAATCGGCACTGCTGGGGAAGATCGACACTGCTGGGGAAGATCGGCACTCTGGGTAAGATCGGCACTGCTGGGGAAGATCGG
>NW_012267245.1:5010995-5011501 GCF_000151885.1 Dipodomys ordii
CACAGCATTGTGGACACTGAGTCAGGCTCTCTGGGGTACACAGCGTTGTAGACACTGAGTCAGACTCTCTGGGGCGCACAGCGTTGTGGACACCGAGTCAGACTCTCTGGGGTACACAGCGTTGTGGACACCGCATCAGACTCTCTGGGGAGCACAGCGTTGTGGACACTGAGTCAGACTCTCTGGGGTGCACAGCGTTGTGGACACTGAGTCAGACTCTCTGGGGTACACAGCGTTGTGGACACCGCGTCAGACTCTCTGGGGTACACAGCATTGCTGGACACTGAGTCAGACTCTCTGGGGTGCACAGCGTTGTGGACACTGAGTCAGACTCTCTGGGGCGCACAGCGTTGTGGACACTGAGTCAGACTCTCTGGGGCGCACAGCGTTGTGGACACCGAGTCAGACTCTCTGGGGTGCACAGCGTTGTGGACACTGAGTCAGACTCTCTGGGGTACACAGCATTGTGGACACTGAGTCAGGCTCTCTGGGGTACACAGCGTTGT
>NW_012267245.1:5012011-5051355 GCF_000151885.1 Dipodomys ordii
CTGGGGTGCACAGCGTTGTGGACACTGAGTCAGACTCTCTGGGGTACACAGCATTGTGGACACTGAGTCAGGCTCTCTGGGGTACACAGCGTTGTGGACACCGCGTCAGACTCTCTGGGGCGCACAGCGTTGTGGACACTGAGTCAGACTCTCTGGGGTACACAGCATTGTGGACACTGAGGCTCTCTGGGGTACACAGCGTTGTGGACACCGCGTCAGACTCTCCGGGGCGCACGCACAGCTCTGCGTCACCACGCTCCCCCAACCATGTGTCCTCCAGAAGCGTGAGCGCTCAGGGCCTGTGCTGAGCGAGGCCGCTCCTGCAGGAGCTGCGCGGACTCTCCTCTTCAGGAGGATGTTCTCAGGCAAGCTGTCCGGGGGCAGGAGTGTGGCAGGGAGGAGGCCTGGCCGAGGAGGAGCCTTGGAGCACAGCTGCTCCGTTATAATGCACACGCTGACAAACCTCAGGGTGTCCGCCAGGACGCGCGGCCCCGCCCCGCCCCTCCTCCACCCGGACAGCACTGCCAGGACCGCAGCCTCCTGTGACCGGGCACAACACCAGGGCTGCCATTCCAGCAAAATGGCTTTGAACTGTGATCCTCAGATCTCAGCCTCCTGATAGAGTTCCAGGCGGGAGGCGCAGCGCCTGGCTTTGAAGTATTTTGAGTTATGAGATCTAACACTGGCTGGGGGCAATGTGAACAGTGATGGGTGCAGAGCTGCTTTGCTACTTGAGCACATTTCTTAAAGCCAGGCTGCTCTTGAAGGATCGTTCAGTCCGCACCCTGAGAGAGCTTCCAGGACTCTACAAGCAATCACCTAATGAATGCATTACGGAACACCATCATGGAATTATCCAACCAGTGGCACCATTACATTTGTTATTTCAAAAGAAGAAAAATTACCGGAAGGCAAAGCTTCACCTCACCGTATACATCACTGTAAGGCTTGCAGGGATGAAGGGCTTAGGGCAAAAATAACGGCCCCAAGAACACGAGTAAAGGGGGAACTCGTGTCTTGAGGCAGTGACACGTTCACGGAACTGACTGAGTATAAAGAAGAAGAAGAAGGGTTTGCACTGGTCTTTGGACCTGTGAGCAGCCCGCCAGCGCCCACCCCAGCAAGCGGGGTGAAATCTCCAGGGACCCTGGGCCACTCGCAGGGGGTCTCAAGGCCGTTTTCCCCCAAGGAGCACTCCGTAGAGTCTGGTGTCAGCTCTGGGTGTGACAATCCTCCTGGCATCTGCTGGTCATGGCTGGACACAGACCCACATTCACAGCACACAAGAGAAACGTGCCCCGTCTCCCTCCCCCCCCCCCGCCACTCATGTCCACCCCTAAGAGCAGGCCAGCCCTCTATGAGAGCGCCACTGTAGTGACAGCTGCTCCAGTGACAGGCTCCAGACCCCGGCCTGCTGGTACAGGGAGCGAGGACAGAACAATGCCTGCTACAAGGGGCGCCGGGCCGCCCGTCTCTAGGTGTGGTCTGCTGCTCTCCTTTCCCTCTGTCGAGTTCACCGTAGAGTACCCACAAGGCATCGCTGCCCCACACAGCTCCTGTCGGCCGCGATCTATGCAGCCGGGGTTTCAGCCTGCTTCCTAGCTGCCGACTCCCCCCAACCACGGTGGAAGAGCGCCCCCCCACCTCCCCACACGAGCCTGAAACCTGCTCTAGACATGCGTCTTACTACTTCTTCTCTACCTGGCATCAAGATTTCTATCAGAAGCTTTAAGATGTATATATACATTTATACACAAATAGATACTCAAATACGGATTCCAAACATACACCTATTTAAATATAGTTTCAAACATATGTATATTCCTTACGATTCCAATTTTTTTAAATGTAGACCTAAATCATCTTTGAAATGAAAAAGAATAATTTGAAATCCAAGTTCTTATAAGTGACAATAAAAGACAAGTTGGAAAACAATGTTTAAAAAAAGGCAGGGTCAATATCCTTAATATATAAAAAGCTACTTCAAATCAATAGGAAAGCCATTAAGATTGTAATTGAAAAATCGACAATGGGTCCGGGCAAACCTCTAAAGCAGGAAGAAGTATAATTGGCCAGTAAGAGGCATAAAAAAGCGTTTGACTCCAATAATAATTAACAAAATGTAAATGGGCATAATAATGAAATACTTCATCACGTTTATGGAATTGGCAGACAGTAAAAATTTAACTGCTATTCATAGACTGCTAGGGTTGGCTATGAGTGTAAAGGATCTGGTGTTCTTGACAATGATTTTGACGTTAAGGCATTTCAATAGTGTACTTGCTCATTCAAGAGGTTTATGAAATACGAGAGTCGTGAATTGTACATGGAATATCCTTTCAAAGCCCGAGTAAGGTTTCTTTTTTTGGCAGAATGCACTGAAGACAAGGTGTCTGTAGAGAGTGTCATGAGGCTGCACACAGAGTTTGGTCCCTTCTCTTATGATGTAATCATCTTTCACGAGCATGGCTCTGTGTTGCCTTTAAACACTTACTATATCAGGGCTGTGCGATGCTGTGTGGGTGTAGTGGCACAATTAGCCCTTCCTTGTCGGTCTCCTGGGAATGTAAGGCAGGTGTTCTTGTCCTTGTTCCTGTTTTTTGCCTACCATCAATAATGCTGTTGAGGTCATCATGATGTCTCAATCTTTCCTGCATCTCAAAGAATGACAGGAAAATGAAGATATTGTGAGACAAAGTCAGGGACTTTGTTACCAACACTCTCTTATTACAAGAGATTTCCAAGGAAAATACTTCAGACAGCAGGAAAATGGACATACTAAACTCCTGCAACGCGGGGCTGGGAAGGTGGCTCAGTGGTAGAGCGCTTGCCTTGCATGCATGAGGCCCTGGGTTCGATTCCTCAGCACCACATAAACAAAAACAAAAAGTGGCGCTGTGGCTCAGGTGGTAGAGCGCTAGCCTTGAGCTGAAGAGCTGAGGGACAGCGCCCAGGCCCAGAGTTCAGGCCCCACGACCGGACCCAAAAAAACAAAACTCCCAAAACACAACAGAAAAGGCAAATACATAGTTAAAACTTATACACACACACACATACACACCCCTAAAACCACAAAAAATGACCCATCTAAAACAATGATAACATCTTGGAAGCTCCAGAAATGTAAAGATTCAAGCATAATTATCCTAACTTCTGTCCTTTATGGAGTGGTAGAGCAAGATATGATAGGGAATATATATACATATATATATATACACAAAATGACATATATATACACATACACATATATAAATTCCTGTTAAAATGGGAATACAGTGGTTTACTTCACAATTGATGGCATATGATCACATCATAAGTATGTGATAATAATTATATAATATAATCACACACATACATACATGCATACACACATGTATGATAAATCCAAAAGGAGAAAAAAAGGAGAGAAATATGATTATGGGAACAGCAAAGGAAATAAAAAGCAGAGAATGTTAAAAAGAATTAATGTGGCTTAATGTATGAGACAATGTTTATAAGAGAATGAAAAATAAAACCTAATTAGTTGCAATGAACCGATCACCTAAAAAAGGGTTTAAAAAAACGAGGAATTGTCCCTCTTTCATCCTTTCTGTCTGTCCATCCTATATTCCATTTTCTTACCTTTGTGTACATTGCTAAATTTTTAAATATTCAGGCATTTTTGAAATGATCTTTTAAGCAATAAAAATTATATTGTCTTTTGCGTAAGTCACAAAAAGAAGAAATGGTGAGCTGGAAAGATGCAGGCCATGTTCTGCACATAGATTAAGGGAGTCCCCAACAACACCATCTCAGTACCAGAGCTTATTTTCAGTAGTAGGGATGGTGCTGGGTACGTGCTTTCCCAGCCTGAGCACCGTGTCTCCAATCCTTTAGCTTTCATTTTCATTTTTGTTTTTCAGAGCGCATCTTCCATTAACCACCGAGGCTGGCCTTGAACCTTGATACTCCTACCTCTGCCTTCCAAGCAGCAGGATGACAGGAATGAACCATAAAGCCTGGCTCTCAGAGTTTCTCACTATTGAATCTGAAAGCTCAATGAAAACATGACCCACGTGGACACAATGAAGAGAGAGTCACAGCAAGAGGAAGCCGGATTCTTCAGCATGCCAGACGTGAGCCTGGCAAGTCAAACGCCAACCCGGGCTGAGCACATATGCACGGATACTAAGAAAAACACGGCAGAGACAAACGAAAATGCAACAACACAGCATATAATCTCAAGCAAGAGAAGGGATTTCTTTTGGGAGGATTTAAAAAATAAAAGT
Source organism: Dipodomys ordii (assembly GCF_000151885.1). Taxonomy (NCBI): domain Eukaryota; kingdom Metazoa; phylum Chordata; class Mammalia; order Rodentia; family Heteromyidae; genus Dipodomys; species Dipodomys ordii. The sequence continues at coordinate 5,016,280 of NW_012267245.1, forward strand.
GGGACAGCAAAACATCAACAATTTCTAGATATTGAAAATCACCTCAGAGATTATAAAGCAACAACCCCAGGCGAGGGGCAGGGCTCAGATGGTAGAGGCCCAGGCCTGCCGAGGTCAGGGCTCTGAGTTCAAAACCTGGTAGGACCGACCACAAGACAAAAATAACAACAAAACTAAGGACATGCAAAGCACACAACTGAAATAGAGCTCAGTCTGCTCAGAAAATTGAATACGCATATGTGTAAAACTAAAAACCTAATACAAAACTCATAGGAGAGTTGAAAGTACCAGTGAATGAGAAAGCCAGAGGGACAAATGCAAGAAAAGCTCACAAATGCCAAAAATAAAACCACCCCAAGATAACATTTCATAAACACCAGAAAGACAAGTTAAAGAGAAAAATAAGCAATGAGAAAAGAAGTTTTTGTAAGAATGAAAAGCACCCGAGACTTGTGCATAAATGAGAATGTAGCTGGAGCAATGGCTGGGGGCACAGCGTGACATTTCTAATAAAGACAAAAACAAGCATTTGTCACACCTCAGCAATCTCGTTCCTTGGTTAAGACCCTGGGAAGAGCTGGCTCATACGCCTGGAGACATGTGAGAATTTTCCCATCAGCACTGCTTTTATTGGGGGGGGGGGAGGGAAGCCAGAGGAAAAGAAATGTCCATCAAACGATACTCTGTTATTGTTTATAACTTCATACATGACTGGAATCTGGGAGCGTGGCCGTGACCACGAGAACAGAGTATGACTCCAACTATGAAGGTGTGCTAAAAGCAGAGCACTAAACATCACTGGGGTGGGGTGTGTGCTACGAAGCAAACACACGTACGGTGAACGTGGAAATGGGGATAATGGCTCTTCTGGAAAGTGTACACACAGGTGCACTTCCGCAGGTCCATGGCTAAAGGTGACTGGTTATCTTTCCATGGTTGCTGTTCAGCCCTTACATGTTTCACTGATTCAAAAAGATCAGGTATTTTATATTATGTAATTCTTCTGTCAATTAAAAAATAGCCAGGTGCCAGTGGCTGTCACCCTAGCTACTGAGGAAACTGAGATCTAAAGATTACAGTTCAAAGCCAACCCAGGCAGGAAAGTCCATCATGAGACCCTTATCTCCAATGAACCATCAGAAAATCAGAAGTGGCGCTGTGGTTCAAGTGGTAGAGCACTTGCCTTGAGCCAAAGAAGCTCAGGGACAGTGCTCAGGCCCAGAGTTCAAGCCCCATGGCCCACAAAATAAAATAACATATGCTAGTCAAAACTTTGTTCATTAAGGCAGAGCTGGCCCTGACTCTAGTTACAGTAATACAGCAGAGGTGAGGGAAAAACTCTGTGAACTAGAAAATACCAAGGTGGGAAGTGGACCAGGCTACAGATGGTTGTGGTTTTGTCCATCATCTCTCAAATTACTCTAAATGTTTTCTGTTAATGGTTAACGGCTCTGTTCGAGAAGCAGGTGTGAGAACACCCCTGGGACCAATGTTATCTGCGCTGAACAGAGTATTGGCTTAGCCAGGCACTGTGTTTCATGCCTGTGATCCCAGAGACAGGAGGATTGTGAAGTTAAGGCCAGCCTGAGCTACCCAGTGAATTCCGGGCTATACGTGAGGTCTTGTCTCAAAATATGAGGGAAGGAGCGAGATTCAGCTCCAGAAGGAAGAAGAAGAACCACGTGACAGATTTCCTTTTCTTGGTCTCCCCAGGCGTGGCTCAGCTTGCCTAGGGCAGAGGGCGAATCCATGACTCGCTCTTCCCTTGAACTCGGACCTTGAACTCAGACGGAGCTTCCCGCTGGCCTGGTCCAGCCCACCCCTCCCCTCCAGCAGCAGGGTCTCACCCCTGCTTGGACACTGGGATGGAGGCTTGGGGCGACCATGGTGGGGGGGGGGTTGCACTGACAGCCAAGATCCATGCCAGGCACATGAAGATGCCCCGTGCCATGCAGACACCCCCCGACCACCCACACGCACCCCCTGCAAGCCCCCAACCGGGGAGAGGTAACCACGCCAAGTCCTTTTGCTAACTGTGTGCCACCACGATCGGGCAGCTTGTTACGCAGCGGTAACCACCCCAAACAGACTGTGACTTAAGCCCCTCAAGGCAGTAACCCCCCCCCATCAAAAGCATAGTCTACGAAATGCACCCAACACAACGAAGCTGCGTGCCTCATTCGCCGGTGAGCCTCAGTTTCTCTCAGGGAAAGATGGTGGATTGAGGTCACACTTCATTTCTGGTCTGTTCGTGCGTGGGTGACACCCCGTGCAGCCCGTGGCAGGCTGTCTTCGGGAGCAGCTCAGAGGAGCTGCCAAGGCCAACACTGTGACTGCTGGGACCCCGCCTGGCTGCTCTGGGCCCCTCGGCCTCCCGGGCCCCGCGGGCGGGGCTGGCTCTGCTCTGCAGGGCTCCAGGGCCAAGCGCTCGCCCTGCAGACGGGCAAAGGTGCATGGGGCCTTGTTGACAATGCGGGCCCAGGCACGGTCAGTTCCCTCATCAGCACCCGGGCGAACAACGTCAACATTCACTCATCCCAAGTCTCGTCGTTAGCCTTTCTCCTGTCATCCTACTTACACGGAAGGCTGAGATCTGAGGATTGCCGTTTGAAGCAAGTCCATGAGACTCAGATCTCCAGTGAACCACTAAAAAACTAAAAGTGGAGCTGTGGCACAAGTGGTAGAGCACCAGCCTTGAGCAGAAACGCTTAGAACCAGCGCCCAGGCCTTCAGTTGAAAAAAAAACAAAAATGAGAAGCCCACTGCCCGCTCTCCTTCCAGAAAGGTTTCCTGGCCGCGATGCAAATGGGGGTAGTAAGAGCCCAGGCACGGTGAAAGGGATCTAATCAGCAAGTGTCAATGGCGTATTCTTTGCAAACTTTAACACACTTGTGTGCTTCGCTATTTCGGGACGCTGTGAGGAGCTTTTTTAGTGCAACATGCAACCTAACAGCTTGTACTTCCTTTTAAGTCACTTTATATTAATAAGGTAGCTGCTCTCTGAAATTAAAGTGCCAGGCAGGTGCCTGAGTGACAGGCAGACGCCCTGGCTGCTGCAGAGGAACTAGGCGGGGCGGGCAGGGCTCCTCCAATAGGAGCGCGTGGAGAGCGCGCGCGCGGCCGAGGGTGACAGGCGCAATTAAAATTATGTTCGGCTCCCGATCTGCCAGACAGATAAATTCCATAAGCACTAAATTGCATCAGTTTACTGAAAAAAAAGTTACACTGACTGCTCAATCCTTATTAAATCCAACATTGATTTAAAGCCAGGATCCTGGAACGGTGCTGTGATGAATGAAATCTTGGGAGCGCCAGCCTTTGACTTAGCAAGATGTGGAAGGTGTCTGCGGAACGCAGGAGAGGATGGTCTGTGTGCGGGGCCTGTGCGCCTCACTGATGCCCCCGTGTTACACGTTCACTCTGTGTCTATGATGGACCAAGCCCATGTTACGTGTTCACTGTGTGTCTATGATGGACCAGGCCCGTGTTATGTGTTCACTGTGTGTCTGTGATGGACCAGGCCTGTGTTACATGTTCACTGAGTGTCCATGATGGACCAAGCCCATGTTACATGTTCATTGTGTGTTTATAATGGACCAGGCCTGTGTTATGTGTTCACTGTGTGTCTATGATGGACCAGGCCCGTGTTACATGTTCACTGAGTGTCTGTGATGGACCAAGCCCGTGTTACATGTTCAATGTGTGTCTGTGATGGACCAAGCCCGTGTTACATGTTCATTGTGTGTCTATAATGGACCAGGCCTGTGTTACATGTTCACTGAGTGTCCATGATGGACCAAGCCCATGTTACATGTTCACTGAGTGTCCATGATGGACCAAGCCCGTGTTACATGTTCATTGTATGTTTATAATGGACCAGGCCTGTGTTATATGTTCACTATGTGTCTATGATGGACCAGGCCCGTGTTACATGTTCACTGTGTGTCTATGATGGACCAGGCCTGTGTTACATGTTCACTGAGTGTCTGTGATGGACCAGGCCTGTGTTACATGTTCACTGAGTGTCCATGGTGGACCAAGCCCGTGTTACGTGTTCATTGTGTGTCTATGATGGACCAGGCCTGTGTTACATGTTCACTGTGTGTCTGTGATGGACCAGGCCTGTGTTACATGTTCACTGTGTGTCTGTGATGGACCAGGCCTGTGTTACATGTTCATTGTATGTCTGTAATGGACCAGGCCTGTGTTACACGTTCACTCAGTGTCCGTGGTGGACCGGACCCCGTGTTACGTGCTGGAGGCTCTGGCTGCGCTGGGCACCGGGCAGGTATCCCATAAATACCTACTTAGTCTATTCAGTGAGTGCACTCTTCTCTCTAAAAAGTTCATGTTGTGATTTCTGTATTTTATGGAAGACTCCATACTAGATGACCACACCTTCTGGCGAGGGTGATGTTGGACCCCGGGACTCTTGCTTCACATCTGGAGATGATTTTCCTCCAGCTCTTGCCACTTTGCCACTTTTTGAAAGGTGCCATGGACATGGTACCTTCAGAGAAAAAGCAGGCCCTGCGTGCGAAGTACCCCTGGCTGCCTGAGATGTCTGCACAGGCCGGTGTGTTGCACACGCACATCCCTTCCAACGCCTGCTGTGGCCAGTGAGTTCAGCGACTCCTCCCCGCTCCCCTCTCCTCCTCCCCCCGCTGCTTCTGTCTTCTCTTCAACAGCAGCAGCAGAGATCTGAGCCTTAGCGCAGACTGCACGGCTGCCCCGCTGCGACCTGCGACTGGCAGGCGAGTAACCCAGAACGAGGCAGACGGGGTGGACAGGGCCCGGATTCTTACGACTAAGTGCTTCTCCAAGTCCCTGCTCCTCTCAGGAGCACTAATTCTAATCTGGCTCAGACGGAATCCCCTGGATAGGAGGGAGACGGAATATTCTAGTCTCCATTGACTTGACTTGAGTTTTCTGGTGTTTGTTTATTCAGCTGCCTCGTGAGCACCTGTCTACTGTAAGCATCTCTGGGAAAATAAAAAAACTTAAGCTCCAGATGTGTAAAAACAAGAGGCAGGCAGATCCAAACCAGTGACTGTACCAGTCAAAGCCACCTAACAGTGCTTTGTGAAGACACGCCCACCTGGTCAAAGGACACGCCCACCCAGTTAGTCTTCCCAGGTGATGGGCCTCGACTACCTTACCACCCGTCCGGGAAAAGGCTGTGAGCAATTTTCTACCCTGTGCCAGACACTGCGAATCATCGTCTTTACTGGTGCCTCAAACAGCTCGTAGGAGGCAAGGTTTGCTTCCACGCAGAGCTGAGCCGCAAACAAGATAAGGAAGCAGCCCAAGTCTTTGAAGTAGAGTTCTGGCTGTGGTGCCCTGGCCTGGGTGTCCAAACATGGCTTGGACAGGCCGCCACGGTGGAAGCCAAGAAGAGAGCAAAGGCGTTGCATCGGTTCTCGCAGCAAACATGCTGGAGGTTTGGCTTTGTTTTCTGCAAACTGCAATGCACCTGTCTTCCTGAGGAAGCCCAGAGACCCAGGGCAGTCAGGGCCCTCCCGCTCATAAAGCCATTGGTGTTTCCCGGGAGCCAAAAGCGCATCTTGTCACAGCTGCCCCTGTGCTGAAGGTTTTCTTCTACTGTATTGTAAACCCTGCTCCCTTAGACGGATATGGTTGACAGCGGGAACTAAAGCCTTCAAGAGAGCTTACCACACTTAAAAAGTTATTATTGGGTAGAATAATGGAGACACTGATCTCGCGATAACAGCCCTTAGCTGGCCAGCATGCAACTCCAGCCTGAGGACTCAGCCACTCCACACACACAGCTACCCCGGGACAGACGGTCAGCGCCACGCCCTGACCTGACCACTCACCAGAACCCGGCTCCACCAGCTCTGCTCTGTGCAATGCGACAGGCCTTCCTGACTGCTTGTGAGGACCGAGGACACACTCTGGCATTTGCCAAAGAACTGATATGTGCCAGATGTGAGTGATCAATGGCCCTACCTCACTAATGATCAAAACAACACAGTACAACAGGAATCAGCTCAGGGCGTCTCGCCAGCAGTCCACACAGGAAGAGCCTGAGCATTCTGCAGTACCACTGAGGACTGGCAGGAAGCTGGCAACCTGCAAAGAGCAAACCCCCTAACACGGTCTGTGTTTTTGTTTTATACATTCTTCTTAGTTTTATATATTCATCTTGTAAAGATTTATATAAGGGGTATAGAAAGCATGCTTAAAAATTTACTGAGGATAGCCAGACAACTTACAACCAAGAACTGATTAAATACCTCATATGACAGGATGCCCACGTGACCCAGAAACATCTCCTAAGATAGCCACCAAAACTCAATTCCTTCCAAAGATTGATTTGGGGGCATTTTGTGATCTAGCTTAAAATAACAACACTACCTATGGAGTCATTCTGGCTCTCCTCCTTGGAAGAATCCATAGTATGGTTGAGCGCGGTGGCGTGCGCTGTAATCCCAGCCCTTGGGAAGCTGAGGCAGGATGACCATGAGTTTGAGACGAGCTTGAACAACACAGCGAGACCCTCCTCAGAAAACTCTGACGGGGGGAGCTGGGGATGTGGCCCAGTGGTAGAGCGCCTGCCTCGCATGCGTGAGGTCCTGGGTTCAATTCTTCAGCACCACATACACAGAAAAACAATAAAATCGTCTAAAGAAGAAACTCTTAAGGAGGGAAAAGTCCCTGTTTCCCGTGATTTTATTTTGCTGTGCTTAGATAATGAATATTTCACAAACACCAGCTGATCCATAGTTATCTTTTTAAAAGCAGCATAAGCTTGTGGCCAAAGCCAACAATAACCTCGCACGCTGGTGTGGGACGATCTCCATTTCCCACCCTTCCTTTCCCTCATCTGGAAAGAGAGGAACCCCCGTGCAATGCTTTCTGCCTCTGGACACGGGCGGGCCTCGTCCTCCGTGAGCCCCTCCCTTCCCGTCCTGTCCCAGGGCGCACGCGCTCTCAGGGGCCAGGCAGCTGCTGTGGGGGGACCCACTCGACTAGAGGAACTGAGGCCCAGGACTGGGGTCCCTGCGGGAAATGCCATTCCTCCCCCCGCCAGGCGCCGGCGGCTCACGCCTGTCACCCCAGCTACTCAGGAGACAGAGATCTAGGAGCACGGTTCAAAGCCAGCCTGGGCAGCAAAGTCCATGAGACGCTGATCTCCGGCGAACCACCGGGAAACCAGAGACGCAGCTGCCTCCCACAGGAGTTCTGGCCTGACTCCCGGTTCAGTGGCTCGGCCCGAGCCTGTTCCCTGTGCCTGTTTGCTGACCTCGGTTTTATCTTTTCTGGATGTTCCGATGGTGCTACGGGCTAGGCAGACACTGGCTGAGCATTTCTCCCTCCCTACTTTTGGCCAACTCTGTAATAAATTCCCCTCTCCATTCTCCAGCTATAGAGAGCCAGACGGATGGATGGATGCGGAGGTTTGTGGTAATGAACTCTGGTGGAGGCAGGCTTCACGGCCTGGAGTTCTGGTCGCCTGAGCCCGTGCCAATGGCAGGTGGCACTGTTAGGCGCATCTCAGGACAGGCTCTCCGGGCACCGTGGGCACCCGGTACGGCTGAGAGAAGCGAGGTCAGCCCAGAGACCCACGACAATAGTCCAGGCACAAAACTAGCAGAGATGAAGGCTCCGGGTTGAGGAGGAGCCCCACGGGGTCAGCGACGGCCACCCCCGGGCAGGGCGGGCATGGACAGCAGACCCGGCCACAGCAGCCGCCCTCCAGCCAACAGAGCCTGGGCACAGGAAAGGGCAGGGCGCTGGGCGGGGGGAGACACAGGCCTGAGCCCTGGCCACAGCGGTCGCAAGTTGGCACTTGAATTGAAACCAGGCAGAAGCAGTGCGATTTGTGCAGGTGTCTGCGAGTGACCTTCTCTCCTTCTGCCTGGAGGAGGAGAGGAGGAAGGACAGGAAGAGGGGGTGGGGGACAGCGGCACTGGACAGGTGGCTTTCTCTGGCTGAGAGTCACGCATCCAGCAGGGAGAGCTGCCCCGGACGCTGGGGACAGCAGCCACCCGGCGGGAAGGATCCAGAGCGGATGCGGGGGGGGGGGCATGGCTGCTTCCACCCCGGCTCCATCTCACGCTCTACCTGCCCTTTACCCACCCAGTAGCTGCAGCGGGTCTTGATCCTGCAGTCCCAGCTTCCTCTGTCCGGTTTGGCCTCTGATTCCCCCCTCCGCCCCCCCCCCCCGGGCTCTCTCACTCTCCAGCCGTGTGTGGGGACTGCACACTGCGAAGCCCAGGCGGGCCTGCCCCACGCCGGAGCGCACACGCACTCAGAAAACGCGTGCTTGAACATGGCTGAGCCAGGGGGTCCGGCCTCTGGTGCTCACACCACCCACCGAGCCGTCCATTGGCTTTGCGCGGAGCAATGCCCGGGCGGGCGGCGATTCCTGTCCCCGGCTTCCCCTGGGCCCCGGGTCATCCACACTGACTTAGCAAGACATTCGCAGTGCGGTGGATCTCCCGCCTCGCCCATCCACCCCCCGCCACGCCGCCAGCCTGCAGCCCGCCAGGGCCGCTCCTCCTGGCTGATGGAGGCAGAGGCTGAGCGGGCAGGGCCACCGAGGGGCTTCAGCCCCCTCCCCCACTGAGGCCGGCCTCCCGGGAGCCTCTGGCGCAAGGCACCAACCCATCGTGGTTGCCAGCACTTTCTAGATGGGGGACTCAGGATGGGGGAGGAGGGACCCAGCCCTGGCCCTGCAGGCCCTCTTCCTCTGTGTGGGGGAGCCCCTGTGTAAGGCCCAGCCCCTCCCCAGCACAGCTGGCTCAGCACAGAAGCCCAGTGTCCACCCTCTGGGGCTCCCGCCGAACCCACACACTGGGCTGTGGAGACTCCAGACCCTCTCCGTGGAGCGGCAGCGGCGGCCACGTTCAATCTCATTAGCCAGACGGCTGGTGCTGAGGTCGGAGGGCAAAGGCCAGGGGGGTGGGGGTGGGGGGAGGGACAGCCGCCCCCCCCCTCCCCGCACCCCGCACTGCCCTGGCCTGCATTTCCATATTTTAATGATCACGGAAGCAGGGCTGGCGGCGGAGGGCACACCGCACACCGGAGCTGTCACAGGGCCCAAGAGAGATGTTTCCAAGTGGGAGATGACGAGGCCGGAGGCCAGCTCTCGGGCTCTGTGGCAGGGGCAGGAAGCAGACACCTCGGGACGGGTGCAGACGGGAAGGCCAGGGGAGCATTTTTCTCATTTTCGGAGAGAGGGGAAGACGGCATTAGAAGCTTTGCAAAAACGCCCACTCCACAAAACTGATTACTCTGGGTCGCCATCTCTGTCTGTCCGTCTGTCATTCCCTCCCCGCCACACACACGGTGCAAGCCTCTGATGGGGAGAAGCCGTGTGTGGCGCTGCTGGAAGGGGCAGATCACAAGAACCGTGTCTTTCCTTTAGAACACAAACAGTTCCACTAAATAGGGAGGCGGAGGAGGAGGGGGAGGAGGAGGGAGAGGAGGAGGGAGAGGAAGAGGAGGAGGGGGAGGAGGAGGTTGCAGAGCTAGAGCGGGAAGATGGCAGGCAGGCTGCGGACAGGGAGTCCCTGTGGTACCTCCCCGGCTCTCGGGGATGTGGTGTTCTGGAGACAGAGGTGCGAGCCAAAGGTCGGGCTCAGCGGTCATCACATGAGTAGTGTGACTTTGATTTCCCCTCAAGTCATAATGGCATATCGTACTGCTTATCTTTACACTGCCGAAATGTAATGGATGTATACATTTTGCCCCTTTTGCTGTAAGCCCTATGAAAAGAGAAATGGGTGAGCATGCTGGCATCCTGCACTCTGTGGGAATTGAGAAAGGTCTCGGGTTTTCATCTAAGGCAGAGGACTGGCGGAGCGGCAAGGGTTGCCACGCGGACATCAGTGCAGATGGCGGTGGCGGGTGTGAGGACACGGGTGTGAGCTTGCACACCACGGCCCATGCAAGTGCTTTGCTCATTCGGACCTCACCGCAGCCTCCTGAGCCAAACACTAGAAGCAGAACACTTCACGGCTCTGCTGACTCCATCCCCCGCCCCCCTTCCCGCCAGTACTGGGAACCAAACCCAGGCCCTGGCGCAAGCTAGGCCAGTGCTCCGCTACTTGAGCTAACCCCCCTGTCCCCCAAGAGCTCTTGTGTTTAGTCGGATGCCAGCTTTGCCAGGACTGACCTCCAACGCCGATCCTCCCCCTCTGTGGGCGTGCAGCTGGGACTAGAGTTTGAGGCGCAGAGGCCCGCTGCCCACACCGGGGCCTGCGCAGACAGCAGGGCTAATCATAATCATAAACACAATGACAATCCTAGCAGGCCTCCAAGGAAGTCCAGCCGAGGCTTCTCCTCCTCCCGTTACCATACCAGCTGGCTGGCTGGCTTGTATAGAGGCCCGGGGTTGGAGGATGAACACCAGGATGGATGGTGAGCCTCCTCTGACACCCTTGCTCCTGGCCCCACAATCCCAGAGCAACCGCAGGCCAGGCGCTCCCCCTCCCCACCCCCCCACCCCCAGCAGGGCCAACACCATTAGCCGGAAAGGCTGGGAAACTGCTGGCCAGAGGAGAGCAGCCTTGGGCTCCGGGCCTAGAGTTTGCTTTAGCCCATCGCCCCTCAGCTGTGGGGAGCTCTTCCTGGGCCACACACTGGGTAAGTTCTGCAGGACAAGGAAAGAGCAGCCTGGCCAAAGGGGGCGTCCAGACGTCCGGGTCAGCGCTGGGTGTCTGTAAGTGGACCACTGCCAGTGCTCCACCCGAGCAGCTTCTCCCCCATGCCGGCCCGCCTCTGAATGGCGCAGGTCCACACCGTCCCAGGGGGTCCCGCCCACTGTCCCCCTCCGTGGAGAGGAAGCAGCAGCTGCGGGCCGGGCCTGCCAGGACGGCCTTCCAGGGGAGCTGGCTAGAGGTCACCGCGGCGCCGCTCACAGTGCCAGGCCTCGCCGCGGTGCGTCCCCCTCCGCTCCGGCTCGGTCCAACAGCTGCCCGGTGCCCACTGGACGGGGATGCCAACCGACACTGGGCTCTGAGCCTGCTGCGGCTGAAAGATCATCCCTACTGACCAGCTTCCAGCCCGAGTGGCCAACCAGGGATCTACTGCCCGTCCACACCACTCGATGTCCAGAAAACACAGTACAAAGAAGCATACGTGTGGCAGGGAGTAGACAAATGCTGGAGACACTCTCCAGGCAGAGCTGGGAACGAGGCCGGCAGGTAAGTATGAACCCAGAAGGTTCCCAGGGACAGATACCTCCTCCCGCACACCCCATCCCAACAGGCCGGACAGCACCAGCAGGAAGAAATGACGCACACAGGTGTTTACGCGGTAGAGGACTTAGGAGAATCAGTCTCATGAACACTCTTTGTATCTGCATGAAACAAGAAAGCACTGCATCTCATTCATCTGCGTGCTCTAACTGGTCCCTGAGGCCTGGGTTTGCGTGAAGGAGCACCAGCTCCTCAACGCTTCTTGTCACTCCAGGGTTCTTCTTGGCAGGAGCGATGGAGGGGTTTTCTCTTGGAGACCATGCAGGTTCTGATCCACTCATGAGAGGTGAGAGACGGACGGCCACCCCGGCTCTCTGCCCGTGCACTCAGGAGAATTCCCCACACCTCCTTTCCAGGAGACGAGAGAGCGTCTGGTGCATGGCTGGCACCGGGTCTCCCAGAGTACTCATTTTAGACAAAAAGTCTGGGATAAATATTTCATTTTGTGTTCTTAAGAGATAAGATGCTAAAGAAGAGCAAAGTTGGAATGCACCTGTGACCAGATTTCTAGGTTGATTTCTAAGGGTATAACAATTGACAGTGTAGCAGTGCTGAAAAACTAGGCTGACGCAGCGGGGTAAGAGTCTGACGTGGAGACCATGAACATGCAGCTAATTTAATGCATGGTGCTGGGACAACCGGATGTCCCCAAACTAAAGCCTGAGCCCAGACAGAATGGCTCTACCTCACATAGAACGGCTCCACTTCCCACAAAAATGAACTCAATAGCTACTCAGGAGGCTTAGATCTGAGGATCCCGGTTCAAAAGCCAATCCAGGCAGAAAAGTCCCTGTGAGACTTTATCTCTAATTAACCACCAAAAAAAAAAAAAGCCAGAAGTAGAGCTGTGAGTTAAATGGTAGAGAGCTAGCCTTGAGCACACAAGCTCAGGGACAGTGTCTAGACCCTGAGTTCAAGCCCCAGGACCAATACAAGAAAAAAGTCTAAGATCCTGAAAAGGATTAAATGAAAACAAGAAATTCTGACAGTACCAGTCGCTGGTAAATATGGTGAACAACAGACACACTGTACCCGTGGAAATGTGTTGACAGTTTCTTATAAGACTAAGTAATTCACCCTAGCAGCTGATTTTCATATAAATGTAAGACATTAATAACTGCAAGAAATGGATGCAGGAAACTTTCTGCCCCATTCACTATGTTTCTGGAAGTCTAAGTAAAATTTAAGCAATGACTTTGGGAAACAGGATGGTGTTCTTAAAAAAGAAAGTGTGCTAAGCACGGAGATTGGCGGAGAACTGGCCAGATCAAGGAGGAGAGGCCCAGCATCTGCGGGTGACACCTGAGACGCCCACCAGACCAGTCATGGGGGACCATGGACCAAGGCCTCGCCTCTGGACGCACAGCGGCACGCTGGCGTGGAGGGGCTGGGCATGGGCTGTAATCCTAGCACGTGGGAGGCTGAGGCAGGGAGCTTCTGATTTCAAGGGCAGCTAGAGTTGAACCTGCTCGGGGCAGAGCCCTTACCTAGCACAGATGAGATACTGGTTCAATGCCGAGAATGGGAAAGGTAACCAGTGTGCTGTGGTCTTAGCAACGCAGTATTACCTTTGACTTCATTTGGGAAGCTTTAACCAAAGCTGTGACACTCGTGTGTGTGTGTCTCTCTCTCACACTCACACACACACACTTAAGTTACTCAAGACTCCAGACTTAGGAGTCAGAGCGATCTGGGTTCAAACCATGGCTCTCCCCTTAACCTGGTGTGTGACTTGGCATTTCCTTATCCTTTCCAAGGAGATCATAGTCCCTCCATCACCGAACTCCCACTGAATCCATGATCACGTAGGTACACGAGATGCCCAGTGTCCGTCTATACCAGTCATGAATAAATGACAGTTATTTCTTAAAATGTGTACCTGCAGGAAGATGCCAGGAGAAACTGCCTGTTATCTACAGATGTTATGTTTTCAACATAAAAGCCCAGGTGACACACCAAATCCCTACAGAATTGAGACATCCTATGTGAAAGAAATCCTCATTTAAACAAAGAACGGAAAGCGGGTCTCATCTGCAGAAAGCAGTCGGGAACACGGGCTCTCGAGTCAGGGATGTAATGGGAACACGGAGGCGGTGGGAGACGCCACGCTTCCAGACGGAGCGCCTTGGCTATCAACTTGTCTCTTCCCCAAATGACTTTGAAAACCCAATCTACATCTCTTTTCCTTTTGGAGAAAAAAAATCTGATTCAGAATCATTCAAAGCTGATTCTGAATATCAGTGGGAAGGCATGGGTCAGAACAGCCATGAAAAGATTCCAAAACGGAAGAGGATGCGTCGGGCGAGGAGATGAATTACTCAAGGAACTACAGAACCTAAGACACACTTCTCCGATCACGTCCTGAGAGGTGTTAGACAGATTGATTAAGATGGAAATCCAGCTCTCAGCTGCAATCTCTGCCTGGATCCCGGTATAATGCTAAGACAGGAAGGAAGATGGCCAGCCTCTCTCTCCGGGGTCCAGGGGAGGCAGGGTGGAGCTGATGAATGCTGTCTTCAGCGGTGTGAGTGGTGCTCATCGAATGCATCCAACATGAAAAATTCAAACCGTGAAAGGACAAAATGGAAACAGGTCAAGTTTTTATCCAGCCTTAGCATAGGGAGAGATTTTTACACACATATCAAAGCAGCAACTTGGAAAGAGTGAATGCATAAAACCCTTCAAGTCTATGTGTATCATAAAAAGGCATTAGCTAGCTGTGGTGGTGCAAGCCTGTAATCCCAGCACTCTGGAGGCTGAGGTTGAGGATCAGAATTCAAAATGAGCTGGAGCTAGAACCTCTGTCAACAAACAAAACGAACCACCACCATCAATAACAAGAAAAACCTGTTAAAGGCAAATGGCACTTTGAAAATGGTAGAAAAACTGATTTATATCTTTATTATAGAAAAGAATTGCCCTGAAAACAATGCCCTAAACATGAGATCGCAGGGGATATGGAAAATCTCCAAAAGAATTATAACTAGCAGGCACACTGGGGGTGGGTGTGTACACATGGGCATATGCACGTGTGCACACACAATCCAATCTGCAGAGTAGTCCAAAAGTAAAAAGTTGAACTATTATGAGCTGAGCACCTGTGCACATGTCTATAATCCTGACCGCCCAAGAGGCTGAGATCCAAGGACTGGAGATTAAAGCCAGTCCAGTTAAAAAATTCTAGAAGAATCTTCTTTCTAATTAACTGACAAAAAGCTGAAAGAGGAGGTGTGGCTCAAATGGTGGAGGACCAGCCTTGAAGAAAAAAAAAAACAAGAGAGGGCACAAGGCCCCAAGTCTGAGCTTCAGTATCTGCACAGAGAACAATTCCACCTTCAACAAAGTAAAATAACCTGTGTCTTAAGAGCCGTTGGTTCTCCTTTGCTTTGGTACGTGAGAGCCTTGGTTCCTATCTGGTCTGTTGCTTTGTACCTTAAGAGTCTATTTCGCTTAGCATCTAAGCAGGGCCTTGTGACCCTGGGCTGAATTCAGACTGCGTTAGCCACGAAGAGGTAAGCAGACCTGCACATGACATGATTTCTTCTCTGAGTGTGGACGGAATGTCCAGGGCTCGAGCAGACGCCACTGGCCAGGGAATGAGCCTGTCAGAGCAACAACGTGGAAAAAACGAGATCCCGATGAGATCGAGGTTGTCATGGATGGGCCCCCGGCCTCCGGCCACGTGACCTGGTTTATATGAACATCACCAACGGCACCCTTTTCTCTCTTGTTTAAACCATTATTATTTGGGACCTGGAGTGTCTATTAGATTCCAGTAAATGAAATCTTACTTTCTTAACCCACAGAGTAGGAAGATTCTTAGAGTGGTAGCGTGGAGAGCTGGGGTGGGCCCTGTGTGTGTGTGTGTGTGGTATATTTCTCCTGAAAAAGTCCCGCTACGCTATGTATAACAAAGGTTTTATAATACGTATACCTTTTTACCCAGAAATTCTCCTGCTGGGGATATATCCCGGGAAAATGATTACTAGGCCTACAAAATTAATACACAATGATGCTCATAAGAGCAGTGTTTATAATCATGAAAAATTAAAGAGAAGTTAAGTGCTCAATAATAGAGGACTTATTATAAAAATTACAGTCACTTATATAATCAAACACCATCATGACATTAAAAATAAAGTTTTAAAGGAGTCATTGACGACGGGAATATTATTAAGTACTATTAAGCTAATGGTAAAGATGGGAAAGTAATAGGTGATTATATTCAGTTTGGAAAGTTGGGTAATTTAAAAAATATTCTTTATATTTTGTGGTATTGTTGACACATTCTACAATACGCAATGCAAATCCTATTTTTTTTTCTTTTTGCTTATGTGGTGCTGAGGAATCGAACCCAGGGCCTCGTGCATGCAAGGCAAGCACTCTACCACTGAGCTACCTTCCCAGCGTAAATCCTATTTTTAACCCTAGTTCAAACCTTGCCTGTCTGCTGCCCGGATTCCTACACCTGCCCAGCCTCCAGCTGGCAAATCCTCCCACGATCGCTCACAACAGGGTGACGGACTCCGCCATGTCCCACTGGCTTACTGTCTGTCTCCTCCCGGGTGAGCTGTGAAGAGGAATGGCACACAGCTGCTCCCTCTCCAGGCCATTCTAAGCTCCCACTTACTTCTAGAAACTTCCAGCCTCCCATGGCATTATGGGCCGACTCTGAGTACCAAGCCATCATCTCTATTTCTAAAGGGAGTGCTCCCACGTCAGTTAGAGCAAACGATAGCAACTCCAACTGCCAAAGGCCTAAGGACAGGCCTGACCTGGCAGTGTAAGTAGAGTCTGTGCTTCTCCGGGGTTGCCCTGTAACTGTTTCTTCGGTTCATCCTAACGGTGAGGACCTACCTGGGCCCCTGCTGGTTTTGCTGAGAGCTCCCGTGGTTCCCGTGGAAGGGACCCTGGAGTTACATTCTGGACGAGGACAAGGACTTAAGGTGCGGACACGTCGCTCAGAGCTTTCTGCCTCCTTCCTCGCTCTGCTCAGACTGGAGACATCTGGGTGGTTCTGTTCTGATCTTGGCTGCAGTCCTAATGGATCTGCATAGCTATCACTGTACACACAGCCAACTCCGAGTTCTTCTTTGATCCAGTTTCCAATTTAAACTTTCAAGCTTTTTTTTGGGGGGTGGGGAGGTCATGACATTTAGAAGAATGGGTCCCTAAACAATTAAATGTTTCTTTATATGTTTAATTCCTGCGTATATTAGCACAGAGTCCTAAGTGACAGCAGTTGAATGGGTGCAGAGACAGGTTAATAGGAACTGCTTCTAAACTGCAGGTTTGCAAGCCCGAGACCTGTATCCTGCTACACAAGACACGAAAGGAGGAGGAGCTTTCCAGATTGTAGAGGTACGCCTCCATTTCTCCAGGAGCCCCTGTAGCGGGGTTCTTTAAGACTTCCATGAAGACATGACTACTGGGAGGATTCCCCCCCTCTTCAACTCAACCCCCCCCAACTCCACTCGTGAGAAGTGATGGAATCAGACAACCTTCTGTCAACCCGCAGCAGTGTCTTTTCCTCTCAGAATCTAGCCCCCAGGTGGAAAACAACATTTGAGAAAAGAACATCGCTGCAGACGAGTTTTCTCCTGTGGCAAATCACTCAGCTGGAGGGAGGCCGTGATTTCCTCCTTGGCACACCCGGCTGGAGACGCCGCTTCCTCCTCTCCCCGGCCTGCGTGGGGCCCCTGCACCCACCTCCCGCACGCGTGCCAGCCTTCCTGAGGTTGGGCACCTAAGGGAAGAGAGGAAGGCCCTGTCCTTAGAGCCTCATCCTCCCCAGCCCCCAGAGAGGCTCTGCAGAACGTCGCTGGTGACAGAGAGACCGTGGCCGTGTCGAGAGGCAGGAATGCCTGCAGACACCACCCCGCTTCCCGCAGCTTCCAGAAGGGACTGCGGGCCGGCAGACATGGAAAGGGGGTTTCACGATCGACTCCCCCTCCTCTTTCTCTCTACCCCCAAAGCTCAGCTGTCACTTCTGAGCTTTCCCTTCTTCTATCCCTCCTCCTCGTCCCGCCTCAGCCGGGCCCCATCCTATGTCAGCGGAGAACTGTCAGCTCCAAGGAGAAGCTCAGTCCTCCCTTGATCAAATTTGTCCAGGCAAAACATGATTAATTTAAGTGCTTCACTTCACATGCCCGTGACCCTGGGGAATCATCAAAGCCCTCACTGCCTGTAACATGTTCTTAACCTTCCGGGAAACACTGATGCGATCCATGTTAAACAGCTGGACGTTCCTGGCTAATGGGTGGGGGGAGGATTCCATCGTAAGATGGAAAGATGGGAACATTCCGCTCACGTGATAACCATTCCATCCCATCTCGCCATTCATAGGCTGTCTCTGCTCTGCTTCTGGTTACATGGAACTCCTGCCATCAGCCATAGACTAGAAGTGGTATTTTTTTTTGGCAAAACAAAAAGGCCTGTCTCGTGAAACCCCGGCATGGGACCCGTGGGGAGAGCGTTCATGAAATGCTGCTGGTCCAAGGGCCAGACCCACTGATGGAGTTTTCAAGGTTGTGGTATTTCTTAGATGATGTCCAGGAGGCTTTAGGACCAAGCAAGAATTTATAGGACCTGGTGCAGTCCAGAGACATGAAGAGCAAACTAAAATGTAAACAAACTAAAAGCAAACTGTTGCCCCAAGGTCCAGTGGAGCAAGAAGCAAGCATGCGGTGCTGAAGGAAATGATGTGGAAATGCCATCGTGGTTGTCTTGGAATATTGTTGGGGGCGCTCTCCCTTTTCTAATACGATTTAATGGCGGCTGTTCTTGTTTTGCTGAACTGCCTCTCACCACTAATTTAGCAGCCCAAGCCTCTGCGAATGTCTTGAGATACTTTTAAAAGGCGGCGTTGTTCTACCTGACCTTTCGGATTTCAGGAATGAGGCTTCTGCAAGCCTCTTTATGTCTCGCAGCAGCATGCTTACCTGCAGGATTTGTTTCTCCAGCAAATAACGGCATAAATAGATGGTACAGCCAAAGCCAGCCCTGGAATGTGTCATGTGAGGGAAAGTCTCATTTAGTCAAGGGCAAAGGCCACCGTTAAGAACAAGGGTTCTTCATTCCGAGAGTCTAAGCGCCCCTCAGAGAAGGGGCCTGTTACCTCCTGTGGCCGGTGGGGGCGCACCAGCGGGCATCTGCGGGTGCCAGGCAAATGGATGGCTTTCTTGGCCCAGTTCCCTAGTCTCAGAACGGAACAGCAAATCAAAGCAATACAACGTAGGACTAGAATAATAGAAGCTACTGAAACTTCTAAGGAGGCCGTCAAGAAATTTCCAGGCATTTCTGGAAATTTCTGGACTTAGTAGTCACTTAATGCCACGAGGCTACGTGGAGGCTGGTGAGCCCTAGTTCACTTTTCTTCCTATAGTTATATGGATAACGCCCTCAAGTGCAACACGGTCTGGTGTTTACAAGTGAGTCGTCTTTACGGATGACCACATCCTGAGCTGAACCTCCAAAGAGCCTTCACAACCCCAGTCTCCCCGACGTTACCACGACAACGGTGCCTAAGCCTTGAGGTCTACTTGTGTCTGCGCTAGGAAGGACGGCAAAAGTGGACAGTCTCTCTCCCCTCGCCCCTCCCCTTTCTGTCACCAATAGCTTCTCATGCACATGTGCACACGCACACACATTCACACACGCACATACACAGCATTTGCCACAGGAGGCCAATCACAGCTGACAGTGCCCGGTGCCACAATAGACAATTTAGACTTGTCTTGGGTCTCATGAAGGACGGCTCAGAAGTGGAGACGGTGCTTCTCGCGCGTGGAAACTCCCCCCCCCCCCGAAGCCCGGCCTCTCCTGACCCCTTGGCCCTGGAGGAGGGCCGGCGCCCTGGGGAAAGAACTCTCTTTGATCTATGGCTTGGCTCTGTGCTTGGCTCTGTGCTGTCCTCCAAGCAGAATACATTAATGAGGAGATGCTTGGGGGGAGAAGGCGCCTCGGTTGTGATATCTCCGCAGTCTCTGTTTTGATATTTGGCCATGAGAAGTTCAAAGGATTTGAGAGATTAGAGTTCAAGAAAACCCAAGATACACCCGAGGGCAGGCCCTGGTCTCAGATGCTAAAAGAACCTGCTCCTCCTACACCCCGGCAAATTCCACCTCTAAAAGGACCCAGCGTCTAGCTCGGTCCAACAGAGTTATTCTCAAAGCCTCTTAGCATTGTTTTTAATGTTTCTCTTCAATGATAGATGAAGGAAATTCACTTTAGGATCCCTAAACAAATTAGAGAACTTCCTTGCTGAGGTAACTCATTCCCCCCGTGCAGAACGCCAAGTTGCTCCTGTGAATGTGGGACAAGGCTTGCCTGTGCCGGCCTGCTCTGGGCCACTCGACGCGCCTCGAGTAGTGCCCTGAGGTTTCTACTCACCGTTCTTCTCTGCCCTGGGCTTGGGAGGCTCAGGCTCTGGGAGACACGGACAGGGCCCATCACAGAGGATGCTGAGGCTTTTGCCTATAGAGCAAGCATGGAACTCCAATTTGCACTGCAAGAGAGAGAGAGAAAACAGGTGGTAAGAATGTAGTCAGACCAGGCACCAGCAGCTCACGCCTGTCATCCCAGCTGCTCAGGAGGCTGAGATCTGAAGATCGAGGTTTGAAACCAGCCAGGCAGCAAAGTCTGCAACACTCTTACCTCCAATTAACCACCAAAAAACGTGACGTGGAGCTGTGACTCGAGTGACAGAGCACTATCCTTGAGCAAAAAAGCTCATGGACAGCACCTAGGCCCAGGAGTTCAGACGTGGACGCACACACGGAAATAAGAACGCAGTCACTACAGACCACCATTCAGCCTCCTAGGAAACAGCCAGAGCCCTTGATCTAGAGAAGGTGGAGAAGGCAGGGACATCTCTGTGGAAGGTCTAAGGCCCAGCATGCTAAATAAGGATTGGCCTTTCATGTTTTTCCAGCTGAGCAGGCTAACTTCCAAAACACAGTAGAAGCGCTGGAAGGCTTATTTTAATGACAAGTGTACGCAACGATCACTACTTATAAAAGAAGACTGTTTGATAGGAAATGGAGCACCTGTGGAGCCCTAAGTGGACTGTGAGGCATTCTTCCATCTCTGTGGATGCTCCTCCCCTCTCCGCCTCCCCACACAGAGGAGGCTGCCTGGAGCATCCTCTTAACCAGTCTCTCCAGCCAGGCTTGATGGCAAGCCCGACACCCTACACCTTCCCCTCGGGAACAAGGCAGAGTGGATGCTTTTGTTCCCACTGTCCAAAGGGTACCTGACTTTAGCTCCCTGGAGCAGGGCCCTGGCTGTGGAACCAGCCTGTGACTCAGTGGCAAGGTCTAATTCTAGGACACAGAATTACAAGTCTCTAAGCTGCAGTCTGTCACCTTTTATCAGCAGTAGCTATATTTTGGTTACTTTCTTCTGATTCTTTTAAGCCTCTATAAACTGAGAACCTAAGCAGGAGGGAGCAATGCGAGAGGCCACGCCAGTTACCAGCATGTTTTAAATTCCTACATCATAGAGGACGGAACTGAGAGCTACAAGAGTTCAGTAACTCATGACCACCACGGCTTTCATCTGCATGCATCTCTGACTCTGAAGGCTGAGTCCTGGGACCCTCCAGGGCCGGTGGGTGGGGCTTCAGGACACAGGCATCCCACAGTGCACTAGGTGGGCTCATTCTGCATCTCCGCTCTTCCCTCGAAGGTGAGCTGTCTGGGATTTTCCTCCCCTTCTGTCTGCACAGTTGTTATGATCGAGGCCTGCCTAATCAGCCTTCTGCGAAAGCCCACCTGGCGAGCGTTCAAAGGCAGCAGTGATACCAAAATGCACAGAGCGCTCGTTGGACGGCAGCTTGTATTGTGTGCCATGGGGAACTTTTAAAAGGATGCAGAGAGGAGGTACAGTCCTGGCCCTTGGAAAACACACATGCATACCTTTGAGAGGAAAAACAAAAAGCCACCAGAATCTGCAGAGCCACATAGGTAAGTGCAGGTGGACAATGGTTTGCGAACCGGTGGAGGGGCTCTGTGGTCTGTGCGGATGACAAATCCAGGAGCAGAGTGCTTTAAACCTGGTCCTAAGGGCACTGGGGTCACCCTGTGTAACCCCGGCAGTCACCCATCCAGGGGGAGGAAGAGAGCTGGGTTCTCTTGAAGCAGGGGGAGAGGGGACGGGAGGATGGAAGGAAGAGGGGTGGGGGACAGGGGACTCTCCTGGAGAGTCTCAGTGCAGGTCCAGTGTGGTCAGGGAGTTATCGCAGCTGTATGAGAAGATGAAGCACAAAGAGCCACTGGACGCGACTCAGGTTAGGCAGGACGTGAGTACATGGAGACAGAACACAAAACACCGTGGGTGTAGGCAGGGCCGGCAGACAGCTCAGATGGACTGGAAGAGGAAGTCAGGAAGGAAGCGGGACATAGCAGGGAGTCGCCAGCGAGTTCTTCACGTGGCTGAGCACAGCTGGCCTCTCCCTTTCCCGCCTCTTCCCCCTCCTTCATCCTCTTGGTCTTCCTTCTCTTCCTCCTCCTCTCCAGCCCCACTCCTCCTTTCTCTCCCCCTCCTCCTTCTCCTGGGTCTTTACACTCCTCTTCCCTCTCTTCCTCCTCTGACATATCCTCCGGCCGACCCTTCCCCTTCCTCCTGCTCCTTTTCCTCTTCCTCTTTCTCCTCTCATCTTTTCTTCCCCTCTGTCTTCCTACTCCTCCCCCTTCTTCATCTTCCTCTCCAATCTCCTTCCTGCTTGCTAATTTGCTGTTCTGCAAAGCAAGTACAGGTCTGCCCGGATGATGCAATAATACTGTCTCAACAACAAAAGCATGCGAGGAGGGAAATGCAAGAATCCTCTCATCCCAGGGCCCGACGCTGCCTCCTGACCGGAGAACCATGACAGCTCACAGGACCCCTCCTGAAGGGGGGGGGGCTCAGGGGTACACACCTGCATTGTGCGGACAGAATTCTCCTTCTAGGAGCTCACAGAACTCTCCTTACATGACGCGCACAGAACCCTTTCGAGAGTGAGCCTCAACGCCTGTGAACTCACAGAACCCTAGCTAGAGTGAGCTCGCCAGTAATTCCCCATACTGACCTCACACACACCCACTAGACAGCACTGGCTCTCTCTGGTGAGCTCACAGCCCTCACTGTAATGAGCTCATAGAACTCTATCAATAGTGAGATCGCAGAAATCTCCCTATACTGACTTCACAACCTTACCCATAGTGACCGCAGAAAACTTCCCTACAATGCAGAAGCTACCCTTATGGTGGGGTGACTGAAGTCTTTCACTGTGAGCTAGCAGAACTGTACCAATAGTGAGCTCCTGAGATCACAGGACACGCGCTGTAATGAGCTCAAACAACACTCACTTGGCGAGCTCAAAGAACCCAAATGAACAATGAGCACAGAGAACTCCCTCTCAGATCATAGAACGGTCCGTACAGAGTTCAACCAACTCTACCAATGGTAACTTCACACAGTACCTTCGCTGACATTAAATACACTCGAGTGGGCACACGCTACCGCTACGAGTGAGCTCACAGCCCCCCCTGGAGGGAGCTCACAGCACCCCAACTAGACTGAACTAATAAACGCCTGAAGGAACCCCATCTAAGTGAGCTCACAGACAGACTCAGAGAACCCCACAAAGTTACCTAACAGAACCTCCCCTGCAGGGAGCTCACAGAACCCCAACTAGAGATACCTAACAGAACCTAGCCGACAGTGAGCTCACAGAACCCCAGCGAGAGTTACCTAACAGCCTCGCCAGGAGTGAGCTCACAGGAACTTTACCTAGGGTAACCCTGCAGAACTGCATCCGGAATGAGCTCACGGAACCCCACCTGGATCTCACGGAACTGCACCTGGCATGGTTACGTAGCAAGTCCAACATCTTGAGTTCAACTTCTATTATCTCCAAAAATAACAAAACGCGCCCCCAAATCTTTACCTGGCTACTAGTACCTTAGAATGGGGCCTCTTTGAACCACAGGGAGTTTGGAGAAGGAATCAGATTCGGAGAAGCGCATGGGGATGGGGTATTTATTCCTGGTGTTCTGACAGGGAGGGGGCTTTGACTGTGGAGCCTGATGACCAGAGAGGAAAGGAGAATGAAGAGACACAGGGTGGGGCCATCTACCCGCCGGCTCGAGGCGAGGAGCCGGGCACCAAACAAGCTGCTGCCCGCTGCCCGCTGTCCCCAGAAGCCGCTGCGGTTCCTTCCTGGAATTCAGCCTTGGAACCTCGAGGACCAAGGACAGCACGTCTCTGTGGTGGAAGCCGCTGTGTGTGGGGTGGCTCCCCAGCAATCAGACTGTTCCAGAGACAGACGCCATGCCACAGAAATGCTTTATCTTGGGTTTAAAAAACACAGATTTCTTTTTTTGTGCCAAGATGGCTCAGGTCTACAAGAAAGAAAAAGAAGTCCTAACATACAACACACCGATGGGGGGATCGTGGGCTCTGAGGATGAACTTGGCCAAGTCATAATCTTCACATTACTGTCAGGATGCAGCAGCGAAGTATTACCGCTAGCCCTGCGAAGGAGGTGATTTGAGACGATGGGAAATAACGACTTTTGAATATGGACCAGTCCCACAGCCAGCCGGATGCAGCTATAACCGGGGCCTTCCCCATCATCACAAAACCGGAGACAGAGGAGAGCGAGCCAGGATCAGAGAGAGAATGTGCAGAAATAGTCCGCATGGCGACCTACTTAAAAGGCACGCGGCAGCAGACCTTCCCGCCCATCCTTGCTTCTCTTTTGCATGGCACGCTGGTACATCCCAAGGAGCCGGGGTTTCCTGGCAAGTGGCCAGCCAGCCTTCCTCGCTGATGATTTGGAAAGCCAAGCGAACGGCTTCTCTGGGGTTCTGGGCCCACGCAGATCTCAACCCACAAGCCACCCTCGCTGCGGCTCCACGCCTTCGATTTCAATTGCTTTCCCTACTGTATTTCATCAACCTATCGTCTATTTTGAAGCCAGACTGTTGGTGGTTCACAGTTGACAATTTTGTTCACAGTTGATGAATTCTGATTTGTTTTTATTCACCCAAAATCATGTTGTCACAGTAGGGGGAGGGGAGGGATCTGAGTGAGAAGTAGTGGTGGTCCACCGCGAGAGTCCATGCGTCTCTCCGCCCCGCTGGGCCACTGCAGCTCAGAACCTTCAACCTCAGGGCCTTTGTACTTCCCTCTGTCTGTCCCTTTCCCTACCCCACACAGTGGCTTGCTTGCTTTCTTTTTTTTCTACACTCAGGTCTTGTCTTGCCAGGAAATTTCCTGGCGCACATCAACTCCTCCCCATTTTTTCTGTCTCTTTCTCTCCTTCGTTGTCTCTGTGGCCCTCGTGAGCGTCTGCCATGCAATTTTCATGGAAACGGGCCTTTGTTCCATTGGTTCAGGGCCGGGAACAGCATGGGGCCCGTGCCAAGAGCCTCACGAATGCTTGGTAAGTGTCAGAAGAAACATGCTCATGTGTGTATGTTCATTAAGGCTCTGCCAAGGCCAGAGGCCCCTCTCTGCATGACCACAGCCACTCCAGCCCCAGCAGACAGACAGCCGCTAGCTGTCACCAGCAGACATCTCGGTGGACTAATGACTGGCTGTGTTTGACCCAGGGCTCAGTCTGTGTGCTCGCTGCCGTGTTCGCTCAACTTTCTCTCCTCCTCTCTCCCTCTTCCTCCCTCTCTCCCCCTCTTCTTATTCTCCCTCCCCCCGTATCTCTTTCTCACTTTCTCTTCCCCTTCCCTCCCTCTCTGCATCTTTCTCTCTCACACACACACACACATTTTTGACTTGCAGAACATTAAACTCGAAAACCAAGTTGCTAAATCTATGAACAAGGAAAAAGCAGTTCTTCACAAAAAGATGCCAGCTAAATTTAGAATGGAAGGTTGTAATTAGTAAATTACTAATTTGCAACACACTGTCCTCATTTAAATAGAGATCACTCAATGTAAAAAAAAAATGGGTACCAGTAAATGAGGAACCGACATTCACTATCTCAAAATGCTACTCTGAAGACTACACCATTATTATGAAAAGGAAAATGCCTACTTCCAACAAGATCTACGGCATCTATCCCTTAAGAAAATGATCAAGGAATCAAGTCTATCACACTGGCAGGACAAGGAACAAGTACTTCTAGATGTGCTAAAAAGAAGAGACGTGAATACAATGGTGAAATACTGATCCAAGGCGCTGAGCCTCAACTTATTTATTAAGAAACAGACTCCAGATTGGGGACAACTGCCTGAGCTCTAAACAGAAAACTACTGACACCAAATAAAAATAAAAAGCCCTGGAGTGTGCAGATCATTGTTTCGTATTCAAAGGAAGAGAAGAAGCAAACGCAGTGCTCGAGCTTGGCTAGTTCTTGAATAACAATAATTACACAAAGCTATAAAAGACATTTGGGGAGAAATCGTTGTGATTTTAATGAGATCTCTGATATAATAGAATTGCTGTTCTCCTGGGTGGGATAATTCACACCTACCACCTTGGCTTTTATGAGGGGTTTAGGTATCACAATGTCTGTAAATTACCCCTAAATGGCTCATTGTAAAGTATGCACGTATACACAGACAGAGCAAAATGTTACCTGTCAGATCTTGCGATGAGTGTACCGGGCTCATTACATTATTCCGCAGGCTTGGCAGGTGTCCAGCGATGTTATTTTAATAACCGAGGGGAAGGGGTCTCTAGTTTGAAGCCAGATCCTCTGACCTCAGTCTCCAATAAGCCTGAGAGGCAGGCATGCACGGCAGCATGCAGCTACCAGCTGAGAAAGGGTATCTTGTGTATGTCTGGGCTGGTCTGGAACCTCCAATCTCAGCCTTCCAAGGAGCTAGAATTACAAGTGTGAGCCGGCACTGCCCGGCATGGAGTTCTAAATTTCTATGGGATGTTCTGTCCAGCTGGAATTTTGGGAGACAATACAGATGGGGAAAGTCTTGAGAATCCACATGCCGCTTTCCTATCAGTACCCAGATCGGTACACAGACCAGCAAGGGCTCAATGAACATATGCTGAGAAAATGAAGGAAAATAGTGGCCTGTGTGCCAGGCTGACGGGCAGACCAGCACCTCAACCTCCATTCCAGCAGGAGTGTTGTGACACCCTCCTCCTCTAGGGCCCCTCGCCCTGACTGCCTTCCAGTTAATGATACTTTCGTGCATGCACAGTGCATTGACCCTTCCCCCTTGAGGGAAGCAGCATCTTTTCTAGAGCCCGGCACACAGGTACGAACATGCCTTGCATTTGTCTGTCTACGGGAAATATGGATCCCCGCGTGAGGGCAGGCATCTCTGCTCATTTTACCAATGAAGAGAGGGCAAGCTAAGGAAGCAGCCAGGAAAGAGCACACATTTAATCCAAGCCCCTCCATTTCTCCCTAGTGCAGCAAAGCAAGGCGTGATTGATTCACTGGCCTCTGCAGGGCACCGTCGTTGGTAAAGTCTCTCCCTCTTCTTAGCAAGGCTGAATGACCAGGCAGAGAAAGAGAGGTGAGGGGAAGGAAGTGACGTC
The DNA here is from genome assembly GCF_000151885.1 of Dipodomys ordii. Lineage (NCBI taxonomy): Eukaryota > Metazoa > Chordata > Mammalia > Rodentia > Heteromyidae > Dipodomys > Dipodomys ordii. Next base: position 5,043,015 of record NW_012267245.1, read on the forward strand.
AGAGCTGGGGAAGGGAAGTGACGTCAGAGCTGGGGAAGGAAGTGACGTCAGAGCTGGGGAAGGAAGTGACGTCAGGGCTGAGGAAGGAAGTGAAGTCAGAGCTGAGGAAAGGGAGAACACGAGGCCCTTGTGGAGGCAGCCACCGTTGTAGTGCAGGGGGAGGACAGCGCCTGGTCCTGTGCCGGCCCCCCTCCCCCCCCGCCCCCATCTTCTGTGCTAAACGAAGCTGCACATGTGACTTCCACGGGCAGCAGACACACTGCATACTGTTCTCCTTGGGCTGTGATTGGCAAAGATAACTTAGAAGGCGCTGATTGGCCCACAGACCTGCATCGGATGCGGTGGGTGCAGAGGCTGTTGGCAGGGGACCTCGGCCTCTCTGACGGAGGCCCAGCAGGTGTTCAGGTGAACAGATACACCGTTCCTGAACCATCTTTGGGTCTGAGCGCTCCTTGAGGAAGTTGTACTTGCTCCTCAGCCCCGGCGCATGGGAAAGTCCGAGTGGGCGAGAGGGGCTGGTGGAAATTAATTACTGATCTTCCCAGAAGCCCTAGAAGGATAGGGACTTTCACTTCCATTCTGCAGATGAGAAGGAAAGGGGTAAGAGATGAAGGAACATGAGTGAGACTAGGAGGGGGAGAGAGGAAGGCTGGGGCTGGTGGCTCACATCTGTAAGCCCAGCTACTTGGGAGGAACAGATCGGGAGGACCACAGTTGAAGGTTCTAGGCCAGACTAGGCAAAAGCTGATTGAAGCTCCATCTCAACAAATACATCAGGACACCGTCGATCCCAGCTACCCCAGAAAACACACTTAGGGGGGCCTCAGCCCACGAGCAGCCCAGGCAAAAACAAAACCAAGTGAGACTCCATCTGTAAAATAACACAAGGGCAATACAGTGTCTGCCTAGTGAGCACGGGGCTCAGAAGTCAAAGCCCTAGCAGCACCAAAAGCAAACACATACATTATTTTTTAAAAAGGAGGGAACAGAAAGAAGCCACAGAGAAGGCAAGGCAAGAGAGAAACGAAGAAAAGTGAGGAGACAGAAAAGGAAGAAAGGCAGCCATGTTTCCAAAGGAAAAAGGCAGGAAGCATCGGGGAGGGACCTCACCCGGCCCGGGGGTGTGTGCTCAGACAGAATGCTCCAAGAAACCGTCCCTGCTGCTACACATGCCCTCGGGAGCCCGCTTCCCCGCTGTGCTGGCGTCCTTGCGGGGACCCGGCCCTCTGCGCCCCGTCTTGTAGCTGTCTCTGCTGCACAGTCAGGACCCCAGGGAGGTGAGGGGAAGTTGAGGCAGCACCTAATTTGTGCTCATCTCACCTCTGCCAGGTTCCTGCCCCAGCTCGGTGGGCACCTGGGATGGGAATCTGACACCTAAGCTCCGGGGATCACGGGAGCTCACGAGCCCAGCCTGGCTGCTCCTCCCTGAGTGAAGGTAATCCAGCATCCTGCGGCTGGCTGTGGAGGAGAGGTAACTCATAAGAGTCCTGGTGCAGCGACCTAGACCGGACCTCTTTAGTCCCAGCGCCTCACGGCCTGCCAGCCCGTCCTACCTCCATTCTTCCCTGCCTCCTCCACCAGCTTCGCACCTGAGTGGTCCTGGCAAAATGCAGATTGTGTTGTGACACCCACCCCAGCCCACCAGCAGGCCTTGTTCTCCGTCAGCCTCAGATAAAACTCCCAGCCTTTGCCAGGCACCAGTGGCTCCCGCCTGTCATCCTAGCTACTCAGGAGGCTGAGATCCGAGGATCGCGATGCAAAGCCAGCCCGGGCAGGAACATCCATGAAACACTGATCTCCAATAAATCACCAGAAAACAGGAAGTGGCGCTGGGGTTCAAGCTCGCCTTGAGCTGAAGAGCCCGGGGACAGCGCCCAGGCCCAGAGTTCAAGCCCCATGCCCGACAAAACAAGACACTCAGCTTTTAACCTAACAGAAAAGGCTCTGGTAAGGCATGACCCCTCCCCCCATCCATCCCTCACCCCTCACCCCTGCGCTGTGCACTTACAGAGCAGCCACCCAGCTCTCCTCCACGTGCTGACCCCCCTGCTCCCATGTCCTGCTTTGTACCCCCGGGGACGCGTACCCCCAGCACCTGTGCCCACCCAGGTCCCCAGCACTTCATCTTGATAACACCCTCCTGTCTTAAGAACGCCACACAGTCTTGCTCCCAGCACCCAGCAAAAGATGCCAAAAGCCATAGGCACACAGTAAGCAGCGGCCAGGGAGGCAGACCCACAGGTGGGTGGACAGCGGCCTCATCCCCACCCCTCTGCCGCCGGCCGGGCAGTTCCACGCAGGCTCTGCTGTCGGCTCCGGGGGCGCTGCCCCAAGCCGGTCATCTCCCAGCTCTGGGCCTGGCTCCTCCTGAGCTCTTGGATGGCGTCCTGGGGCACACATTCAGGCAGAGGCCGCTCCTGCCACCCGAGCCCCAGCTGTTCACCAGCCTCAATCAGATCCCAGACCCTCCTTTTCCAGGCAGCTTACCCTCTTCCTGAGTTTACTTCCCCTGCAACGGCCATGATTCATAGCCGCCGCCCTCATCCCCGCTGGGCCCCTGTGATTGCTCCGCCCCGGCAGAGCTCTCGGGGCAGCACATTTCCGGGTCATCCTCAGCCCACATTGCCCCATGCCTACTCCTCTGCCTTCCTGCTTCCCAAGGAGACCGGAGCCGCTGGACCTCAGGGCCCTTGTCCCTGGGGACTTCCACAGTCCACCTTCACCTCCCAGGGTGTCTAGAGTCTTCACGATGGGCGAGTATGGGTTACTATAGGGCATTATGACTGATGCTCACGATGTGACCTTTCACTTTTCATCCCAGATCCTCCAGGAGAAGAACTCACAGCCATGTGACATCTGAGGAACCGAGGCTCACAAGTACTGCTCCTGATGGGAGCCAGCTCTAAGGATCAGGGCCAGGACGCACAGCCTGCTCTGACTGAGACCTGAGCTCTTCAGAGGTTCAGTGTGTGGCCTCAGGTTAGAGGCACAGCTGCCGCCCCCTCTCCTTCGCCTCCTCTTTCTTCCCTTTCCCACGCCCCTGGCTGTCGTGGCAGCAGGAGCCCTGACTTTAAAGAGCGAAGCCACGGGACAGGACAGATGGCAGTGCTGGGGAATCCTCTCTGAAATGCACAGGGCAGTGCATCATGGGGCTTACGCTGTTCTGCATCTGGAAGGGTGGATGGAGAGGGGCTGGGCTGCCCGGTGTCTCCCCAGGATCCCTGCTGTGACCCAGGGCCCCCCCCCGACCCTGCCCAGGATCCACAGGATCCCTGCTGTGACCCAGGGGCTCCCCACCCCCCTCGACCCTGCCCAGGATCCACAGGAGACCTGCTCTTCCCCACAAATATCTCAAGTGCCTACAGCGGTGGTAGGTACCCTTGAACTATTAGTCAAGTGAAAGAATACATGAATGAGTAATAAATGAATACATAAATGAGTGAATTTCTTGGAGAAATGTGGAAACCAACCACAGGTATTCTGAGTGACCAGAGCGGCCACCGGAAGGCAGGGATGGTTTGATGGCAGCCATGGCGAGAAGTAGGTCAGCATGCCACCTGTGACTGCAAGGAGACAGACAGTGTCCTTTGTAGTTTCAAACCCATCTTTCTCCAGTGTGGACCTCAGGCCAGGTCCGAGGGCACTTCGTGGGTGGGGCTCAGACGCTGTCTGTTCTGACACCCCGGCCCTCCTCACCCATGCTGCATCTCTCTGTCATGGCTGACACTTGGTGGAGGCCAGGCTCCTGAGCCCGGGCTTCAGAAGCAGTGGCCTGACTTAGAATCTGCATGTGAAACTCCTCGGGAGGTCAATTACCTGCCGTGCTCTCACAGGTAAGAAATTCAATGGTTTCCTCAGTTCTTGATAACTTATCCCTCAATGCACACTGAAGAATGAGAAAACAGATGCCAGCATCGTATGCTAAGCATATCTACCAACTCGTGTCCAATGCTAGCATTTCACAAGGTCCAGAAAGGGAAAAAAAAGCTATTAAAATCTCACCTTGGGCTGACATCAGATAACCATCACAGCCACTCAGCATCCCTTTATATCTGGGCTCCAGCCTAATTTCTTCCCCGCCCGTACTTGCTGGAGAAAACAAACTCCCAATGTCTTTGTGAATACAGCCTTTATGTCCATGAGAGCCAACAGAAATAAAACCAGAGATAAAGGTGACCAAAAATGCCAAAGCAGACTTCTGGCCAAATGCAACAAGATTAAGGTGGTATTTTTAAAATGAAACGGTAACTTAAACTTTGAATTACTGCCTGATTTTACTGCCTGCCTACAGATGAAAGACCCCGTAGTGCTGAATGAAAAAGCCATATAACTCAAAGACAATTTTCTTTGCTTGACACTCACTCTGTGAAAGATACATTTAAGTAATAAAATGGCCCTTGTATAAGTCCATTCTCTGCTGAGGGGCCTTGGTGTGTGAGACTGGTAAGGGCTAGACAAAGGCTTTCATTTCTTCCTTTCTTTCGGTTATACAGTTTTCCCCCAATGGGGTCTGATCTCATTTCTCCCAAGGCTTGATGAAAGATGGACCAGGTGGAGCAGGTGCCCCAGGAGACCAGCCCTAGTGATCCTGTAGACCCAGGTTGTGTGCTAATGGTTTGGAGCGCGTGCCTTGTGACTGGAAATGTCTGCGGTGTGATGCTCACGTGGAGCCCCCTCCCTTGGTATGAGTGCTGTACTTTCTTATGAGACCAGAACTGTAACCAGTGAGCCCCAGATGGGCAGGGTGACCTATCTGACACGGGAAGGCAGACTCCTGGGTATTTCTGGAGATGTTCAGAGGAGAACAGATCCGCCGGGCCATGGGAGTTGTTGGGATGAATGGTGTAGGGATGAATGCAGAGAGTCTAAGCGGGCGGGTGGATATTGTAAGGGGCTAGCTAGGTCCATCGGGGTAAGCTAAGAGGGGGAAGGTTAGAATAGGGACCCCACAGTGAGGAGGACAGGCGTTTGGGGACAAGAAGCCGCTGGAAGGCCAATGATGGGGGAAGGGGATGGTGAATGTAGAGGAGGATGCGTGACCAGCACACAGGTTACAGAGGGAAGAATCTGGGCACCTCTGAGGGCCAGCTCAGCTTAGATCCCCCTCATGGAGAGGTGGCTGTGGGCTGGACTGGCCATGAAGGCCTCGTGGCCTAGACGGGGACCCAGCCCACGGAGGTCTGAGAAGGCTGGGCAGGTTCAGAGACGGGGCCTTCATTTCACGTCCAGTCCTCAACTCGCAGCACCCCCGGAGCCCACCCTCCTCTTCAGTTTGACGTTAGGAAGCGCACTCCAGTCTTCTCCCACTCAGACGGAGATGTTGCTTGCCTATTTTAAGGTCAATTCGGAATCTGCGTTAATCAGGCCAAAATTCATTACGGAAGGCCAACTGTGAGGTCCGGGAAGTCAGCTGCTCTCCACCGAACACAATTTGTGTTTTGTGCAGATGAGTGATTTTTCAGACACCGTCACGGCACACTTCGGGTGGGGTGCGGTGGGGAGGGGGCCTGTGGGGGAGCGGGAACAGCTTGTGCCGCGCAGCACCTGACACAGTATGCGAGCTCCAGTCGCAGGGAGGTTCGCGAGGAGCAGTGTGGCCCCCTCGTCTCGTCCCTGCCACAGATAATGAAGCTCATCCATTATCTCCTTCCTTTTGCCGCCTTCGGAGTCTGTCACACGATCTACCAGCGACTCCGGAAGTGCCGGCCCAGGCTGACTTCTTGGAACCGCACAGCCAGCCCGAGTTCAAATCCTTCCTGGCTCTAGTCTTCCTCACTATGGGGGCGTGACCTCACCCTCCTAGTCTGCAGTGGAGACGCCTCTGGGGGCATGTGATTAAGGAATGGCGCCAGTTAGGGCCCCCACTGCCTGGGAGGAGGGGGAGGGGTGGCCTGGGGTCCCCTTGGGCTTCCGTGCAGGAAGGAAGACTGATCCTGGGGGGGGGGGGAAACATGAACCTTTACGATAGCTAAAAAATAAGGAGGAGAGACGAACGTTAAATAATATTCACGAAGCTCTCAGAGATCTGGGTGCATGCGACTGCTGGTGTCTCCCACCGCCCCAGCCTGTGGAGGGAGACGCCGTCACTCTGGAAAGCATCTGTTGGCAGACCAACCTGGACTCCGACTGGACTCCAACCCTACTCTTGCATCTTCAGTCCGTTAACTCTCTGAGGGAGGCTCAGTTTCCACCTCTATCAAATGGGGACAAATGATGCCACCTGCTTCCTTGAGTCACCTGTGGGGGCTGGTGAAGACAGGGGCCCACCCTAGTGCCTGGCTTGGGGTGCCAGCTCTGCCACTTGTCAGCTGAAGGCCGGATCCACCTGCTGACTCAGGAAGCCGCTCCGACGGTCACAGGATCATCGGGGAACACCCAGCCTGGGGGCCACGGACCCGAGGCGCTTTCCCTTTTCCCCTCTGCACACTAGGAGCCCCCTGGAGGCAAAGGACCATCCCCCCCCTGAGCGCCAGGGCCGGGCATGCAGCAAGGACAGGGGAGGCAGCAAGGGAGGAGGCCGGACTGAAACCAGATGTGACTTTGAGAAGTGACATTTCAGGTGAGGTCTGTCCAGTGACCGCTGACTCCTCCCCCAGTGACCCTCCGTGAGAGGTATTGGTGAGAAATTAATATTCCGCCAGATCCTTTGTGCTACACGGGAAAGGCTATACACCACAGGACCCTACTAAACAACAACAACAACGAAGGGAAAGGCTAAGCCTCTGCGGGATTCGTCAGTCCTGCCCAGCGTTCCTCGGAGCTGCCCGACTCCGCAGGCCCAGCACGGCATGCTCTGCATGCACGTGCCTCGGGGAGGCCAGGGTCCTCCCTGGGCCAGCCCCCCCCCCCCAAAGAAGGCCAGGATCCACCTGAAGCAAAGCTCCGCCCACCATCACACAGTCCGGCACAATGAGAACTAAGCAGTAACACTTGTCAAAGTTAAAAAAGCAAGTGAGAGTCGGTCCCACGAATGCAGAAGAATGCCAGACTCGAGGCGAGTCTCACGGACGGCAGGGTGACGGGAGGAGATGGCCCCCCCCCACGGCCCCCGCGCAGTCCCGGGGCCGGCCACCAAAATCAGAGCGGGGGCTGGTGCAGCGGAACCTCACTGTCGCTGCGAGGCGGGACCTATGAGTTGCTGGAAAGAAAAATCCCCCCGTTTAAATGTGGAGCCATTTCCAGCCACGAGCCTGAGGCGTGTGAAAGGCAGGCAAGCGCCGACAGTGACTTTTCTCCTAGCACCGGCCCAGCCCCACGGCCATTCCCACTCACCATCTGCCCGGCGGTTCAGAGCGGCAATCCCCCCCCACACACACCCCAGGAGTGAGCAACTGAGAGAGGGGGCCTGGGGCTTCGATTTTAGAGAAGGAGATCAGTGCCCTCGTGAGCATGAATGGCAGGCGGGGGCCCCCCTTTGGGGAAGAAGCATCACCTGCCGCCCCACAGGGCAAGGCCTCGCTCTGCACCCGGAGGCCAGCGCTCTCCCAGTGGTACCTACGGTGGCAGAGACCATGGTAGAGCTCGCGGTAGGCAATGCCGGGCATCTGTTTGTAGGCCTCTTGCAATGACCCTCTTGTCCGCTTGTTTGTTGTTCGTGTCATTACTGGGGCGGGCTCTCTCTGGACGTTTTTGCTCGAGGCTGGTGCTCTACCACTTGAGCCACACCTTCACTTCTGGCCTCTTTGCTGGTTCGTTGGAGGTGGGAGTCTCGTGGAGTTTCCCGCCTGGGCTGGCTTTGAACCCTGATTGTCAGGGATCCCCTTGTGAGTAGCTAGGGTGACGGGAGAGCGGCCGGCAGCCGCACTCTTGGTAAAGCAAGCTCCGAACCTCAGCAGGGTCCGCTCACCTCCCTCCCTCCCCTCAAGGAACGCAAGCTCTAGGGCAGGACCGTCCTCAGCTTGGTCCTAATCCTTGCACGTGCCAGTTGAGTCCACCTCTCCCTTCTGTAGACTGAAAGTCAGGATGCCTGCTTCAAGAGCTACTGAATTGAAGGCAAATCAGGCTATAAGAATCTGACCTGCGTCTTCACGCCCTGGGGGAACCACCGATTATAGAGCATTCATCCTGTCCGCCATCTGTGCCTCGGTTCGGCAGATCATCCATTCACGTCTACCGAGCATCTGGCATGTGCCTGGCATTACCAGGTTCTTGGAACTACCACCGCGAAGCAGGCTGGGGCAGATCGCACTGTGCCGTCAGAAAGTTTCCATTTTACTGGGCATGTTTCATCGCAAGTCAACAACAGAGAACTCAAACTCCAACCTTTCTCCTCCTCCTCCTGCTGCTCCTCCTGCTCCTCCTCCTCCTCCTCCTGCTCCTCCTCCTCCTCCTCCTGCTCCTC
>NW_012267245.1:5051405-5134557 GCF_000151885.1 Dipodomys ordii
TGCTGCTCCTCCTGCTCCTCCTCCTCCTGCTCCTCCTCCTCCTGCTCCTGCTCCTCCTTTTCCTGCTCCTCCTCCTGCTCCTCCTCCTCCTCCTCCTGCTGCTGCTGCTCCTCTTCCTCCTCCTCCTGCTCCTGCTCCTCCTCCTGCTCCTCCTCCTGCTCCTCCTCCTCCTGCTGCTGCTGCTGCTCCTCCTCTTCCTCCTCCGAGCACCTCCCTGCGTGATGTTTCTGCCTGTGAAGACATTTTCACCTTTCCAGGAAGGATGCCGAACATGACTCAGGGAATCCAGGCATGCACCCAAGCTGGATGAGACGTAACCCATGTTTCCTGAGTCTCAGTCACAGCCTCTTATGTAACAAGTTGTCGCTTTCCCAGCTGCTGGGATATTTGCTTTGTAGATATTTGCAGGAATGAATGAAATCACTACCACAAGAGTCTCCAGGAAGAAAAGTTTCCCAAAGAGAAAGATGCAGCGCGCTCCTTCCCCTTTCCCTCCCATCTGATTGGCTGCACTGGGCATGGGGTCACTGACTTCCGGTCCTCCCAGACGGTGAAGGCCTTCTGTCTGGCTGCATCTCCAAGGGCTGCTTGCGGGAGCTGAGCTCTGGGTGTGAGCCTGACTGAGTGGCACGGACTCAGACTTGTCTCTGAGCGCCAGCATCCTTGGCTGAAGGAGGAAGAGCATCTTGGGGCTATGCAGTAAATTACACCATAACGGTAAAGCAGCCATCATCCAACAAAAGTGAGTCATCTTACCCTCACTGATATCGTTGCCTATGCCGTCAAGTTTGCTCAAGGAGTTTCTTTCTCAGTGTCTCTCACCCATGAAAATCCTGCACTGCATTCAGTGCTGGACATTTCTCTCTGGAAATCAAGAGATTACAGAAGAAAAAAAAAAACTGGGCAGCATGTGTCCCAGAAGAGGGGATTAAAAGCACACCCTGGCTGTGCCGGGAAGAAGTAGTTAGACCCAGGAACGGAGCATCGTTGGAGTTTGCAGGGCCCACCGTGTCTTCCCCAGGTCTACAGCAGAGACAGTTCCGGGAAAACGCAGAAAGGTGGCTAGGAGCTGGGCAGACACGATCTTGAGAAGGCGAAGCTCACGGGTGGCTCTGTGTAAGACACTCCCTGCATAGTGTCCCATCACTGCAAGTTTTCTCAGGGCTCATTGGTTCCCACTGGCGTCCGCCATGTCTCCATGTGGCAGTCACGGGGTGTGGGTTCTTGACCCTGCACAGGCAGTAACCCGGGGTCTCAGGGAGTAGGGCAGCAGAGTACCGGACAGGATGCGTGTCAGATGTTGTTCCTTCTCGAGCCCTTCACGCTTCCATCAGCCCACGCAAAGCCCTGCCTGGAGCAGGATCCAAGTCAGCAGTGAGGATCCCAGGCATGAGGCCTCCCCCCTTCTCAGGCCCATGCCCTTGGATCACAGCCAGAGCAGCTGAGCAGTGCTGGGCGGTGAGCCCGTGAGCCCTGTCCCACGTCTCCTTCCCGGAGCCTCTGGGCCGGGAATGGGAGAAGCCTCAGGTTTCTGAGATCTGCTGGAAGCCTTTTTTCCCGCCTTGTGCAGATGCAAAGCGTGGCGTTTCCTATGCAGTCTGCGCTAATCGCTTCAGCAAGCTGTGCTTACGTACTTTCTCTTCACTCCTTCCCAGGTCAGGTGGTGAGTTTGCCAAAATGTTATATTGTTTCTCGACTAATTATAAATTAGTCAGTGGTGCTGTGATACTGACTGTTTCCAGTTTAAAATACCCCGGTAGTTCCTTCTGTGTTTTTTAATTTAACTTTTATTGGAAAGGTGGCGTACAGAGGTGGCAGTTACGTGAGGCAGGTGATGACACTATTACCCCCTCCCTCCCTTTCTTCCATTTCCCCCCCTTGTATTTGTTTGGAGGAATTTCTTCTGTCAGATACTGTTAAAGGAATCTGTTTAAATTCTGCTGTCCATAGAGCCCTGAGGCACGGGACACAGTTGGTCCAGGTTCTTTGTGATGGTGTAACAAGATGACCTTTTTTCCAACTGCCTGTAGAATATTCTGTGTTCCTGCGTGAGACCTCGTTAGCATTCTGGTCACAGCCACAAAGCCAGTCTGTGAGACATGTTGGCTTCCTCCGCGCGCTCTGGGCTTTCCAGGCTCTGTGCTCCCGGCCTGTCCCCAGCCAGTCCCAACGCTGCTCCGTGTTTATCAGCCACCACCCACTCTCGGTACCAGATCTCTGCCCCTTTTTCCACCATAACAAAATGCCTTAGGCTAGGCAGAGTATGACGAGAGAGGTTTCTTTAGCTCAGCCCCAGGATCGGGTGGCTGCCTTAGACCTGTGTCTGGGGAGGAACCCTGGCCGTACCACCACACGGCACGTGAGCCTGCGTCCTTGCTCCGCGTCCACCCTCTCTCGGGAGGCTGGGCTCACTGCTGGCAGGTGACCTCAGCTCTCCCAGGCACCGTCCGAGCCTCCCCTACGCCAGTCTGGAGGTTGACTCCAGACCGCCCGCCAGCCGCAGCCCCCAACGCATCACTTGACCTTGAGACAAAAGCATCATCGGCCGTGCACTGGTGTTAGTGGCAAGTCCCAAAGAAGGTGAGGCTGTTGGACATCCATGTTTGTAACATTGATTGTGGAGCCCTGGGTTGCAGGGCTTTATGGCTTTATGGTGGAGGTTCCCGACAACGACCAGAATGGACATCTGTGGTCTTGCCAATGTGGACCCTGGGCCTGCGTGGGGCCCCAGGGAGACACGGAGCTCATCTGCAGACGAGCCCTTCCTTGCAAACAACAGAAACGGAAGGGATACTTTCCCTGAGCAAACACGCAAACCCACACAATGCACGCTGAGCGTTTAAGGCTCCATTTCCATGGAAAAAGGTTGAGCCCGCGTTGAGAACAAATCATCTGTTGCCAAAAGATAAAAAAAAAAAAAACATTAAAAGAAAAGGGCGGTTTGGTGTTCAAACAAAATTGCTGTGCGATTTCTGACCTTCTCACAGAGAAACAATCAGCCGCAGACCCGGCTCTGAGGCTGGAGGAACGCTCTCTGAGGCCTACAGAAGAGCATCTTGCCTCCGGGCTCTGCCTCCGGACGTACCCAGGCCTCCCTGCTTCTGCAGGTCCCAGCACAGCTGGCGAACAAATGCAGATGTTCGGGGGACACGGGACCCGCTGCCTGGTGCTCAGTTCAGCCGTCCTGGGGGACACCGTCCAGCCCCGCCCTTCCCCCACGCCCCCTCAGAGCACCGGATGCGGCAGGTGAAGAGCGGGGTCCGGTCAGGGTCCACCCTGTTCGCTTCATCTTGAAAATAAGCACACTGTCCACATGTTCCACTGTTCCCCACGCCGGGAGAGGGCGAGGGCTCTGGCACCAAAGGAATAGGCAGATTTTTCTTTTAGAGGAAAATCTCTCTCTGTTCCCCTGGGCTTTTAAGCAAGGGGCTTTGCCTAGATGCAACTCGATTCTCCGGAGTCTGGGAGGCTCCCTTGCTCATGAATGGTTTTAGCTTTCTCAGTACGCTCGGGCTCAGTCACCGAGTGGAGTACGGAGCCCCTCCCCTGTCTACTGCTGTCTTTTCTTGTGCATACGAATCCCGCCATGGAACAGAACCAACACCAGGGGAGATAAGGCAGCCGAGGAAACGTGAGCCATGGACTCTAGTGTTTCTACCCCTCTGCGGTCAATGGGGTTCAGAGCAGTGACGAGTTGCTTGACTTCTCTATCAATCTGGGGACAGCCTGCGACCCATTTCTTCCATCTCCATAAAGATGCTCTGTCCTCTGCTCCATCCTTCTGCCAGCATTAACTGCTCGCCCGTGGTCTCTGAGGTAGATGCTGGGGATATCAAGCAACGGCAACCCCAAGAATTACACTAGACCCAACAAAAACCCTTTGCTGGAAACGTGGCTGAGACGTCATTTCTTCCTCGCCGCCCCGGGGCTGTGGGTGGGTGCGTGTGCGCTCCTCTGAACTGGGGGAACGTGCCCACGGATGCAGGTGCACACACCTTGGGGTGCTGCCCCAGGGGAGAGCGGATGGCGGGCAGCCCCTCCCCAGGCTGGACGCTGCATCCGGGAGCTCACGCGTCCTTAGAGACTCTGCCGCATTCTCTCAGGAGCTAAGACCGCGTTGGTCCACCCAAGGCTACAATCCCCGCAGGCCACGGACTCTCTCCTGGTCTGGCTCACGTGTCCCTTTCCAGCCCCTACCGCCTCTCTATGGAGTCATTTCTCTGTGCCAAGCATTGGACAAGATGCCGGAGATAAAGTAGCCAGAACAAAACAGAGTCCCACATTCCAAGTTGCTCCCAGTTTACTGGGAAAGAGACAATGGTAATCTTACAAATGCTGAAAGCTGTAACTATGGTAACGGCCAGGGCCAAAGGCACGGCTGAAGTGTAGGCCCAGGGGCCTTGGCCTGGGCTGCCACTACCTAGAGGCCGCCACTGTCTAATAGATGAGCTGGAGTTTGCCAAGGCTTGAGCAGGGTGAGCACCGGCCTGCCCCGCTCCCCTGGCTTCTGCAAGCTGCTCTTTGCTCTACGCAGCAGCAGCTTCCACACACAGCTCCGCCAGCACCTCCTCCAGGAGACCCTCCCTGCCTGCCTCCCTGCCTGCCTGCCTGCCTGCCTGCCTGCCTGCCTCCCTGCCTGCCTGCCTGCCTCCCTGCCTGCCTCCCTCCTTGCCTGCCTGCCTGCCTGCCTGCCGGGTGATCACATGCCAGCCTGTGTATGCACATGTGCTCAGGACGCGTCCACCTGAACACCAACACTCGTCCATCTGTCTTTCTGAACTGCCAGCTCCAGGCAGGCAGGGACGTTACCTAACACAGTTTCATAGGAAGAGAAAGGAAGGAAAGGGGAGGGGGGGTGAGGAGGGGGGAAGGAGAAAGGGAAAAGGTGGAGGAAATGGGAAGAGCAAGAGAAGAGAGCCCCGTAGAGGAGCACGCAGTCATGAAGCGATCTAGCTCAGGAGCAGAGGGAAGGAATAGTATCCACAAACACCCTGATTGATCGAGGTCAAGCTTCCAGGGGAGGCAGGAAAGTGGACAGAGGTGGCTGTAGCAGAGCTGAGGAGAAAGCGACCCGGTGAGCCTGAAGGCCGGGGTCCGCTCACGGAGGACCTGGGGGTCACAGGACGGGAGCCGGGGCTGATCTGATGGGCCCCGAGTGGCTCTGAGCAGAAGCTGATACTATGGACAGACACCAGGAGAGAGGCCACGTTGGCTCGGGTACAAGATGACGGTGATCTGCACAGTGCCCAGGGAGGAGCAGGAGTGATGTGTTTCCACTGACCTATTATTGTGTACGGGTAAAGAGGACATTTCCTAATGGTGTCAGCTGAAGGGAATGAGAGGAAGCAAGAGTCTGACAGGACACCACGGTTCTGGGCTGGAGAGGCTGCGTGGGCCTGGGGAGAGCGGGAGGCTCTGCGTGACCACGTCACCCCCCAGACGCCGGCAGGCATTGGGTGGGCGGCTCTCGAAGGCCACTCAAAGCCACCTCTCCACGTGGCAGGCCACCCTTGCTCACTGTGGTCAGACTGGCAAGGTGATGACCGGTGAGCAAGACTATTGGGGTTCAACCAGATCTGGGATTAGGCGCCACACCTCTGTCTCCTAGGACGGGAGCAGCTTTGGGGTGCGTGTGTAGGTGTGAGGGTAGAAGGGAGCACCGGGCAGCGCTGGGGGGGGGACGGGATCGCTGGGCTGCGCAGGCGCACCGGCCGAGCCCTGCTCTGTGGGAGCTCGCCCAGCTGGGAGCTTCAGTTCTCCACCCCGACCATTAGCTGTGATTAGCTCTGGGTTGACAGAAGCCTCGTGAAAGGAGAAGGAGGGGGGGGGGGGAAATGCCAGAGAAATTCCAGAGCAATACACTAATACTGTTTTGAGTGACTGAAATGGCAGGTCAGGAAAAATGACAGCTACAGGGATAAAAATGGGAGCTACCAAACATGCAATCAAGAAAACCTGTGAGCTGTGAAAACCAAGTAACCCCGGGACCTTTCCTTCCCTCCCACGCTGTTCTGTTCCGTGCCCGCAGGATGGAAAGATCTGGTGGGTGGTGGGCAGGCGGGGGGGGGGGGATGGGAACGGGAGGCCGACGGGGGCCGGAGCACCCCGCTTGGCTGACGTGGTGAACACAGGGGGCCCCTGCCCTGGGGGCTCCCACACCTCAGCCTTCCACAGCCCCGGCCCGCCCACCGTGACCCCCGAAATTGCTCGGCACGCTGCCCTGCTCATTTTCCATCTCTTCTCGTCAAGCAGCTGTGGGGAAACAATGACGGCTGCCCACGACCACAATGGAAATGACAACAAACCGGTTCCCATGACAACCATGCCGGTGCCCCCGGACGATGCACGCACAGAGACCCCGGGGAGCAGGGACGGCGTCCACCGCTCAGGACACTGCGGAGGCCCCGGGGACAGTCCATGGGGAGGACTCAGCCCGAGGGATCATGGGCTCCTGGCGACTCTGGGTAGCGAGCAGCCACGCGGCGGAGGTGAACGTCAGGAGCCCGCGGGCTGTTTGCCACGGCAAGAGCAACAGACCTCTGATCTTGTAAAACACTACACAATAAAGTCTCACTTTCTGGCCATTTCTAACTGAGCCTGACCTGTTCCCTGTCGGTCCGAATCGGGGATGTGCTCTGACACCGACTTTTGAGGCCCAGCCCCTCCGAGACCTCAGGAACAAGAGAACATGACCACACGAGTGTTTTTGGCTGGGTGGGTCTGTTGGTTGGTCTGTCTGTCTGTCTGTCTCTCTCTCTCTCTGCGTTATCTGAAGGGGTCTCAGGACTGGTGTGAGAATTATGCAATGGCTTGGCACGCACTGGGCCCGCAGGGCATCCCTGGAAGACTTTGCTTGCGCCCCGGGGCCTCGCGTCACAGATCCTGGTCTATGGGTCAACGTGCAGGAGCTGGGACAAGTGCAGCTGGCTGCTGAGACAGCTCTGGAATGGACCCTGTGTCTGGTACAGAGAGCAGGTCTCCCAGAGGGAGGAGCCTGCGCCTGGAGTTCTGGCCTTGCACCGCAAGAACTCAGCAGACTCCAGGCAGCAGTGGTGGGACCCAAGCTGTGGTCACTGTGGCTCCCAACGGGACGCTGCCTTGGGGGCCCACGAGCAGCGGCGTGGACGCGTCTCCCGGAGCGCTGCGGAGAGCGGGGCCGTGCCCCCAGCACCCTGCACGCATGCTGGGCACCTCGAGGTCTGGGCACGCACCTGAGCACAGTGCGGTGCCGGGGAGGGCTCTCCGTACTTCTTACCAGCCTGACCTATGCAGATTGTTCTAGTCAGGCACACCCGGATACCTGACCTTGATGAGGCCTAACGTGCACACCTTGCTGGTGAAGCGATCGGACATGAACCCGCGCTCCCCGCCACCCCGGCGGCACGAGGGCTGCAGGGGGACCAACGGGTAAACGCCTCCCTACCGCTGGCACCCGGAACACGCAACACCCGAGCCGCGGGGCCTCCGCCGTCATTCCGGCCAGCGCCACCTCCGCTGTTCTAGAAACTTCACGTACCTGGGAGCAGGGAGAAGAAAGGACTTCGTGGAGGAAATGGGATCCAAGAGTTGAGCCACTGGGGCCAGAGGGAGGAGTAGGAGGGAGCCAGCAATCCTTCCAGATGGCTTATCTACGTGACACACAGAGCTCCAGGAACCTAATAGGCATTAACTAATTCATTTCTCACAGAAGGCCCTTTATCCTCATTTTACAGATAAGGGGAGCAGCCCGGAGGGGCGAGGGAGCTCACTGACGGCCACCTATCTAAAGGCCTCGCTGCAACCCAAGACTGAAGCATCCGGTTTCCCTGCACAAGCTCTGAGCTGTGACCCAGAGGTGGCAGCCTCCCCCGCTGGGCCTCCCCACCCACCTCCACCGCCGCACCTGGCTGAGCTCCGTAATGGGCAGCCAGCTGGAAGAGGGGCCCCTCGAAGCAAGCCCAGAGAAGTCTTGGACCTCCAGCTCTGAGAGCCTGAAGGTCACACACCAGCACCATAGAGCACTGCGAATGCATCCATCAGACTCTTTCAGGAGACGCACATTTGGGAGCGTTACTTAGGTATTATTGGATTTTATGTTTGGTCTGCCAGTACTAGGGCTTGAATGCGGGGTCTCACACTCTTCCTTAACTATTTCCACTCCAGGTTGGTGCTCTACCTCTTGAGCTACAGCTCCACCTATGGATTTTTGCTAGCTAATTGGAGACAGTCTCTCAAGATTTGTCTTCCTGGGCTGGCTTTGAAACCAGGATCTTCAGATCTCAGCCTCCAAAGTAGTTAAGATTATAGGTGTGAACCATTGGCACCCAGTTATATCATTGAATTTAGAATTCTTTTTTTTGGGGGGGAGGTCCGGTCATGGGGCCTGAACTCTGGGCCTGGGCGCTGTCCCTCAGCTCTTCAGCTCAAAGCTAGCGCTCTACCACTTGAGCCACAGCACCACTTCCGGCTTTTTTCTTTTTTTGCTTATGTGGTGCTAAGGAATCGAACCCAGGGCCTCATGCATGCAAGGCAAGCACTCTACCACTGAGCCACCTTCCCAGCCCCTGAATTTAGAATTTTTTATACATATATTAGGATGTATGACTTGCAAATATTGCCTCCAAACCATGGCTTCTTTGCTGGTTCTCTTAGCAGTAATTTCCAAGGAGCAGAATTGAAAAAAAATGTTATAATTTTGTGAAACATGCTTTTGGTGTTGTAGCTAAGAAACTTGCTCGTTCCAAAGACTACAAAGATTTTCTGTTTCCTAAAAATTCTGTATTTTAGATTTAGCTTTTACATGTTGTCTGTAAGATACACGATTTAATATAATTTTACAAATTGGTCATTTTCCTCCTCAAAGTGCCCTGCTTTAGTTCCGTGCATCTTTCCTCGAACACTCTTTTGTACGCAGCAGTCTTGGATAATAATATTAAGTGGAGGTAGTTTCTTCCCTTTTCTTTTGATGAAATTCCAACTATATGCCAAAGAAGAGAAATTACTAAAGTGTACTTCCATAACTTCTCTTTCACAATTTTCAAAATTCTTCTATATTTCCTTCGTACCTTTTTTTCTTGACTAAATTATTTTAAAGGGAACACTGTGTTGTTAATGTCTCTTAAAATATGTGTGTTACTAACTATGAAGCATTGTCCCATCCATCATACTTAATTACTCCCATTGTTTCCAATCATTTTTCCTTAGTATCTCCCAAATAACTTTTCCTGTATAAAGTTCAGTCGATTTGTTTCAGTTTACCGCAATTTATACAATACTTGGTGGCTATGTTTCCCACTCTCTTTCTTCGGTAGCTAACTATCCCACATCTCTAGCTAGACATGCTTTCATGTACAAAGTGGGTCCATGTTTTGGACCCCCACAAAGGTCCATGCTCTGATTCTGTTGTCCTCCATTGTGGTTCTCCAGTACATTCTTTGACCCCGAGTGCCCTGGCACGGCGAGTTGGGACTGACTACATTTAGGTTCATCTCCTCTTTCCAGAAATACTTCACCAGAGAATAAGCAATACTAGCCGTCCACTAGAGTGATGCTAAGAGTCAAGCCAGGTGCTTGAATCCTGTTCAGAAGGCTGATATGGGGGGGGCCACAGTGCACAAGGCCCCGAGTTCGAGCCCCAGTGCTGACACCAAAAAGAGAAAAAGAAAGAAAGAAAGAGAAAAAGGTCATTCTAAGATTTACCAGGGGGCTCAGATGCCAAGAGCGTGAAGTTCACCAATCAACCTTCAATCAGTCCAGTGATTTCATTCATTGATGATGGTTGTCTGCAGATGCATCATCGGGGTGGAGAAATGATTTTCCCAAGACTATTATCATTCCCCCATTATTGCACTGTTCTTTTCCTATAAATCACATTCCCATCCTGAATAGGAATTAAGACTTCCACTGAAGTGTGATTTGTAAAAATAATAATAATAATAATAATGGGTACATGTTTAATAATTGCCTTTTTAAAAAAATTGTCTAATTTAGCATACAGGGCTGGATCCCCAGTGAAGCAGTTTATATTCATGTTTCCTTCAACAAGATGTACTTTTAATGATTGTATTTTCCAACTCTAGGCATTTCATTAATCTGGTGGGTTTTGATAGTGAATAATTCATTGCTGAAGTTTTAAATTGCCTTTTGTATTTAAACATGTTGCGTGCTTAAGCTTATTTTGTATTCTGTATCAGAAGAATCCATCACTCAAATTCTTGGGGGTCTGACTCCACTCTTGCTTATGCTGCCTCTTCTCACAGGCTTCTTTCTATGCCTTAAAGGACTGAAGCTTGCTGACCAGAGTCTCTGAACCCTGTGAAACTTGAATTGTGAACTCAAATCTTCAGGGAGGAGACTTAAAAGGGCGCTTCTTCCAGAACCCCTTGTGCATTCCTTTCCAGAACCACTCTAAGTCAACTTAATGGCTTCCCATTTCCTGGGTCATGTAGAAGATAAATTTGAACCAAATACTCAGGGGGGGGGAGAGAGAGAGAGAGAGAGAGAGAGAGAGAGAGAGAGTTTGTGTGTGTGTGTCAGATCAGCTTACCAGCCAGTAACTGCTCTGATTGATATATACCTCTCCCCTCTACGTCTTTATTACTGTCTATACCACCCTTGTGTTACGTGAACAAATGCAGCTTCTCTAATATAGCTGCATAGCTCAGTCCTTTCTCCAGAGCCCATAACTGACAACTATTCCTGTTGTTCTGCTTCACTATCAGGCAGACCTTAAAACATCAAATCTAGACTTGTAAAATAATATTCTACGAAATGAGCTCCAAGAAAAGGAAACAGGAGGCCTTTGCAGTTGCCATTGTTGCTGGGTTTTGTTTTCTTTTCCTTTGGTCTGGTTTGTTAGTTTGTATTGGGAGGGAAAAGGGGGGCCACAGAAATGGTGGGATGAGCGTGAACACATACAACAGTGATGCTACGAAAGACAAAAACCAAGAAAGTCTAATCTACCCTTGAATTCCGAGTGAACACTCTGAAAGACTGGACCTGTGGGTCTTAGCTCCCACTTCCCACCTACTTAGGACTTAATGGAATTAGAACCAGCCTCTTGGTTGGCAATGGTCAACATCCTGTCTGGTTTTCAGTGTCATCTCCCCGTAACCAGGGATTTCCCTTAACAATATGCAAGCCCAGTCATTCCAAAGGATTTGTGTATTATATGCAGCTAACCATTTTCTATCAGAGGGTTTTGAGCTCCTCTAGCCTATCAAATAACCAGATAGACACTGTGCAAACAATCCCCCCCCCCAAAAAAAGTGATGCGGTCACTGCCCAGGAGGAGGAGGTAGTACCTGGCACTGTCAGAGTTCAGAGGAAAGGCATGGTCTCACCTGGCACCAAGGGGCTTCACTGAACTTACAGTTCAAGTCACATATGAACACAATTACTCCTTTTTTCTTAGTGAGAGTAGATGTGGGCAAGGAAGGCTCAATCCCTTCTATCTCATTCAAGGTAAAACAAGGAAGAGGTGAGCTAAGGATTATAGCTGAGCAAGTGTGTATTCAGCATGTGAAAGGCCAAGTTAGATCTAGCCCCTCTCTACAGTACCTCTACCTGTACTTAAAGTACCCAGTAATTGGGTTGCATGTTGATTTGTTCTAAAGAGGGATCAAAGAGATGGTCTAAGACAAACGATATCAAGAACATGTAGAAGACATGAGAAATGAAGCCTATTTAGCTCAGGGCTGCTGCTGGGTTCACCCCACCTGTCCTGATAAGACATCATCATCTTTCAGGTGCTCTTCTGGGGTAGGGAGCGGGGGTGGGGAGCAAATGAACCTTTCTAATGAACTCTATCTCACCAAACCGATTCCTATCGCACCTGGTGTCTTATCTGGCTGCCATGCGGAGCCTCTCTTTAGGGAGCCTTGGGTTTCAAAGCAGTCCTCAATGACTGCAGAGAAGAGCTTGGCAGAATATAGTCTTTTGGACGTAGGATATTCCCTGCTGCTAGGTGCAAGCAGTTCTGAGCATTTCCCTGGACAGGACCTGCAGCTCAGGAGGGGTTCTCTTGCCAGAGAAGGCACTTTTGTTTTGTGCAAGGTACAGACATATCCCAAAATGTTTCACTTGTTTTAGAAAGGGGGAGAAGGGGTGTTGCTTCAGTGAAGAAATGAGAGCATCATTAAAGTCGTTACCTTCAATACTCAGTAAATGCAACAATTCCTGGTAACTCTAATTAAAGAATAAGGAATTCCTTAATTCCCTCCCGTACCACTCAGGCCCTAGCCTGAGGCTCAGAAAAACAAGCTCAGCTTCTCTGAGCAATATCTATATCTGGGACTGGAATGTTCTGGAAAATGCTGAAAGAAATCTGACTGTACTCATTTGAGCAGTATGTCAACAGGGAATATGTTGTTTTGTTTCTTTTAAAGAAAAACAAAAGCAACATGATCGTGAGCTTAATTAAAGTTGTTTGTAATGATTTAATTAGATTTTATAGCACTGTGAATGTTCATATGGCCAGGGACCTTTCTGTCTTTTCTAAGATTGGTAGGTAGAGATCTCATGTGTATTACGATTTTACCTAACCCTTAATTTCAGCTCCTGCTGAGGGAGGGACAGGCATCATCATCATACTCAGGTAATTGCTTGATCAGATGGCTTAATTGTGCTCTCAACAGCACCGACAACATGTAGACTATTTTTCCTAATGTGTTTTTAACAAAAGCACTAACTAATTACATGGTTTTCTACTCAGGGCAGTGGAGATGAAGAAATGAAAATCTATTCTTCAAATCTCTGTTAAATGCATGTTTGCATATAGAACACAGAAATAAGTGGTGAAATAATTAGCTGAATTGCCTCCTTCTGCTCTAACTTCACGACTCATCTGCATGCTGAAGTAGTCTGTGTAAATCCTAGAGCTGCATTTTCACCATGGATGGTGTTTGAACATCTGTGATTTCTGAAAATGTCATAATAACCACTTTGCCTGCAAGTCTATCCTGGGGAGCCAGAAAAGACCATGTTATCTTGGCATGTCTAAAAGCAATAGAGGCTTAGGAGAAGTAAGGATAAATGTGCTCCTGCTTAGAAGAAAGTGTTAGGCATGAGGCCAAATGGTCTCACAGAGTCCTGAATTTAACTAGCATTGAATTGACTTTCGTTTAGGTGAACTTTCTCTTCAACTAGACAACATACTTAGTTTAAAAACTTGTCTCTTAGCCTATAGGAGAAAAATTTTTGTCAGCTACTCACTGGACAAGGGGTTAATATTCAGAAAGTATAAAGAGCTCAAACACTTAAACATCACATAAACATATAATACATGGTCAAATGCATTGGACAGATTAATTCTTCAATAAAGCAACACAACTTGCCAGTAAATACATAAAGGTTTAACATCACTCTCTGTAAAGGAAATGCAAATCAAAATAAAACAGTCCATGTTACCCAAGTCAGAACATCTCTCCTTAAGAAAACAAATACCAATGGGAAGGGATGGGAAGGGGAAACAAAGGAGGAGGCTACAATGCTTGATAAGAAATGTACTCATTATCTTGCCCATGTAATTGTAAGCCTTCTGTACAGTATTTTCACAATAAAAAAAAGAAAACAAATACCACATGCAATCAAGGATGGAGGAGAGAATTATTTTATATTGTGCTATTTTATATATGTGTGTATGTGTTATACATGTGTACTTATATCTACTGGGAATGCAAATGAGTGCAGCCGCTGTGGAAGTCAGTATGGAAGCTGCTCAGAATCTAAAACTAGAACTACCACATGATCCTGCCACGTGGACCACCCTCAGGCATATCTCAGGATGTGAGTCAGTCCTCCGTATTCATATCTATAGCAACACTACTCACAATAGGCAAGTTACAGAATTGGCCTATGTGCCCATGAACAGATGAATGGCTAAATATAATGTGGTACATATGCATACTCTGGAGTACCATTCAGCCGTAACAAATCATGTCACTATCAGGAAATGGAAGGAACTAGGTAGCGTGTTAACTAAAATATGCTAGACTCAGAGAGATAAATATTGCATGCCTTATTTTAGAAACTATATATAAAGTTTTATCTATCTGGACATGAACATAAATGGAAATTATCTGAGGGGAGAATTGAGCATCGGAGGGAGAGAAGGATGTTGGTAAGGGGAGAATATGATCAAAGTGCATTTTATGCATGAAAAAGTCCTAGTAAGTCCATTTTTTAATCTCAAGGAGGATTTTTTTGGAAAGGGCAGAAGGAAGGGTGGAAAATTAAATAGAGGTTGAATATGAGCAAAATATATTTCATGCATGTGATGAACACATCCCAGCAAAATTCATACACTGTACAATTAATATGCACTGATGGAAAGTAGGGACAAATATGATCTCATACGCCTGTCTACATCCATCACCCCTAGAAACACAGCATCCCTCTTCCTGGCTCAGAATACTGTCTTGAAATGGAGAATTTGAAGTCACCAGTGGATTTGATATTCAGACAAGTGACTGTGTAGAACACTACTATTAAAATTTTACTCAGCCCAATATACATCTGCTCTCTCCATTTTCTTCTGCTAATAAAACCATCATGAAATGGGCTCCACCTGTAGCCTCATCCGCCTGGGCGTGGTGCTTGGTTATAAACGGACAGACACACGGCTCAAGATGAGTGACTACGGTGTAACACAGACAGTGGTAAATTTGAGAACAAGTAAATCCTGAGCTTTCATAACCTGTGTTTCTCTTCAGAGGAGACAGACCTCTTGGAAGCCAAATAGAGACAAAGAAAAGCGAATGACGGAGCAAGTGCAATGTTATGAATGATGAATTTTCCTTTCTTTTTTTGTTCCTGAGGTCTGGTAACCTCAGTGTATTCTCTATCCTTGCATAGCAGAGATTCTTTGTTTGCTGATTTAAGCTAAGTTTGAGTTGTATGTTGCTCTCACTTAAAGTTAAAAGCATCCTGATAATACAACTGGGATTTTACAGCCTTTCAGCTTTTTTTTTCCCTTCTCTCCACTCATGGAGGTTTTAAAAAACCTAACTCCTGGGGCTGAGAAGGTGGTTCAGTGGTAGAGAGCTTGCCTTGCATGCCTGAGGCCCTGGGTTCGATTCCTCAGCACCACATAAGCAAAAAGAAAAAAGCTGAAAGTGGCGCTGTGGCTCAAGTGGTAGAGCACTAGCCTTGAGCTGAAGAGCTGAGGGACAGCGCCCAGGCCCAGAGTTCAGGCCCCACGACTAGACCCCCAAAAATAAAACAGGCTGGAGTCAGGCTGGAGTTCAAATAACCTATTGAGCTGCATGCTGTCTATTCTATGTAAACCCTGAAATAGGATTTTTCATTTTTTCCTTTCACAAGTTTGTTTTTTTTGAGGGGGGGGTCAGTTGTGGGTCTTGAACTCTGGGCCTGGGCGCTGTCCCTCAGCTCTTCAGCTCAAGGCGAGCGCTCTACCACTTGAGCTACAGCGCCACTTCCAGTTTCCTGGTGGTTCATTGGAGATAAGAGTCTCATGGACTTTCTTGCCCAGGCTGGCTTTGAACCATGATCCTCAGATCTCAGCATCCTGAGTAGCCACTGGCACCTGGCACAAGTTTTTTTGTTTTTGTTTTTGTTTTTTTTGGTCGTGGGGCCTGACTTTAGGCCTAGGCGCTGTCCCTCAGCTCTTCAGTCAAGGCGAGCGCTCTACCAACTTGAGCCACAGCACCACTTTCTGTTTTTTCTGCTAATGTGGTTCTGAGGAATCGAACCCAGGGCCTCATGCTTACGAGGCAAGCTCTCTACCACTGAGCCACCTTCCCAGCCCTACAAGTATATTTTTTTTAATGATGCCAACAGTTAAAACATAAACATACAAAACAAACTGAGCAGAAAGCTTCTCTTCACAAGTAATTTTCACTTAAAGATAACATTTCACTTTGGGACTGGTAGTGGTACTTTCTTCATTTGATTTTTTAAATTAGATGGAATGATACAGAAAATAAAACAGTACAGCCCTTAAGCACAATGTCATGGTAAAGAACACTGGCACTGGCAGGTCCCTGGAGGGCAGGGCAGCTGAGGAAAGCCACTTTCTTATCCCCCACCTGTCCCAATTACACACCACCGGTCCCAATCAGCCCGTCCTTCAGGGGCTCTAGCCCGAAACTGTTCAAACTCGCAAAACAAGTTATGTGCTAAAGGTTCCTGCTGACTCCGGCCATATAAACACTGCTACAATCCAACTCTGCGTGACCTCTCTGATCCCCACCGGGAGTTTGCCCGAGAGCGTACCCCAATAAGCTTTCCTTCCTTCACCTTTACCTCCTTCTGCGTGTTCTTTTCCTCACCTAAAACCTTACAGATACATGTTCAATAAATGCTGTGTTTTCACTGCTATTGGTATTTAGATATTACTGTCGTAGTGACTGGTAGATAACCCCATATTCGCTCTGTCCCTCCTTTAATAATATGACTTTCAGATTGTGGCTAGGCACATAGTTGTGACTAAAAACTGCATTTCCCAGCCTCCTTTGCAGCTTGAGGGTAGCATACGATTAAGCCCTGGCCAACAGAAAATGAGCAAAAGTAATGAGGTGGCTTCTAGCCATTCCCCTCTTCTTTCCTTCTCCTCTGGCTAGGTACCCCAGGCACCCCGGCCCCAGGGACAGCAGCTCCACAGTTACAATGACTGAGAATGACCACATTGCAAGCTCGGAGGATCCGGCCACCGGCCGCCCTCCCTGTGCAGGCTGAACACTGACCTCAGGCTGCTCGTGTAGAGTTTACATGAACGAAGAAACAAAAGCGGATCCCACTCACTTCTGTCCCATTTGGGTTTCTGTGACAGGAGCGAAAACCTCTGTCCTAACTGATACACAATTAATACTTTAAATATTATTTGCACATACCCCTTCCAAAAGCCTGAGGGACGCAAGGGGTGAATAATGAACCTAGGACAAGGGCCTGGCGCCGGTGGCTCACGCCTGCCATCCTAGCTACTCAGGAGACTGAGATCTGAGGATCATGGTTCAAAGCCAGCCCGGGCAGGAAAGTCTATGAGACTCTGATCTCCCATGAACCACCAGAAAACCAGAAGTGGCGCTGTGGCTCAAGTGGTAGAGCGCTCGCCTTGAGCTGAAGAGCTTAGGGACAGCGCCCAGGCCCAGAGTTCAAGCACCATGACCAACCCAAAACAAACAAACAACAAACAATAACTAGGACCACTCTATTTAATAAACCAATAGCTGGGGTGCGGGGAGGGATCAGACTGTGGAACTGAGCTCTCCTTATCAGATGATACATGACTTTCCTAGACTATGGAGGGAAAGGTGTGGCGAACAAGGCCTGAGGAGGAAAGGTGAAATGGGGCCTCTGCCATCGGGGATTTGTCCTGAAACCGCCACTGTCTAATGCCCAAAGCAAACGCACTCATTAGAGTTGGCTAGGTGCCATTTTTGTATTTTCCTAAAGTCTCAAAACCCTCATGGTTGGCTTTTTAGAAGCAAAAGAAAATCAGAATAGTGAAATCTATGCTAGCCGGTTCCCAGACTGCTGACGTCTGCCAGGCTGTCTGCATGGAACTCTCTTCCTGAGAGGATCCAGACGCAGCCCGCCACTCCTGTCCCCCAGAGGAAGCGTGCTGCCGAGAGGAAGCGTGCTGAGGCTCGCCTGGCCTGCGGCCTTCACGGATGCCCGGTGCCTCTGCCTCCCTGACCACAGGACTTATATCCAGCTAACTACCAAAGAAGCTGAAAGCAGAGGTAGGATTCAAGTGGCCGAGTACCAGCCTTGAGCAAAGAGTGCTAAGGGACAGTGCCCAGGCCCTGAGTTCAAGCACTAGTATGAGCGCGTGCATGCACATGCCCACATTCACACATGTATGCGCACGCACGCATACACACACACAAGAAAAAGCAAGACCTCACTCATGAACTATTTACAAAGACCATTCTCCCCCCCATGGGTCTGGATAGTCCGGGCCTACCCCAAAAGTTCCCAAATAATGACTGCTTCAGCTGCTGGAGAGAAAGCCCCAGAAACGTCTCATTCCTGACAGGTACAGAGGCCAGATGTCTGGGAGCCTGAGAAAACCTGGCCCCCAGAGCCCTGGGGAAAGGCCTCACAGGTCCACGCCCTTGATTGTTCCAGCCTTCAGAAGCTCCCGTCGCTGAGAAATGTCGGCCCCCAGAGACGGCGCTCGCCAAGAACTTTTCAGACATGACCTTTACTTGGTCGCAATTGTTGGAGACCATTAAGATGCGCCGAGGAGATAATAGCATCCACAGTGACAATACACTGCAAGAAATGCCAGCCGGGGAGGCGGGCACGCCCGGCCACTGCCCCCACCACGCTCACTTTCAGAAGGGAAGAGAAATGTTTTTCTCTGCAGCGCCCTCAGCTCCCTATCCCTCTTCTTTGTCTAGACATAAATGAGCCATTTGCTAATTGTTTAACAGCGATTAAGAAAGTTAAGTGTGAAGGGGAGAGGCAGAGAAAGCAGATGGGTGTTTGTGAGCTTGCTTGCCAATTACCAGCGGCTGAGCTGGGGCCAGAGACCAAAGCTGGCTCTTGGGATACCTGGAGGCCCCGCAGAGCCTGGGCCCTACAGGCCAGCCTGGGCCCTGGGCTGCAGGCTGGGAAGAGAGCAATGCACCCCAGACCCCGTCCAGGCGTCAGTGAAGCCATCCTTTCCTTGTCACAAAATCCCTCTAGAGTCAGGAGTAGACCAGCGGGGACCTGCCCTGCGCCCTCCTGCGCTCCCCAGGCCCGTGTGCTTGTGACTGGGCTCTAGTCAGCAGTGTTCAAGCTGCTTTTCCCTGGAACATTCCATCTTTCTCTGCAGGTAACAAAAGGGAAAGGGTTTCTCAGTTCCCAGATGTACCAGGTGAAGCCGCAAAGCTGTTGGCAGGAAGGCCTGCAAGTCCAGCCAAGAGGAAGATGAAATCCTTCGGACGGCTGGGCTTGGGCCCAAAGTGACTTCCACTGTCTGAAATCCAGTTGCCAAGACCAGCTGCCACCTCTACACTGCTTTAGCTGGTGCCCAGGCCGTGCTGGAGCAGCCCCTGAGGACTGCGCCTTGGGGATCCGCACAGTTCACCCTGCCTTCCAGTCCTGCCCAGACTTTCTTTCCTTCTTACACAACTGCAGGCAGATGTAGAACTGAACGATCAACCCACCGTCTACCCATCTGCTCATCCACCAATGGTCAGGTCATTCCAGGCAAAGTCCAGCCCTGTCCACGTGCTCTTCAACCCCTACTAGCCACGACCCCTACCAGTTTCTCTAGACTCATTCCCACAGTAAGTCAACCCCCATCTCCACCCTGAAGGTGACAGCCATGTTGACATTGGGGCTCTAGCGCCCCCCGCCCCCAGCCTTGCTTCCCGTTCCTTTTCATGCCCCTCCTCCTGGAGACAGGAGCCCCCTGACCTGTCTCTTGCTCATTCTTTCCAGTCTTGAGAGCTCAGAGGGACCAGCACCTCCTCTAAGAAGGCCGCTGACACCTCCAAACTGGGAGATGGCGGAGGACTTTCAACCACCGTTGTCTTGATCTGTTAATGTCTGAGGTTGGGAACTGTATGAGGAAGTTTATCCAGCTCGCAGGGCCTCCTGGGCTACACATGCGTCCTGATGATGGTATCTTAGTGAGAGTGTGAGACAAGATCTCGTGGTAAAACAGGAATCCAGAGCCCTGGCCGAGGCTGGCTAAGAGACTCAGTCCACACCACCGGTGCTGATCTCTTCCAAGGGCCCCGCTGATCCAATTATCTCAGAGGAAAACTGACTTCTTACCGGTCGGTCCCACCACAGCCACTGGAACCCAATAATCTTCCAGACCACCTGTTCTTCTGCAAGTAGATCGCTTCTCAATTTGTCAATCTTCCTCGTAATTTCCATGAAAACTGGGACTTTGTCTGCTTCTTCCTTAGCCATATCCCTAGTACTTAGCCCGGTGATTGACACACCATTAGAAAGGACTCAATAAGTATTAATTGGATTTCTGCACTACATCAGCTTTCCTTGCTGTGATATCCTAAGCAGTTAAGGACTGCCTAGGGTAAAATGATGTTGGCTGCCCAGAAGCTGAGCCCAGGGTCCCGGTCTACTTCCCCCTCTGAGTGGGTTGGGTGGGCGGCTGGCCTGCAGTGTTGATTCCCGATAGTGTGGCTCCACGGAATTGGAATACACTGGGGCCGCGCATGTACGCGGGTACCGCGTCTCAGACTGTGAATTCCTACCGATGCTCTCTTTGATCCTGGGAGGGGGGAGAGCTCTGAGTGGCTCCTTGGCGTGGGATCACTGAAGAAGCCTGCCTCAGACGAGAGTCCTAACAGCCCTCAATTCTAGAAGCCTCCGACTCTCCAGGGCCCAGACACAGAAGGAAAGTGTATCTGATGTCACCCAGGGAGAGACAGCAGTGTCAAAGGTGGGCTGACACTCAGACTGCCTTCCTCTGGACGCGCCAACTGGCTCTGCACAGGCTTCAGGGCCAATCAATATACACGCACAGCTAGAACTTGTCGTTATGGGGTGTAGGTTTCCATGGGGATGGCATGATTGGAAAACAACACATTGTTGCCCAAACTATTTTTTTTTTAATGAATTTGACTCAGCAATATGAAATCACCTTTGGTTATCTGTGCATCCTGGCCTCCTCTGTCCTTTCCTGATGCTAATGATCCACAAAGACCAAATCACCACGGGTTGGGAAATCAGTCATTCATTATGTTAAGTGAGCATCCACTACTATTCTCCAGTGATCCCTCTTCTCTGTGTTTTTGGGGGGGCTGTTTTGTTTGTCAGTAGTGGGGGCTTGAACTCTGGGCTTGGGCGCTGTCCCTCAACTCTTCAGCTCAAGGTGAGCGTTCTACCACCTGAGCCACAGCGCCACTTCCAGTTTTCTGATGGTTCCTTGGAGATCAGAGTCCCACAGCCTTTCCTGCCTGGGCTGGCTTTGAACCTGACCCTCAGATCTCAGCCTCCTGAGTAGCTGGGATGACAGGGGTGAGCCACCAGCGCCCAGCGCTTCTGTGTTTTAACCTCAAACAGAAGTGGGGGGAGTGACGGGTTCCAGGCAGAAGACCATGGGTGTCAAACCGCCACAGGCTTTGTCTCTTGGGGTGCCAGTGTGCCGTATGTAGTAGCGTGGTCCCTGGCTTTGGCACTACTCGCAAGTACCGGACCCTTTGCACAATGGGAGCCTGGGGGAGGAGGTAAGGCCACAGTGGAACCCTGGTGCCTTCCCGCTTCTCTCTCTGCTGGACGGCTGCCGTGCAGTGAGCAGCATCCTCAGTCCCACGCTCCCATCGTAATATACTCTGCCATCACAGGCCAACAGAGCCAGACGGCGGTGGACTGAGATCTCTGCGGCCACGCCCATGCGGTTCCCTGTCATCAGCTGACTGGGTCCGGCGCTTTGTTACAGCAGTGGAGAGCTGACTTACATACCACATGTGAGGAACGGGAGGAACAAGCCAGCTTCTGCCAAGGCCGCCGCCTCGGCTCTCCTTTTGTTCTGGGAGGAGTTTTAAGGTAGGGAAACAGAACTCAGTCAGGCGGGTGCTGCTGGCCTTTGTAGACCATGCCCAACGCCACACAGAGATCAGGCCAAGAATCAGCGCAAGAGCTTCTTCAAATCCCAATCCTGCCTACTAAGCCAGCTCTCTACCGGTACCTGAAAGCAGGCGACTTCACATATACAAAAGGTAATGTCACAGCCCAGACCGGGGTCCCTGACCAGCAACTATTCCCAGAGAAGTTCTCCAGGCACCTGACAGTATTTCAACCCACCACATCTGGCAGGCGGCAAGCTCAGGGCCATGGGGACCTGGCATTTTTAGTTCCACCTGTGAATAAAAGAAGTGCCAGAGCAGGTTTTGCCCAGGGCTTGATGACTGCATACCACTTGAACACAGAACCCTAATCCCCTGCTGATACCTCGTGGCTGGACTCCAGTCTCCAGCTGGAGTATCGGGTTGTTCATTCCGGACTTGAAGGCAATTATTTGAACAGTACAAATCGGATCTTCACGAAGACAGAAGCATTAAAAGGAACTGCTAACTCTGCCAATGCCCTGGGCTGGGTGTTTAGCTAAGGATCTTGGCCAGAACTGGCATGGCTTATTTTTTCAGTCACTAAACTCTGTCTCTGTCATCCTGGCAAACTCACAGCGCGCTGCGCACGTGAGAATCCCCGACTGCGCTCGACCCAATACTACTTATGAGCACCCATCCTGAGTGCGCCCCATGCCGAATACCTGCAGATGTATTCCCACCCGTGTTTTCTCCCATCCGTGTTTTCTGACCAACTGGCAGCGGGCAGTAGGCAGCTACTGAAAGAGAGAAGGAAGACCTGTCCTACACACGATTCTGGAACGGCAAGGAATCAGACTGCAGGGCCTCGCTAACACAAGGAAAGCCACTGCTGTTTAGAGTTGACAACATACAGCAGGGTTACTTTTACATACGCCAGGTAGTAAGTACAGGTCCTTCACATGGTGTCATCTGTTCCCTCGCTCTCTTCCATCCCCTCCCGCCCATCTCCTCCCTTGATGAACTCTACTTTCGGTGAACAAAAGCATCTGGTGCGCGCATCGCAAGATCATTAGGGGAAAGCGGCTAGGGCCACAGAATCACCAGAATACACCTCGGAGCTGGACTGTCGGAGAGCTTCCCCAGGGCTGGCCATTCCCTGCGGACTCGCTCACAGAGAGAAGCCATCAGCGCCCCCGCAGCAGGGCGAGGGCGGTGGGGGCAGAGGAAAGGACGGAGACCCACACAGCGCCACACAGCACGGTGGCCGGGAGCGAGCAGGGCGTTGACAGCGTGCTGTCCACTGGCTCCTCGGCCACGGAGCCCAGGAGAGCTGCCAAGCAGCTCTGCTGCTGCTGGATGAGGTGAGCGGCGGCAGAGCGCCCGTCCCGACACACACTGTTCACAAGGTGGTGACCCGAGCCCCTCCCCCCCCCCAGACCCAGCTGTGTGACCGGCATCCTCCACTTCACTCCTCCGGGCCCCTCTGGGTTTACTTCCGGGTCGCAGGCAGTTATACACCGCTGTCCCTGGGGTGCCTCTCCGGCAGAGCGCTCTCTGAGCACATCTGCCTGGCAGCTGTTCAAGGGCAGGGCCCTGAGCCACCAAGGGGCTCATACAGAACACACGAGCAAACCTGGGGGCTTTCTAATGACAGAAACAACGAGCACCGTGAAGACTGACCTTGGAGGTGTAGGTGTGGCCGTCCGAGCCGCAGACCATGGCTGACTGCGCCGAGGGGCAGGGCTTGCACTTGACCAGACTCGAGGGACCCACCCAGGGTTGGTGGGCCGCGCCGCCCTTCTTTTGCCTAAGAAGAAGAGGGGAGGTGTTAGCTCAGGTTTTACTCCCCATTAGTCCTTTCAGGCTCGAAACAGCCCTCCGCCAGGCAGGGGGGACCCTGACCACCCCAGCCATACAGCCATTCC
This sequence comes from Dipodomys ordii, assembly GCF_000151885.1. Classification (NCBI taxonomy): domain Eukaryota; kingdom Metazoa; phylum Chordata; class Mammalia; order Rodentia; family Heteromyidae; genus Dipodomys; species Dipodomys ordii. The sequence continues at coordinate 5,074,786 of NW_012267245.1, forward strand.
TTCGAGCTCACTGATGGGGGCTAAAGGTGTTGCCACAAAAGCCCAGATGGTCACCATTAAAATGTTGTACACTGTCGTAAAACACAATTCCAAGGCGCTGGTGGTTCACACCTGTCATCCCAGCTACTCAGGAGACTGAGCTCTGAGGATCGCAGTTCAAAGCCAGCCTGAGCAGGAAAGTCCATGAGACTCTGATCTCCAATGAACCACCAGAAAACCAGAAGTGCTGCTGTGGCTCAAGTGGTAGAGCGCTCGCCTTGAGCTGATGAGCTGAGGGACAGCGCCCAGGCCCAGAGTTCAAGCTCCATGATCGACAAAACAAAAATAAAACCAAAAAAAACCCCACACAATTCCATTACTCGTAGACACAGAGAGGGATTCACAGTGCCTTTTGAAGGAACAATTACGGATGGCAGTTCAATGCCAGGTGTGGCCCAGCAGAAGGCCTCTCAGAGCTGATGGGCAGCCTTCCGTTTGAGTGACACACAGGCAAGCATGTGATCACGTGACACAGAGACACAGCACCCAGCCCATCCAAAGGCCTTGATCGCGGCTGGAGAAAACTAGCGCTGGATATATTTTAAAGCAATTTCAGCCTGGCTCCCGATTTGCTAGTCGATACCGGCTCTGGGGTGATGTCACTCCCAACGGCCCAAATCATCAGAATTCTCTCTTTTCATTCCAGCTCCGGTCCCCCAGCCTAACCTTTGTCATAATGATAAATGACACCATTAGGATGGCTTGTGTCCACAGAAGTAACCTCATCTCTGTATCATAAAACCACCGAAATAGAGGCCTGCGGTGGCTGCCCCCCCCCTTCCTCCCCGAGCCCAAGCTGCTCTCCCAGAAAACCACTCAGAGGGACACTCCTGGCCAGGGGGCTGGGCTCAGGTAGGGGACCAGTGTCTGCACTGCCCATCAATCAAGCAATTACCATGTCCTTGAAGAGCGTTTGCATGGCAGCCCTGCAAAGCGGTGGCAGTACGTCAGACTCTGCAACCATCTAGACACGGGTTCAGACTCAGCACTGACACTCACGTCGCCACGACAAGGTATTCCATCCTGCCAGCCTCAGTTGAGAGTCCCCACCTGCTGGCTTTCCTAAGGGAGGAAGGGGAACCTCCAAGAGGGGCCGAGTCTTGCCTGAAGTCATGGGTGGGTCTGGTGGCTGGGCCCAGGGAAATAGTTACAGTCGCAGGGAAGGATCCACGGATGCATCTTTGTCTTCATGCATCTCGGTTCAACTAGAACACTAGCTTCAAAGTTCTTTGAGATGTAATAGACGGAGTGAATGAGATCAAAGCATAGGATAGGCGATCACAAGATGAAACCTCTCTGTGTAATCACTAGACCCGGACTTAAAAGTTCTTTGCAGACAGCTCTGTGTGTGCTCCACCGATTTCTCGCTTCCACAGTGGCTACCCACATTGGCCCCACCTCTCTGCCAATACTGAAGAAGAATGCCAGGTACCCCTGGCTCATGTCTGTAATCCCAGAAACTCAGGGGGCTGAGGCCTGAGGATTAAGGTTTGAAGCCATCCTGGGCAGGAAAGTCCAGGAGACTCTTATCTCCCATGAACCAGCAAAAAGAAGCCAAAAGTGGAGCTGTGGCTCAAGTGGTAGAGCACCAGCCTTGAGTGGCAAAGCTAAGGGACAGCGCCCAGGCTTTGAGTCCATGCTCCAGAAAGGAAAAGAAGGAAGAAAGGAAAAGAAAAAAAGGAAACCTATCACTTAATATTCAGGTCACATGGCCTTGCGGTCTGGAGCTTGGCTTCAGCAGACATGCTTGCTCCTCTGGTTGGCGGTGCCGGGGGAGGGACAGTGGGAGGGGGGGCTCCACTCGCAGAGCAGGCTGCCCGCCTGGGGTGCGTCGTGAGAGATCATGATTCCTTTAGCCCACATTTATCATCATCTGCACAGCAGACTGCCTGACACTGATAATGAATCGGCAGATGCATGGAGAAGTTCCAGCAGCTGGCAGCCCCCTTTGCTGGGGTCAGTTGCTACACATGGAAGCAATTCTAAGTTTCCAGAAAGGGCCGTGAAGTCCAAACAGCGGCAGGGTGGCTGGGGAGTGCGTGAGTGTGTGTGATGGTGCTCCTGAGGGAGGCTGGCTGTGTGTGTGTGTGTGTGTGTGATGGTGCTCCTGAGGGAGGCTGGCTGTGTGTGTGTGTGTGTGTGTGATGGTGCTCCTGAGGGAGGCTGGGTGTGTGTGTGTGAGTGTGTGATGGTGTTCCTGAGGCTGGGTGTGTGTGAGTGTGTGTGTGTGTGTGTGTGATGGTGTTCCTGAGGGAGGGTGTGAGTGTGTAGGATGAGGGAGGCTGGGTGTGCGTGAGTGTGTGCGATGGTGTTTCTGAGGGAGGCTGGGTGTGCGTGAGTGTGTAGGATGAGGGAGGCTGGGGTGTGTGAGTGTGTGATGGTGTTCCTGAGGCTGGGTGTGTGTGAGTGTGTAGGATGAGGGAGGCTGGGAGTGTGTGAGTGTGTGATGGTGTTCCTGAGGCTGGGTGTGTGTGAGTGTGTACGATGGTGTTTCTGAAGGAGGCTGGGTGTGCGTGAGTGTGTAGGGAAGGCGTCTGAAGGGTCTTAGCATAAGGCTGGAGGGAAGGCGGACGCTGAGCCCCTGGCTGGCTGGCAGCCCGCAGACCATGGCACTGCTGTCTGTAGATCTACCCTGCACCATTCAGTGGCGTAGGGAGGTGAGGCTGGCTGGTGCCTCGTGGAGGGCCTGGTACCACCCGGCTACTTTAGATGTACAGACTCTGCAGTGGCCATTGTACACTTAGGCCCCAAATCCCAGGTCAGGAGCAGACAACTCCTTAACACTGAAGTTAGATATCCATCCGCACTTTATAGCGGAGGAATTAGACACGAGGGAAAGTGACTTACGGGGCCACGCAGACACACAGCAGTTACAGCACGCATGTTTCTGCACTGCCGTGATCCAGGGCGGTCGGAATCTCCTACCTGGGATCTGCACGTTCATCACCGGGGTTTCATTTTACATATAGACCTCCTTTCAAATCCTGCCCCCGCTTGGATCTCTAGGTGGAGAGGAATACGCTCCACACCCCTGTGAGCAGCCGTGAATCAAATCGTGCTGGGGAAGAACCACAAAGCCTAAGCCATTCCAAGTTCCCCAGCATGGCTGTTGGGGGTGGGGGGTCAAACTCAGCCGCTCCTTACCTAACCCCAGGGGTGATGGCGGCCGCGTTGGCCGTGGTCTCTGTCCGGAGCCCGTGCGTGGACAGTTACGTATGAGAATCTGGGAGCCCGACCAGGCGTAGCTTCCCTGGCAGCTGTGTTTGTATTTCAATCCCCACAGTTCAGAACAAATATTTTTTTAAAAAAAATCAACCTACTTGGTCAAGATAAGAGACTAAGATTTCTGACTCAAATATTTCCATTCTCGAGTCAAAGAAGAGTGGAATGCAGTGGTGTGTATTGCTGGGCTGGCTATGTCCCGGGTCACAGACCCTCACCAGTGGGGGGAGGGGAGTAGAACCCAGTAATTTGGGCTGGTGGGACCAGGCTTCCCCTTGGTCACCAGGCTGACTCCATCTCGGCCTGGGTGACATTTTCAACCCGGATCATACAGAAAACCCCAGCCGACGTGCTCTTCGTAAGTGACAGCGCACAGGACCCTCACCCAGTATTGGTAATTATCATCTGCAAAACTATTTGGACTCCATCTGTTTTTTCTTAATTCCCCACATTCATGATTTTGAAGAAGGACGTATTGATCGAGTCATGTGACTCCCACCCTGAGCGCCCCATCTGTCCATCCGTTAGGGCGCTCTAGAGCCTCTGAGTTTGGGTATTTACGATTCCACCCTGCCCCCGGCAGCGGCGGTGGCTCTGATCGTTTCTCTGACACCTGCAAGCACACATACACAGCATGACTGCTATGAAGTTCTGTCACTTTTCACTAATTCCCAGAGTGCAGCAAGGACCCTGATACTTCTGTGCCATTGTATCGCCTTTTCCTCCAGCTGGCGTGCCATTTTCCTGCTCCCATCTCCCCTTCATCCTTTCTTCACGGCTGGTTCAAACGCCACTTCCCCAGGAAGCCTCCCGAGCCTCTGCCTGGGCTGGAGGGCTGCATGTGTGCTCTATTGTGGCCCAGCGGTCAGTTCTGGTCAGGTCAGACTCCAAACCACTGCCCTGATTCCACCCAACTGAAGAACAAAAGGCGACCATTATTCCAACAGAGCATGGCCATGTGCAGACCGAAAGCCTGGGCGCGGCCCCTGCACACCTGCCTCTCCCGGCCCTTCCCGGATTCCCTACCTCTCAGTTCTACTGGTTCTGTCAGCAGCCAGACATACTGGCCACGCCCCAGCCCTCCCGTGGGCCCTGCAGCTTCGGGTGGGGAGGACTTTCTATCCACACAGCAACGCCATTCCTGTTCAAGCTCCTCATTCATGCCTTCTGGGAAGGATTTCCTGTGACCCTCAGCCCCACAGCATGGCAATGTCTGTCCCAACACAACAACTTTTAGACCTGGCAGTGACACTCAGTGCAGCATGAAGTCTGTTTGTTTTTTGGCCTCTGCACACTCCCCAAGCATTGCTGGGTCTTCTTTTGGCTTTAGGAGACAAGATCTTATTATGTAGCCCGAGCTGGCCGTGAACCTGTGATCCTCCCTTCCTGTGTCTCCCATGCCCAGTGCCCAGAAGTGCCTGGTCTTAACTGTTTCTGTACTTCTGTTATTGGGAAAGATGGGTTGATCCTTGTTGTGCGAACCTGCGCAAAATAAGTGAATTCATTAAAAAAGAACTTCTGGGCTGGGAAGGTGGCTCAGTGGTAGAGCACTAGCCTTGAGCTGAAGAGCTGAGGGACAGCGCCCAGGCCCAGAGTTCAAGCCGCACGACCAACCAAAAAGAAAACAAAAATATAAAAACAGAACTTCAGAATTTTTTATTTCTAGAAATTATTAGTACTAACAAGGAGACAAAAATAGTGTGTGTTTTAAACAGCAACAAAAAAAAATTCAAGGGCCTCTTGTTTCCAGAAATTCTCATTCAGAGTCTTCCCCCAAACTATTAGTAAAGGAGTAAACCAGCTCCAGGCACAGCTGAGGAGCCCCGTGTGTGGAGCCGACAGGAATCCCCAGACAGCAGCGGTTGCACGGCTCTTTGTATTTGAAAACACAACTCAGAATCGCTGGCTTTTTACAGAATGTTTGCTGTTTCTGTTACTTTTTTTTCTTTAGATAAAGTCTTGCTATGTAGCCCAGGCTGCCGAGATTGTAGGTGTGGACCACTTGCGCTCAACCACTTTTCTAGTTATTCAGTATATCTGGTATTTTTTTTTGGGGGGGGGTCCGGTCGTGGGGCCTGAACTCTGGGCCTGGGCACTGTCCCTCAGCTCTTCAGCTCAAGGCTAGCGCTCTACCACTTGAGCCACAGCGCCACTTCCGGCTTCTTTTTTGCTTATGTGGTGCTGAGGAATCGAACCTAGGGCCTCATGCATGCAAGGCAAGCACTCTACCACTGAGCCACCTTCCCAGCCCTGGTATTTTTTTCTTACGTAGTAAACATGAAGTTTACAGATATTTAAAAGAAATTTAGCCTCAAAGGAAAATTTCAACAAGTGAGTGCCAGCCAGCCTTCCAACAACACAAAAACTCACACCCTCTAACAAATGAATGGGACTTAGGTAGTAACAGGACGCAGAATCATGTGTTCATTTCCATGTAAACTCCCACTGCTCAGAAACTGTGCTCTGGAACACGCTTCGGAGGATTCTGTCAAATAGGTTATGCAGCTGGATCTACTAGCATCCATTTTATTTACGAGGGCACATCACAGTGTTGCAGATGATGGCAATGGCTGCAGCCTCGCTGACCCGCTGGAACAATTCTGTCCCAGGAGCTCCTGCCCTGGCTCCTGTGTGTCACCCTGAACCCTTAATTCCAAGTATCAGCATCTCCTGCACTTGCTTTCATCTTGGTGAAGTAAAGAGGTCAGGTCTGGCTGGCGCCATATGGGCCACATGGTAGATTACAGATCTGGCATCTTGTCTTCATGCTGGGGGAAGGAAACGCCCCTGCCCATCACCTGCCTCCCAGGTGAGGGGGGGGCCGGGATCCTTGGAGACAGGGCGGGCACTTGGCTGACAGGTTCCTGAATCTGTCAGTCCAGTGTCTGGGACTGGGAATTTCCTGAGGATCTGCCCGCTGTGCCAACCCTATTAGGCCCGGACCAGCCCAGCCGCCAGACTCCAGGCCACGTGTGTCTCCATGATCGTGTCCTGTGTCCTGGCTCCAGCCATCATGGAGTTCTCCAATTAAGCTCTCCATTGGAGCCGAATTGGCTTGTTGGTGTTGTTTTTGTTCTTTCTTTCCTCTTTAGCATGTTTCCTAGCTGTGTGATGTGTATTTGCGTGCTGCCGGCCTTTGTAACAACTGGCCGCCTGCAGCCTGTTAACTGTACAATAAAGACTCCAAGGCTCTATATTTTACAATGCGGCTTCTAGGATGGTTCACCTGACAACACGGGGGTGCCCCCAATAACCAGCTCACACCCTGGCGTCGCCCCACCCCACGGGTAGCACCAGTTGTGACCGAGCATTCCCTGCACCCTTGCCGAGCGGGGCCGGGGTCAGAGCTCCCAGCCAGAAGGGGCCAGGCACAGTGATTTGTTACATTTCCAAGAAGAAGTACCCTGACATAACCCAGCTGACTGGAACTCAACATAGTCTGTCAAAAAATGTACTGATGAGCGGAGGCGCTGAGACTGGGTGGCTGCTAAAAATACGCAGAGCAGGGGCCTTTCCCTGCGCTTTCCGCCACGTTTGCCAGACTTCAGATGTAACTGTCTTCTTCTGCACGTGGACGGCAGATAATCATCGCAGGGCATCTCATTTGCGCTCACTACCACAGGCCAGCGAGGAGAGTCATCAGGGTGTCTCCTGACTCCTCGCACACAACAGCAATCCAAAGACAGATACCATTCCTACCCCCACTTGACAGCTCGAAAAATCAAGGCTTACATAAGCAGTCTCGGTCACGTGACCTGCTTTTCTGTCCCCTCTTTGTTCCCTTGTCAGATCTGTAAGACAGCCCTGTCAGCGGAGAGGTGTGGAGAATCCATCAAAGCACAGTCCCTTCCCGGCAATAATAGCATTTGTTTGCTAGCATAAAAGGGTTGCATGCATTTTATTATCATGTTAATATCAAGCTGTCCATTCAAAAAATAAAATCGAATTTGTTTGCAGAATCAAAACTAATTGCTGCGGAAGCCGGGGTGGACAATCCTCAGATAGTTGACATGGTGGCTGTTTTGAAACCACGGACCAAACTAATGAATGCTAATTGAAATGAAAAACATGTTAACCATTGAAATAATCTGTCGTGTAAAATGGAGCTGTAATTCCTTGGTTGTTAGGGTTATTCCAGTCATTATAGGAAGTCATAAAATTACACAGGAAGAGCATAATGGCCTGTGTCGTTTACAAAAGCTGCTCCCGCATGACAGATTCTCCCAGCATGTGTGGGCTCGAGAGTCCTTGGCTTTTCAAAATGAAGAAGGTCCCAGACACAAGATCCTGTCAAAGAGAATCCAATTTTCCTAACAAGGCAAAGAGAGCTGTAGAAAGAATAAATTACCTGAGCTAGTCATCTCCCAAGTGGTACTGGCATTTGGTGGTACAAAACTCATGCTGTCTAGGGGATCCTGAGATATGACTGAAAGACAAATAGGTAAGCTGGGTGCCAGAAGCTCCCACCTGTAATCTCAGCTACTCAGGATGCTGAGATCTGCCAATCAAGCCTCAAAGCCAGCCAGGGCAGAAATCTGTGGAACTCTAATCTCCAGTTAATCAGCAAAAAGCCAAAGCATCAACTGGTAAAGCATCAACCTTAAGCAGAAAAAGCTAAGGGACAGGCCCTGAGTTCAGGCCTCAGCTCACACACACACAAACTCAAATGTACTGCCTATAATAGACATTAATTTGTAGTGTAATTATAATGAGTAGTACTGAACAGGATATTTAATTTCTAGACATAGCTGAATTTACACAGAAGAGATGTTAACTTCCTAGCTTTGTTCTTATTCATATTTTAACACAGATTGCTAACTGTTCTTGAAAAAAAATTCCATATGTCAAGAAACACACTATTAATTTCAAGAATACTGCAAACCATTTGACATTTGAGAGCGCCAGGAACCAATTGTGTGGTCAAGAGGCAAATGTCAAGAAGAAAAGGCAGTTGTCTGATCCAGATCTCTGGTGGTTCACAGAGTTTTGGCTATTACTTAAGTCAAAGTTTCCTTAAGACTTCAAACAAATATATATGTTCAGGGAGCCTGGGCAAACTGATCTCTAGTGTTTCCTGACCGGATAATAAAGATCAGCAGGCTGATGTGATTATGTAAATGCCACTAAATGGAAAGAGGCTGAATCTGCAGTCTCCTTCCATTAAGATGGTGACAGACCACAGCCATGTGGCAGAGAGTCCTGGGAGGCAGACTGCTGAGGTTTTAACTTAAAGTTTAGCTTGTTGACAAGCACAGCCTTAGGCCCACATGGGGACAAAGGAATCTGCACGCATGCACGCACACACACGCTGATCTGACACACACACACACACACACACACACACACACACACGCTCCAACCAAGGGTCTGCTGTACTGAGGGAAAACTGCCAAGCCAGCAGCATGTAATAGCGAGCTATTAGGGAAATGTAAAAGAACGGTTGCGCCTCCGACTCCCTCAGGACAACTGTTCGTGATGCGCTCTGTTTCAAAAGATCCATTTCACCCTAACTGGACAGAGAAGAAAGTGTTACTTGTATCCACTGACCTTTGACATTTCCATTTGATTTCTTATTTAGCTGCTCTTCTTTGGTCATGGGTCCAATAAAGAGAGGTCTGTCTCTAGCCCTGAGACCTTAGAGGAAATCTTTAGCCGTGGACACAGTAATTGGTTAAAAAGCAAATAATAATCAAGGAAGCCCAGGGCTGAGAATTTCATTTAGTGTCCTGTCCCTAAGTGCTCATAATACCTTCCCCTCCTGCCCTTCACAGCCCAGGGTTCTGCTAACAAAGCTTCTTGCTAAGTGTGTGTAAGCTCAGGTGTGTGTGTGTGTGTGTGTGCACGCGTGTGCGTGCATGCGTGTGCATGTGTGTGTGTGTGTACCATGGGAGTCTATGCAATTCCCCCATAAGCTTGGCTAGTATAATCTTAGAAAATATTTGCTTGCATTTCTTGGGGGTAATTAATTATCATGGGATGATTGCACGCCATAAAAATGCACCTCTGTTTGTTTTGTCACTCCTGGCATCAAAGCAGCCCTTCCGAGAGGGAGGCAGGGGCCTGACTCGGGAAGGACCACGTCAGCAGAATGGAGAGGCTGCATCAGGACGTGATCGTTTGTAGGACAGATGTAAAGTCAGGCTGGGTGCTCGCTGACACGTGGCGCTTCAGGAATTTTGGCAGAATACTGTCATCTGCAATCCGTCACCTTGATGGTGTCCTTACACACACACACACACACACACACATACTTTTTTTTTTTCAGAGATTCTGGACAAGCGAGACTCAGATTCAAGCGGAATGGATAACTCATTCACTGAGAGCCCAGTACAGGTAGTGCAGTTAGCGCCCCTCTGAAAAGTGATCTTCACAGTCATTTCTGGAAAGGGAGGAAGAGAGCCTTGTGAAGCTCCTTCTTGCCTCGGAGGCCCTGACGGGTGGGGAACTTTCTGGAGCAGTGGCCAAGAAGGAAGCCCAGCTTCCTTGGCTTTGTGGCCTTCATCTCCAATCAGGAGCGGTCCCTCGCTGAGATGTGCTGTCTTCGCAGTTCTGTATCACTGGCCAGTCCGGGCTCATCAGTGGGATGCCCAGCCCCTTCCCATGTAGAGACAAGATGCCCCAGAGCATGCTGGGATAACTGTGTCCGTGGGTCACAATGCCCTGGGGGAGTGCAGCTCGGACCATCGTGCAGACGCTATCCCGCACGAAAGCCTTTGGAGCTCAACCTACGGATCACATGGCAGGGATTAAGGGAACGCTCTCCAAAGACACAGGGATACCTTGTCCTAAGTCCTTCTGAAGACAGACTCAAACGTCCATCAGGATCAAGCGGCCCCAGAATCTGCACGGTGGGTCAGTGCCCCGGGTGAGTGGAGTCCCGCTGTGATGGCTGATGTTCAAGGGCTGCTGGCTGAGTTAATCTGGTATAAAGTGCGAGTTGGGGTCCTGAGGAGTTTGTAAAGCAGCACAAGGGCAACAGATTGTCAGCACAAACGAGGGGGAAGGACACCAATGGAAATCAAGAAACAGGTACTAGTGAAAGGCCGTGTGAAGGTCCCCGTGGGCTGAGATGCTCCTGGAAGGGGAGGTGTCCCCAGATCTCAGCCCTGGTTACAGGCCACCTGTGATGTTCCCTGAGATAAACAGGGACTTGAGTTTCCTGGGTCTCAACGTGGAAGGACAGACGCACCAATATTCCCACCTGTGTGTCCCCAGCCAGACCCCATTGTGACACCTAGTGATGAACTGTTCACAACTGCACATGCACCCAAGCCCCTCTTTCTTTTTTGGTTGGTCATGGGGCTTGAACTCTTGGCCTGGGCGCTGTCCCTCAGCTCTTCAGCTCAAGGCAAGCGCTCTACCATCTAAGCCACAGCGCCACTTCCAGTTTTCTAGTGGTTTATTGGAGATAAGAGTCTCATGGACTTTGCTGCCTGGACTGGCTTTGAACCACGATCCTCAGATCTCAGCCTCCTGAGTAGCTAGGATGACAGGTGTAAACCACCGGCGACCAGCTCCAAGCCGCTCTTTCTAACACACTTACATCTAAAGCAGGAAATACACGTCTATATTCTCCTAATATGCAAGAGCACCCCAAAACACGGCCCCTGGCCCCTCAGTCTCCTAGGTGGCACTACAGGACAAGGACGTATATTGAGTGTTTTGTACCAGAGACGAGGCTGTTGCCCACCAACCCCATTCCCAGCACCACACCTGCCTGGGTGTGCATAAGCTAGGAATTCAACCTTCAAACACTCTCCATCCCCCATGGACGTGGAGTCCATGGGAAATAGAAGGCGCTGCCTTGGGAAGGCACTGATGCTGGGAGAGGCTCTGACCCTTGGAAGGGCCATGCCCAGAAACACGGTGCCAGACAGCCGGCCAAGAGACTGATGTGCCCAGCAACAGCCCACACGGAAAGGTCGGGTCCTCAGGAAAAGGAAAATAAAGCAGGACAAACTATGGATATCATACATACATTTTACTGAGAGCCTTATATTTTACATATACATACATATACAGACACACACATACACACACAAACACATATGTCTGTATACATATGTAAACCATGACCAGTGTGTTTTCCTCACAATGTAGCATCTGCCTTCCCCTCTGTGCTGGGCTCCCAGAGAAGAAATGTTCCTGCAGTCACTGACATCTCTACCAAGGACTGCTTTTCACTCTCTACTGCTCTTGTCATGGTGATCATCTAACCAATACCTTCCGTTTCCAGGAGGAAATGAAAGAATGTGAGTGGCCCGAGTTACAGCTCGGTGAAGCAGCGGCATGCAGCACGTCCATCGTAAATGCTAAAAAAAAAATGTCTTGCAGGTTTAACGTAATTAAATATCTCTAAGTTTAGGTGGCCTGTGGTTTCGTTGCATGCTTTGGGGAAAACCACCAAGGGGAAAACGAGACCAGAATTACTGCTTTGAGCACAGAGAGGAGGAAACATGTTCAGAACTAGGGCTCAAAGCAATGGATTGGCAGGAGGAAGGGCCTGGCAGCACAGTCCCAGGGCTACGCTCAGTGGCACCTCAAAGCCCAGGAGCATGTAGGCCGGTGGGCTCCAGTAGGGAAAACAGCAAACTCTTTGCCCCGCAGAACAGCACAGCACAGGTCTGGAATCTCTGGTTCCAAATCTGCCCTTACTGCGCAGGTAAGTCATTGGTGGAAGGTAAGCAGTCCCACCTGTCAACTGGGGATGGAAACGTGTTCCTAGTGCTGATCCTGAACCAGCTCCCCCTCTTCTTCTAGGGCATATATATATATATATATATATATATATATATATATATATATATATGTATGTATATGTGTGTGTATATATATATATATATGTGCATATATATGGGGATGGGCTTAAAGGACATAACCAGAGAGATGAATCAACAAAATATTCGAGTATGGTAAAGTTTTCCCTATTTACTGAAGCAACTGACTCAGAAGAGAACAAGCATGACTGGCCCAGAGTGTAACTAATAATTAATCATTAATTAATCATTAATACAGAGTACCAAGCTCTCATTAGCACCCTACCCAGACCAGAAGGTCTGGTGTCAGTGGAGGTCCTGGGAACTATGCCCAGAACCCAAGCCATCACGTGCACCCCCTGGGAGAGACAGCGTGAGCCGCAGAAATCCAACGGCAGAGCGATGGAAGTGGGCACGGCTCTAACGTGGGTAATTCACAACGAAGCGCCAGCCGGCCGGGCACGAGGGAGGGACCCTCCCCCTCCACGCGGCCACGTGGCTGCCGAACCCCAGCGCATCTGTGTGTGTATAATCAAATGGTTCAAAGCTCCTGTAGCAGCAGGCAGTGCTTTGTTGTAAAACAAAACTGAGATGAAATAACCGCCATCCTTTCAACGTCCTCCGAGAGCCCGGCCTCGGCGGCGCGTCCTGTGATGTACTTCTCTCTGACCTCAAACACTTTGATTCCTTTCTCTTTTTTTCAAGTTCGCATAAAAGAGAGAAAGCTCTCAGATTGGTCTACTGTACCAGAAGCCTCGACTGGATCGGAATTCTTTGGCCCGCGTGGAGAATTAGTTGTTATTCCGGGTGGTTGCGGAGATGAAGAGCCATTCCACTGCAGAAGCCCAGCCCTCGGGGAAGTCCCGCTGTCTCACGCTTTACTTAAAAACAGATGCACTCCCACGGGTCCCCAGGGCTCTACGGGGCACACCTAGACGCTGAGATCGGCCCCGGACGCCCCTTCTTCACACTCACAATACACTCGCACAACTGGGGAACTCGGTTTGTCTGCAAGGCCTGAAACAAATGGTTCCATTGTCCATTCTGCAAATGAACATCGATGGCCACAGGGAGGTAAAATCAACGTTCAGCGTCCTGCGAGGAAGGCCCTGCCCCGTCCCGCCCCCACCTCCCCCACACACCGCACAGTGACTCAGGACCCACCATCCTGCCTGGCGGGAGCAGAGGCCTCTCTGGGACCTGAGGACCTTTTTTTATCCCTTGTCCTCTCAGAGATACTTTTTTCCCTTAAGAATGCCTTACAGAGTATTTTAAAAACCTAAGTCAGGATGTTAACACACACCACTGTAATAAAAGGCCTTTTACAAACAGACTCTTTTACCAGTGGATCTGAGGCAGCAATGGCCAATCTGACTCCACTGTTTCTCTAAGGATCTTCTGTTTTGAAGTCAACCCTTACAGACTACATAAGCATCTAATGACCCCTAGTACTCTCCTCTTCCCCAGGCCACGAGTGATCAGCTTTCTGTCACCACAGATGCATCTTTGTCTTTAAATCTTCGGTGTCAGGTGTGCATGGTAGTGCATGCCTATAATCCCAGCTCCCTGGGAGGTAGACACAGGACTGTGGTCTGAGATAGTCTCAGGCAAAAGCGAACCTGACAGAGGCACAGAATTCACTGCGTACAGACCACGTTTTCCTGATCCATTCATCCACCGAGGGCCGTCTGCATTGGCTGAAATCACCCCATTTTTTAGGAAATGGAAAGACTTGGAAAAAAATATATCAAGTGAAGTAAGCCAGGCCCAAAGAAACACAGGCCCCATGGTTTCCCTTATTTGCAATAACTGGTATATGTCAGGGACAAGCAGAAAAGGTCAGGTAAGATGATGTTAGCGAAATGAACCCCAAGGTAGGGACACAAGTGGCTTTTTTTCTTCCTTGCTATTGTTTCTAACCTATTTATAAGGTACCATGTGATTTTTTTTTTTGCTTTGTATGTTCCTCCCCCACGGTATAACCCCTGTTTTCACTGTATTTGATGGGGAGGGGAAGAGAAAAAACAAATTGTTTAAATAGGGATACAGGTGGACTCATTACAACAATGAGATGTACAAGATGCTATGTTGAAAAATGAACTTTTCAATTTAGGTGGGGGTAGGGGGTTGGGGGTGGGGAGGTGTAGCTGAGGAGGTGGGAGGGAAGGAATGGTAAGGGAAAAACAAAGGCAGAGGCAACAATGCTGGATAAGAAATGTACTCATTACCTTGCTCACGTAACTGTAACCCCTTTGTACAGTATTTTCACAATAAAAAACTTAATTAAGGCCAGGCACCTGTAGCTCTTGACTGTAATCCTAGATACTCAGGAGGATGAGATCAGAGGATCATGGTTCAAAGCCAGCCTGGGCAGGAAAGTCTATGAGACTTTTATCTCCAATAAAAGCACTAGAAAACTGGAAGTGGTGCTGTGGCTCAAGCAGTAGAGTGCTTGCCTTGAGCTGAAGAGCACAGGGACAGCACCCAAGCCCAGAGTTCAAGCCCCACGACTGACAAAAACAACAACAACAACAACAACAACAAACAATTAAAAAAGAAATAATAAAAAAAGAAAAGCCAGGCACTGGTGGCTCACGCCTATAATCCTAGCTACTTAGGAGGCTGAGATCTGAGGATCACGGTTCAAAGCCAGCCCGGGAAGAAAAGTTTGTGAGACTCTTCTCGCCAATAAACCACTAGAAAAATGGAAGGGGCACTGTGGCTCAAGCAGTAGAGCACTCGCCTTGAGCTGAAGAGCTGAGGGACAGCGCCCAGGCCCAGAGTTCAAGCCCCATGACCAAAAAAAAAAAAAAAAAGTAAAGTTAAAGAAAAAAAAAGCTGGGTCTGAGAAGGTGGCTCAGTGGTAGAGCGCTTGCCTTGCATGCATGAAGCCCTGGGTTCGATTCCTCAGCACCACATAAGCAAAAAGAAAAAAGCCGGAAGTGGCGCTGTGGCTCAAGTGGTAGAGTGCTAGCCTTGAGCTGAAGAGCTGAGGGACAGCGCCCAGGCCCAGAGTTCAGGCTAACTTGAAACCCTATCTGTAAAACAAACAAAAAAGAAGGACGATGGCGTGGTGGCAGAGCTTTTTCCTACCAAACTTGAGACCCAAAATCCAATTCCCAAGAGCAAAACAACACACAAATGGAAATGGAAATCATAGGTTTGCATTCTTCAGGGGAGGGGCTGTTTTTCCCATCAGTGATGATCAGATTCATTCATGTTGCTGGATGTATCAATAACTTATTTGTATTGTTGCGCAGTGATCCATTGTACTGTACAGACTACATAGACTGGGTGCCCATTTACCCAGTATTCTATTCAAGTAAAGCAAACTCACCTTTCAATACACTTATTATAATTTTATTTTAGACGCTGATCTGTGTTGTACATGTTTTAAAATATATTATCTTCTAATGTGACTGGCCTTTTTCTAGTTTTGCAAAATTGCCATTAGAACAACAGTAACTTCAATTTTAAAGAAAGCCAATTTCTTGTTCTTTTTACTGTATTTGTCCTTCTTGGATTGTGTCAAATCCAAGTTACTGCTCTTATACTTTCCTCTAAAAATTTTGTTTCAGAAAAGTGTTTAGCTTTTATATTTAGGATCATGACCTATCTCAAGTTGTGTGGCATGTTTTATACATGTTTTTATACAGTGTGAAGTATATAGAAACAGTCATCTATAAATATTAAAACAAGCTTTTATATACACCAGGAATACTACTTGTTAGTAAAGTTTTCGCACACCAAAAAAAAAAAAACACACACACACAGAAAAACTCTTAAGAACTAAAATGTTTTAAGTACTGTTTTTAGACAAAGTGACCCTTGCCTATTTCCTGTTTCTTCCTGCTTTTTAATTTGAATATAGTAAAATATTCTACAATAAGCAACAACTATCATCATAGCAAAACGAGATCAGATTTCTTTTTTGAGGGGGTAGTATTGAACCCAGGGCTTGTACTTGCTCGTCTGGGGAGGGAACTACCACGGAAACTAAGAATCCTCCAAACGTAACCCTGCTACTCTTAGCTTCCCAAGTAGCTAGGATTACAAGCATGAGCCCCCAGCCCCCAGCCAATTATTTTTATGTCAGTACTGAGGCTCGAACTCAGGGCCTGCCTGTCTTCCTTGGCTATTTCACTCATTGCTGAGGTTCTACTACTTGAGTCACAGCTCCACTTCCAGTTTTTGGCTGGTAAACTGGAGATGAATGTTACAGACTTCTCTACCCCAGGCTGGCTTCAAATCACAGTCCTCAGACCTCAGTGTTCTCAGTAGCTAGGATTACAGGCGTAAGCTACTGGTGCCTGCCTTGCCACTAATTTTTAAACCCTGCAGATAGCTGTCCCTCTCCACTCACCCTATCTCCGTGGGGAAGGGCAGCTGGGGCAGTTCTCTGGCTGACATACCCGCTGCCTCCCCCCTTGATTGGCTGGCGAACACAGCCTCTGTCTGGAGCATCATCCTCAGCTAACGCTGGCCCTCCCGCCTCTCCAGCTGTGCGTCCTGCCGCCGGGCTATGGGGCAGGATTTGCCCTTCGAGCTGCGGCACAGGCCACTTTTGGATGGCGGGACTGCCTGCAGATGCTTTGCAGAAGGAAACATTACTTCCCTGACGGACGCATCAATAGAGTTGTCAACATGGTCTCCCTGATCAGAGGGGACCCCTGAAGTAGAATGCACAAGGACAGATGTTTCATCTGGGAAGATGGCCAAGACCCTCTGAAGACGTCTGCACGTTTGAGGGCTGAGTAATTCAGCCTCTGAGAGGGACAGAAGGCTGGACCCATGATCACAGCAGAGACCACTGGAGGGTTTCCCCAGGCAGCCACCACACCAGCCCCACCAGCATGCTGCTTCAGCCAAAGCCGCCCCTGGGACTCTTTTCCCAACAAACCGATAGGCCCGTTCGTCAGCAGTGCAGTCACCGTAAGTCCACCTGCTGTGGCTCCCCTTGGGGGCAGCTTGAGGACCCCAAGAAGGGCGGGAGAGAGCTCCTCCAGAGCTGAGGAAATGGGGCATGGGGTGTGATGTCCTGAGGAAGCAGCCAGGCAGACCCCAAGATCCTGAGGGCTGCAGGGGGAGCGACCCCGGCTGGGCTGCGGGGCTTGGGAGGCAGGATTAGCTCAGGCTGTAACACACACAACCGAGAGGCTAAAGCTCCAGTCTCTGCTTTCTGAGCTGTAAGCTCCTGCATGTTATGTTGGGCCCACTCGGCCCCCACATGGCAGGATGGGGTTTTCCACTCATCAGAGCCCAGGTGTGGACTCGGAAAAAAACGAGACCGATTCAGGGGAGAGATGATTGACCTTCTTTGCAAAACACATGATCAGGAATGGAGATTCTTGCAAGAATACAGGCTCCGAATGCCAGACACGATGGCGGTGTCTCTCCTTTCCCAGTCTCCCAAGTCAGAGACCGGAATCTGCCATCTGCCACACCCCCGGCCCCCCAGCTTCCGGGGAGCTCCCTTCTGGCCTCACCTGGGCAGCAGGTGCTTGCGGCTGACACAGAGCGCCGTCTGGTAGTCCTGGGTCACACACACTTTGTGAGGGCTGCACTTCACCTTCAGGCAGGGGTCCTTGGACGGGTCCAGCGCTGAAACAAAAGGGGAGAAAAGGGGGGGTTAGGGGCACCAGGCAAATTTCATTTAATGTGCCACTCACATAAATGAATGGAAAAGAAACCAGTTGAGAGGGATGAGGATGGGAACGAGAGGCCCGGCCGGGGGGAGTTCTGTGTATGTCTCCCATTGTCCCCCTCAACATCAGAACACTGACACCATTGTATGTTGGGCATTTCAGAACCTTTTATTTCACTGGAAGCACGATCTACTTTTTAAAAATGCCTTTTAGAATCTGATGTGATCCAAAGAGGCACTGAGAGCTCTCTGGTTATTTATCTGGAGTTTCATTTTATGTCTTCAACTATGTTTTATCTTATCACATAAAAAAAGTCCTCAAAGATGCAGGTTGGTCGGATGAGTTCAATAAACACCGTCTTGTGCGTAAACAGCTCAAGATTCTGGAGAGCTAGAGGAAGTCCAGGGCAGTTTAGACTCACACACAGTTACAATGTAATGTGTATGTGTGTGGGGGGGGGGAATCTATATAAATATTTATTGAGCAAGCCAGAATTAGATAAGAGCCCTGATGGGCATATAAAAACGATAATGGAGCTGGAGAGAAGGAGAGATCCATTTCTAGGGCAAGGATTAGGGAAGCATTAATGTGTGAATTGGATCCTAAGGAAGTGTAGGGTCTGACAAGCCAAGGAGGGCAGGGAGAGGAGGCCATGCGAGACTACAAGGCGGCACGTTTGGGTAACTGTAAGAAATTAACTGTGTGTTGTGGGTGGGGATAATGAGGTGAGAAAAGTGGGTCCAAACACGAACCCCCGAGAGGGTCCCCACCAACAGCGGCTCCCACACGGGGGCTCAGCAGGGCTGCAGGTGGGACCCTGGCTGCTCGTCAGCACTCGGCACGCTGGGCCAGGCCGGGGAGAGCCCCCAGCGGGGTTCTCTGAAAAACAAAAGCAGTTGTGGCACCTCCCAGCTCCAAGCCAGAGCTTATTAGGCAGCAAATCTTTCATAGCCGCTCCCCACTGCCAGCGGAGGCGATGTGCCCCATTCCCTGTCCACCCAAACACTGGGCCACACCGTTGGCATCCTAAGCAGGGACAGCCGCCTTGCTCTAAGAGGCACCGGCATCTCACAACACCACCCTTCAGCCTCGGCGGCAGGCACCCGGCCACAGAATCTGACACTCTTTGGGGAATGCTGGGGATGGCTCCGGGACTCTGGACATAAAGTACCCATTAGCATTTCTGTTGCCTGGGCAGCTCAGCACGGCTCCTCGAGGTACCAACTGCGAACAGGAACCAGGGCACTTTCTTAGGTCAGCGGAGACAAGAGGACAAGTGGCAGAGCTACTGCCCAAGACACATGCTCTAATGTCTAGACTCTAGTAGAGAGAGAGCCAATGAGAGAGAGAGAGAGAGAGAGAATGCACCCCGAGGATGGCTGATCATTCTTGCTCTTTAAGCTGAGGGCCACCTCTGGGAAGCAGGAAGCAGAGAGGACATGTCTTAGCACTGGCGTCCTCCGAGACCAGGCCTTCCAGACATTTGTAGGTAGAGCTAGGTTCTCAGCCAGGGGGTGAGAAGGCTGAGAAGCTGGGAGGCTGGGGCTGACTCAGCTGGTGGCCTTCACTTGCTTTCCAAGTCCCTTCCAGAATGGACTGGGGTGGACGGACAGTCTGATGACCGCTAAACACCAGCTATGCGGATCCTCGTCTCCCCTTCTGTAGTGCCACCTGCCATGCTGGGAATCTAAGGAAGCCTGAGGAACCACCGCTGGTGGCTCTGCTGACACACTTCTCTGACAGGTGCTTGGGTGCCGCTCTGGTGGTGTCTCAGAAATGGAGATCACCAGGCTGACTCTGGATGATGGGTGGGTGTGTCAAAACCTGCCCTACTGTGTGGTAAGTCTTAAGGCTTATTTTGGCATCTTTTTGCTCCTGTAGCCAACACCCCGAGGTCCACTGGGCCCGTCGGTTGGCCTGAGTGATGGTAAATCAGTTGCATGGCAGAAAAGAGCACAGATGTACAGCTCGGGCCTCTGGCTCTGCTGCTTATTAATGTCTCACATTCCCCCACTCCCTCCTCTGCAAAGGAAGGAAAAAGAATACCTATGAACACTAAGTGCACTAAATGAGTTGATGTTTGTTGCAATAGAGCTGGTAGATGTTAAGCACCTGGTACGTGTTATGGGTTACAGGTGTTCATGTTGTTCTCTGAGTGAATAATGAGCGTTGTCATTGCGGGAACAACAGTCAGCACTCACCAAGGGCTTCTGACACACAGGCAGTGGACTAAGCCCTCTAATTGGATTAGCTCATGTAATCCTTACAAGCAGCCAGGGAGAGCCTGCTGCAAATGCACCCATTTTGCAAACACACCTCTTCAAGAGAAGCTGAGGCTGCCCGGTGCCGATGGAGCTACAAGTCTGCTCTGAGAACCCGAATGCTCATTATAAATACACCGTCAGCATGGGATGCAAGGATGAGCTCGGCTGATCTAGAGGATGGATGGAGGCACACACAGCGCTCAGCTGGCCCCGTCTCCCCTCGCTGCTCAGGGCTGCAAGGCAGGGGAAACACACCCTTCTGGGACTGGTCAGAAGCAGCAGTACTGGGTGCTCAGCCGTGAACCACACCATGTGCCTCTCCCCTCCCCCTGGCTGAGTCACCTGACCCACGGCTGGCCAGGAGTGCTCCAGCCATCTGGCGATGTGGCTTCCTACTGTAGATATCCCTTCTGATCTGGGAAACTAATGGTTCTTAACCAACAAACAACTAGAAAATCTCCAAAGGAAAATACTCATTCTTCAGCATTGCCGGCTTAACGCCATACACATATTTAACGATCTGCATACAGAGATCAGGTCTGCTAAAAAAAATTAATTATGAGGGTCTGAATACTTCAAACATGCAGGAGAATTACTGAGAGTAAATGAACTTCACAGAACAACAAAACAGTAACAAATCAAGCTGTCACTGCTTGTTTAATCATCAGAACACGTTTTGTTTTTGAAAAATAGCAATCCAGGGATTGTAAGGGGATGAGGAGTGTGTCACTTTCTGTGAAACATACAGCTCAGAGAGATGCTCCCCCCCCCACTGCCACGGGCTCACAGTGAAGCCCTGGACAGGCCTGGCACGGGCACTGGGCAGGGCTATGTAGCTCCTCTTTTCAAAAGCAATCATAAGAGACCAGGACCGTTTGGCACTGAGAAGTCCTTGAGGGGTGGGGAGGGGGTGCGCAGGTAGGGAGGCAGGGAACGAGAGCTGAGAATCAGTGATGGTTGCCAGCTGGTTTGAGGCCTCCTGGTCACGGCACTGATTTCTTGGAGATGGTGGGTGCTCCACATTCTAATTTCCCTCTGCCCGTACTCGAGCACAAGGTACAGCAGTCCCGAGGGGACCACAGAGCCCTGTCCCACGACCTCGGTCAGGCCACGTCGGCAGGGCAGGGGAACGCGCCCACCACTGCAGAGGGGCTGTCAGAAGTTAACTTCCTTTTTCCTGCAGAAACCCATCCAGGCAGTGGGTACACATCCCATTTATGCTTTTCAAAGTATTTTTGACAGAAACTTTTTACTTTTCTAAAGTAACAAAAACAGCTAAGCAAGAACTAATTTAAAGAGACATTGGTTGAGCTGCATTGAATTCAAAAAGCCAGTTAATTAATGTCTCGGCATAGGTTTTTTTTTTAATTAATTTTATTTTTTAAAGCTCACTGCTTGGTTGCAATTAAGGTGGCGATATTTTAATTATCTTAATTGTTTCTGAACTTGTTTTTCCGTTCAATGAGTTATTTTTTAATTAGCTACATTGATTTGGAAATCCGGAGGTAAGCCTTCCCGTCGTCCTTGAGCAAATCCTACAGGCTAACTGCACACAGGGTCACGGAGCCGCACAACAATGAAGCAGCTCACCGTCACGTCAGCGGTGCTGGGCAGAGGGCGGTTCTACTCTGTGGGTTGGTCCAGAGGGTCCCTGGGTCACCCGGCACTCACACACGCCTGTGTGTATCCAGTGAGTGTATACAGAGCATCCTTCTATGGGTGGAATCTTTGTAGCCCAGAGGCCAGCACTTCTGGGGTCAACCAGATGTCCTCTCTGCTCTGCAAGGGTCACAACTGGAGAGGACCCAGCCCAGCCTTCTAGAAAGTCAGCAGAGACTTCTAGAAAGACTGACATGAATGGGAAAGGAGGTTTAAACAGGGCAAAGCACAATAATCCAGGGTCAGCCAGGGCCAAGAGAGACCTGATAGCATGGTTTGGGGGGTGGACAGGGGATGCGTTTGACCAGACTGGTAGCTGGCTGGAGAGGTCCTAGGGGGTCATGGTCACGGGGGAGCCTTGAAACCACAGCGAGGCCCACGAGGAAACAAGTCTCCAAGTTCCACAGTGACTCCAAACATGGCAGAACCCGGCAGCTTCTGGCACACATTCCTATTTCCAAGTTAAATAAGAGAGAAGGCAGGAAGAGGGTGCCACGAACGTTATGTGGACAGTCACACTCTGAGAAGGACAGGTTACATAGCGTCATCCTCCAAGGGAGGATAGAAGGTCTGCGGTCAGCTCTTAGAGTCTCCTTTGCTCTTCCCTCTCCCCAGGGGTAGGAAGCCACACAGGGCTGGCGGATACAAGGCAGCTTCCGAGACCAGCAGGAAGAGACTCGGTGTGAATTCACAGTCCAGCCCGGTGGCACCTCGAAGCTTCCTCAGACAGAGGGTCGCTCCATTTGGAAAATGTCTACACTTTCACGAGGGTCTGCTGACTCCTCCCAACCTCTGCCATGACTCAGTACCCCCGTCCCACGCACCTAGGATTCATCCAAAGAACAGACGTGCCCAGGGATGCCTGGGGAGAGACCGCATGTAAGACTGCCGGAGCAACGACTCCAGACCTGGAAAAGCTCATCCGGCTGGGATGCTAGCTATTTCTTTCTGCTTGTCTGTCCCCATGGCAACTCGTGGGGCTGAATCCTGCCTCCGATCTCCTCTCCGGAGCGGCCTGTTCACCAGCTGATGACAACACGCTACATAATGCAAAATAGAAGGGCCTGCCCGGTGGATCTGGCTGTCAGCAGAGAAGAATGGTGGTTTGCAAAGACTCCCTCCTTTTGGGTTTCACATTCAAAGGGCCGACCAAGTTCTCCTGAGGCCAAACTAAGGGGCCTGTCAGTCCTGTGACACGGGAGGCTGGACCTGTGTGCTGGGGGACTGGGGAATGGCAGGACACAGACGAGGACAAAGAGAAGAGCATGGAGAGATGCACCTGACCAGAGCTGCTCTTCCATTTCCTTCGATTCAGGGCCTGAGGCCTCCTTTCATTCCACAGCAAAGCTAAAAATGGGTTCCCTGTTATAATACGTGTGTGTGTGTGTGCACATGTGCACGCGCACACATGCATGTGTGCAGCGCTTGGTAACAGCCTATTTGATAGGGACTTATATGACAACTATTTTTAAATTATTATTCGCTCAACTTCTTGGTATATAGAAAAGAAAGTTTCATAAGAAGAGAAAAGAAAGGGAAAATCCTATGACCCCGCAAGCCAACGTACTAGGCACAATGTTCATTCCCATGGGAATGAACTTTCCCAGGGAAAGTTATAAACAATCTGGCCATCCGTATTAGTCTTCTGGGGCTGCTGTAACAAAATACCCAAGACTCAGTGATTATAATGACAGAAAGTAGTATCCTGAGGGCTCTGGAGGTTGGCAGCTTGAGATTAGTGTGCCAGTGTGGTTCACACGTGGCCAGGTGTGCACAGATAGAGAATCTTCCTACAACGATATCAATCCTATTGGGTCAGGGGTCCACCCTTATAACCTGTTCCACCTTAATTACTTGCCTAAGAAAACCTCATCTTCAAATATGGCCACTGGACTTTTAACACAGAAAGTTGGAGGGAAGGTATACATGCACCTAAAGGTCAATGATTCAGTTCATTACAGGGGTTTCACTTATCAAACAGTACGTGACTACTTTAATAATACAGGTAGATGTTTCTGAAAGATGGATAAGCAAGCTGAAGAAGATAGAAACAACTAGAAACATGGCGTCACTCCTTGGTTCCACAGTCTTAACCTGGACGCCAGGACTCCGCACCTGCCCATTTCCAAAGAAGCCACCCCTCCCTTCTCTTTCCTTGACAAGAACCTCGGTCCCACACCAGCCTCAGCTCTCCCACTCACACAGCTTCTCCGGATGGCTCCTCCACACCCTGAGGAGGGTGCATACGCAAACCCAGCCTTCCAGAGACTCCGGGCCAACACCCTCTGTCTGTCTGTCACTAAATGACTTAGGAACAACTTCCACCAAAGTTCTAGCCTCTTTCTGCTTCCTAGAGAATTTATCTGCAGCCACAGAGTTGGGATTACAGCCCCAGGTCAGGGCACGCATGCCGGCCGGTCTGTGAGATTCTGGGATTTCCCCATAGATGAAGGAGTAGGGGATGACCCAGGACTGACTGGAACTAATGGCAGCAGCTGCCAGGAGGAGAGCGGACCCTGCCCCAGTGCAAAACAAGACATTACAAGCAACCACTGATAAGCCCCAAACGGCCATTTCCATGCCGTGTGCATTTGGAAAGAAAGCGCGAAGAGGGGTCTGCTAGAGCAGCTGTGGGAATGTGCTCCATAAAATCAGCAGCCACGAAATTTTATTAGCCTGGTCAGCCATTCTCCCTTCCTCGAACTACTGTCCCAGACTCCCATGATCCCACGCTGCTATGAAATGGTAAAGAAGCCAGCCTGGGCAGGGAATGAGAGACTGAGAGACTCCTCTCTCCAATTAACTACAAAAGGCCAGAAGTGGAGCTGTGGCTCAAGTGGAAAAGTGCTAGCCCTGGACAAAAGAGTTCAGGGGCAGTGCCTATACCCTGAGTTCAAACCCCAGGACCAGGACCAGAGAGGTGGGGGGGGGAGAGGGAGAGAGAAGGAGGGGGGGAGAGAAACAGAGAGAGAGAGAGAGAAAGAGAGAGAGAGAAGGAAAGAAAAGAAAGAAAGAAAGAAAGAAAGAAAGAAAGAAAGAAAGAAAGAAAGGAAAGAGAAGAAATGGCCCTCATGGGAAAGTAGAGAAAGTCAAAAGTAGAAAGTAGGGAGGGAAAGGAAACTAAGAGAAATGGGAAGGAAGGGGACAGGAAGGAAGGGAAGAAGAAAACAGGAAGGGAAGAGAGCAGGAAAAGAGGGGAGGAGAGGGGAAAGAAGGGAAAGGGGCAAGGGAAAGGGGAAACATTTTGCTATATAAAATAGTTGGAATAAATATAACTGGAAGATATATACATATATATATAAGTGTATATATAATTGGAAGAACAATGATAGTGACATCCACCAATCTATAGAGTTAGGTACCAGTGCAGATTCAAATTCAACAGTAACGAAGCAGATACAGAGATGTGGTTATTCTTAACTTCCTCACTGGTCATTGATCGACACAGAGGTATTGGGGAGTTTACCTTATCAGTCAGCAGGCCCAGAATTGAATGTTGGTGTTTCTCTCCAAAGCTGAAGCTCAGAACCACTAGGCCATGAGTGACAACAGTCTGTGGTTGGAATCAAGGTGGTAACTACAACACCAGCCCCCCCTTTGTCCAGCCAGGCCACTAAGAACCATGCTAGCTGCAAGATTCCAAAAAGAACTTCCTACTGTGAAGGAAAGATGGCACCACCGAAACCAAGGCTAGATTATCGGCCCAACGAGCTTGTGTTACTTTTATAATGAACACAAAGGCAAAACCACTGCCCCTGTCCAGTGCGTGTAACTCCGACTTAAGGAACTGCGTGTCAAGGCAAACCTTTTGGCCCGATCTCTATTATGGATCCTTCTGAAGGGGTTTCCAACCCACATGGCAGATGGGGAGACATGCAAGACAGCCAAAAACACAGGACCCCGAGAAAGGTCTCACACAAAGGAGAAGCGGAAGCGACCATCCGCAGAGAACTCTCCACCTTCTCCCCCATTAGAAAGGCCAGAATTTATTAAAATGTTTTAATAGTTAAAGTACTTGGGTTCTATTTCACTGTAACCAACATAAATTATTCATAAGACATTTATGAACAAAGAAGGGAGAATTACTCAAAATACAAAGGAACCAATTCTATAACCTAGGAGAATTAGAGGACATAAAAAGCACACAAAAAAATCAAATATTTCCAGGGAAAAAAAAGTATACTTTAAAGATCATTGTGGCTCATAAAGTCTATCTTTTGTGCCCGTGCTTCGTTTCAATGCAATTAAAAATGCCTATAAGACATAGAACTTTCCCCAGAACAAAGGCTTTCGGAAGTAATTCTTTCTATGATGATCTGTCATTATCCAGCAGCCATGGTTGTTGACCATGTAAAGATGAGATTCAGAAAATCCAGAAAAAAATCCCAAATCTGTAAGATCTTGACGGTTCCTCAGCTCTCTGATCCAGCTACAGATAAACAGATCTGCTTCCCTGGGCTCCTGGGAGGATCTGTGTAGAATAAGCAGGTCCTTAGTCTGCAGTGCAGAAATGAGCGTCCACCAAGGGCAAAGGACTCAGTGTATTCCAGAGGCACGAGACCCAGGCCATGATTCTGTCACATCCTTTCCAGTCTCAGAACTGTATACTCTCTTATCATCTCTGCAAGTAGGAACGCTGAAATGTCTGTTTGGAACACTGAGTTCAGGGGCCATTTTGTCCAGAAAACTTCTGCTGGTTAACCAGGCCCGCCCTCCCGGCTGACTTCATCCTGTAAATCAAGCTGTCTGAGCATGGCTAGTACAGTCAGGGTCTTGCCAAGCATGCTCCCAAAGATTAGAAAGGCTGGCAAATATTCTCCCTAAATTCCATGCTCTCAGACAGCACAGCAGGGCTTTGTATGAGACCATACACCGCCGCACGCCATTTTGGTAACGTTTTGTTTCTGAGAGGTTTGTGGGCTTTGGAAAAATCTCTCTTGGTGAGTCATGGAGTTTTGAGTGCTACAGTATCCTACGAGCTCACTTTTAAGCAACTACTGGTAAAAAGCAAGGAAGGAAAGAGCTGGGTTAAGGGAAAAGGGGCCTGGTACACACGTTCGATGCAGGCAGGCTAGAGTCGGAGTTCGGGGTGGTTAGTAGGTGTGATGTGTTGGGGACAACCAGGCTGACAGGAGTCAACAGAGCAGGTATGACATACAAGAGAGGTGCGCTCAGGTCTTCAAGCAGAAGCTGCCTACCTGATGCCTTCTGGTCTGTCCTGTACAATCAGACAAGCAGGTATAAAGAAAAAACAACACACAGTACAGTGCAGAGTCAGCCGGCTCAGAGTGACAGGGTAGAGTCGTCAATGAGGCTGTCTCCGCCACAGTGTGGCCTCCGATGGTGGGGAACTTCAGCACAGAGCCCAGCTGGGGCGGGGGGTGGGGGGGAGGGGAGGAAGGGACCGCGTGCTAACTCACTGGCCACCTTCCAGACAAAGCAGCTGAAGACAAATCTGCCAGATGCCGCTGACACAGCCCACCGCTGCCCACTCGCACCCTCCCGTTTCCTGTGGCCTAATCTGATCTTGCCTCTTAGAGACCCTACGGTGGGCCAAGGAGAATGCAAACGTACTGTGAATCTCCAGATGACCTCTATTTTACTACATTGCAGGCAATTTAAACTTGCTTACATTACAGCAATCACACAGATCTACCAGGGGACAGAACAGAAACCGTCTAAGCTGGTATAGAAGAGACTTCAAGAGCATACCTGCTGCTGGTGTGGAAAACTCCTCCAGGGCCTCAGACTACTTGTTTACTCTCATTTGCCTTTAGGGACTTTGGGGGAGAAAAGTTTGCAAAGTTTTGGAAAGTGTTTACTAAGCTGAAAGGGTCCTAGAAGGAAGCCGAGAGCTCTCCAGGGTACTGAAATCTAAGATGGAAAATCAATACTGGTAAAAGTACATACAAAGAACCTTCAGAAGCAAATTGTTCATTCTGGCAGGACCAGAAAGCAGATCCCATTAAAGCTGATTAATGCAAAAAATGTATTCCGTGTCTCTAGAACAAACTTCCACTCTATCTTTTCCCAGAGATCTCAGAGTCTCACAGGTTAAAAAGTTCCAGGGTTGTTTAGAGTGCCGGCCCTGTGTACCCAAAGCTTTTCTGAAAATGTTCTCACTCCAAGCCTTGGGAAAGGTATATAATAAATGAGTTACAGAGCATTTGTGACTCCCCAGGCATCAAATTTAATATCATAATTAAAGCTGTTAGTGCCTTTGTCCCTTCTCACTCTTAATTGTTTTTGTGGGAAACACTTGGCTGTGGAGTTATAAATGGGTAATCAGAGACTATTCATTTCTAAGTCCTTTCTTTCCCCAATTAGGGCAGATTCATTTCTGCTTCTTTGAGGTGGATCCCAAGGTCATTAAATTTCATTCCTTCACTGAGAACACTGAAGTAATCATGACAAAGTTAGTGCGGAGTGGAGCTGGGATTTCTCGGGACACTCTGTAGTCTATTTAGAAACCATCTCAAACCGTCGGCTTTGGTAAGTACTGTGACAGGTAAGTCCTGTGCGTTCTCCTTTCTCTGTTTTGCTATTGTGCCGGTGCTATTTGGTCACTGCTAAAAGACAGCATTACGTGTATCAGAATAAACTGAGCAATTCATTGTCCCAAGCTTGTCCAGATGCCGCTGTCTTCCCAGGTTCTCTTTCTGCCACGAACAACACAACCTCTAAGACACGGACTACAGTCTAATATAAAGCATAGATCGGGTCTCAACTAGTAAATGACAGGCCAAGTACTTAGGGGGTTTTCTAATTCGGTCATGCAATGATCCCCCCAAAAAAGATCTTTTCTTTCTAAGCACACAGAGAGCAGGACAGACAGAGACGAAGGTGGGCCATAGATATTCTTATATTGGTCAAGATTACAGATTCCTAATTTTATTTTTAAAAAGCTTCACAACTATCTTCTGTAGTCTGGCCTTCTGGAACTCAGTTCTTACTCCCGGCCCGTGTTCTCCTCTCATCCAGTATCTACCAGGCCTGTGGTTACACTGGACACCTGACACACACACACAGACATGTGGTACCATTCTGTTCTTACAGCTACAGCAGTTGGCCAGGATTATTCCTCCATGACGGATGGAAAAGGCAACTAGACCTACCCAAAGATCATGCAACTAAGCAGCCACCCAGAATGTGTCCCTGAGTCTGACTCAATCCTGCAGGAGCCCCCAGAGACAGTGTCCTCCTTATTCCCAAGCCCCCTCTCTTATCCACAACTGTCTGCAGGGCTGTGGGGCTCAGCTCAGCCCCCACACTCAGGTCTGTGGGCTTCTCCTCACCCCAAAAACCTGCCCTGGACAACCAGGGGCCACACTTGCTCCCTGTTCCCAAGCTCTGGGTCTCCTGACCTGTCTCTCTAAAAGAAGCACTCAGTAAAGGCTGAATTAAACTCTCTCCACAGGGGGGATCTCTGGATGTAAATGTCCAGGCCACCAGTGTTAGTGCTGCCAGAAGCCCTGGCGTCTCCGGATCAGCAAGTTCATCATGAAAGTAGAGAAGTCATTGACTCACCAACTCAATGTGTCTGTGAAACTCCTTTTACATGCCAAGGCCAGTTCCAAACACTGAGCATTCGGACGTGGCTAAAGTTCTTGGGCTTAAGGAACATACACTGTGGTAGAGAAATGGTAGAAGAAGGAAGGAGGAAGGAAAGAAAAGGCAAAATAGAGAGGTGTAAGAGGAGGAGGAGATATAAGTTAATGGTAAAGGTGGATCTTCCGGAGGACTGGTTCTCAGGAATACACCTTACCACCCTGTGTCTCCGTACGTCTCACTAGCACACCAAGGTCCCACACCAAGGTGCACCAGCAACAATGCACTCTTCTTCCACACGTGCATGCAGCTGGTGATCACCACCGAGATACAGCAGGCCCAGGACTCTGAGTCCAGCGAAGGTTGACGGAAGAACACATCTCAGACCTAAGCTTCCTGGACACTCTTTGCTCGTACAAGCAAGTTGCTGGACTGTGAAAGGAATTACAGGAAAGGCCTTGGAATTGACACAGCCAATTCCACAGCTGATCTCAACTTGTCAAATGCTGTGTGACCTGGGCAAGTATGGAAGGAGGTCGATCTTTGCCTCACAAGGTCGTTAGGGAGACTAGAGGAAACATGGCAGCGAGTGCTTCACAGTGATCTTAAGAAGCCCTCCATAAGTGTCCGTTCACCTCCTTCCCACTTGAATATCCCTATGGTTACAACAGTCCAAATGGGGGCCCTTAACTGCTCCAGGTTATCCCAGAGCCAACGCACACCCCTGAAATCACCTTGCTTCTGAGCTTGGCCCTCCGGGTGACCTATGAGCAGCTCTCCACCGCAAGCTCCTCTGGGGAGCCCAGGAGCTACTCGATACATCAGTAACCTCCTCAGCTCCTTCACTTTCCTCATTTCCCAGGCAGCCAACAGCAGAAGGGGAAACTGGGGCTTTTATGCGGTCTGCCTAGTGAAGGGCAAGCTCAGAGCTGATACCTGGCAACCCACGCGCAAACATAAAATACGAGCCGAAAGGAGAAGGGAACCGGTGACACGGTGGAGATTCCCTTCTCCCCACACACCTTCCCTCTGCGAATGTTGGACAAGACATTTCTGGCATGGGATCCTGCTGCCTGGGACTAAACCAGCCATCAGGCCTTTTGTGATCCTGAAAGAGCTAATGAGGGTTTGTGTTGCTGTTTAATCCAAACAGTATCTATTTCATGCCCAGTCGTTTTTTAAATGGGCAACAAATCTCCCTGGTGTGTTCCTTTCTGAGACAAACAAAAGCTCCGTCTGGGCTTTCTGTGGGCCCTGTCCAATCAACAGGGGCGAGAGGCTCCGGATGTCTATTCAAGTCTCTCCGCAGTGGCAGATGCGGGGTCCCCCGGATCCAGCCTCACGGGTTTCTCTCACTGCAGGCCAAGTCCAAAATCAGAATCCTGAGCTCCAATGAAGGAAGCACACCGCCGATTTTTGACTAATTTCTACACAGCAGGTTGATCACTTTCCAGATTAAGTTCACTAAGGAAGGCAGCAACATCAATGGTTGATGTGACATTGTCAGGCAAAGTGAAATTCCTAGAGTTACAAATCCTGAGATGTGGGTGGATCAGAGATGCCGCTGCCACCAGGAGTCAGTGGTGGCAGAATGCCCGCCGAAGATTGACCCAGAAGGGCAATGTCAGGCTGGACAGGGTCTCCTGTGTGCCGCGGGGTCCACTACTAGAGGCTTCCAGGGTCACAAATAGTCCCGGGTCACCGGCCCAACCCCTCCTGGGCGATCAGCTCCTGGGGTACAGTTGCTATGGGGACATACCTTCATGGACGCGGCCTCCTCCTCATCCAGCTTTCAAAGGGAAATCAAGAGAACTGCGTTTATACAGCAGGAGGACTGAGTTTACTTACTGGTTAACCACACCGAGCAGCACTTATTAGATGCCAGGCATCATGCCCGATGCTCAAAGAGGGGTGTTCCCTGAGTTTCTGTCACCTACAGGCCCACGAGAGTTATGGGTACCTGATGGCTTCCTAAAACTAGCCCCTGGGACCAACTAACCTCATCCTCACTTCACAGCCAAGACAAACTTCTGTAGAGATGAGATCAGATTCACCCAGTGCCCAGAGCTCAAAGGGTCAGAGTGAGAACTGCATCCCAAGTGGGATCTGAGTCTCCGGGCTGTGGCAGACTCACCCCTCAGAGGTGCTCAGACCAACCCCCAGGCGCTGCTTTTCAAGTCAGTTCTGGCAGAGCAGCGTGTAGGAGTACACACACAAGTCCTGCTCACGTGGCTCAGGGATTTTTAACGGGAAGGACTGGCCACCCCGGGCTTGCCCTCCGGGCAACTTGACTGGACTGAGAACCGTCTGGAAGATTAGTAAAGCCCTCCTCTGGGTGTGTCTGGGAGGATACTGCCCAAGAAGATTAGATCCTGAAGCTCAAGTCCTAATGAATGGTTTAATCCATGGACAGCTTCCCCAGGCTGCGGCTGCGGGGAGCACTGGGAGGGGCTGGAGGTGAGGCCTGTCTGGAGGAAGGAGGCCAGTGGAATGTGACCTTGAGGGCTAGGCCTTGCTCAAGTTCCTTCCTGTCTGCCGAGATGAGAGATGCTTGCTGCCCTGTTCCCCCTCCCCCTTCCCCCTTCCTCTTCCCCCTCCCCCTCCCCCCACCCCCATGATGGGTGGAAAGCTCTGAAATGGAAGAATGCATGCCCCCTCCCCCCCTCACCACCAGCTTCATGGCAGTTTCCTCTTCATGCATCTTCTCCTCAGTCCCTTCCCTCCTCCTCCTTTAACGGGAACATACATGGTCTGCTCAGTCCCAAAGATGCTGGCGTTTGTAGACCACAAGCTGCAGGCTTTCCTTAGCAGAACACAGCCTCGTGGGATGGCAGGATGGAATGCTCCAGAAGACCGTGCTTCTGTGGTTAACAACAGCCCCCCAGCCTTGGTAATTCACCATTTGGCAAACAGCATCATCGCTTCTGTTTTAGCCTTAACAGGCTGTCTTGTTATCCTCCTTTGAATTTCGCTAAACTTTGAGTAATTAATTTAATAACCCTCTGCCCGGGAGAGTGTGTCTCCTCCTTACAGGAGTTTAACGTGTAGTTTTAATGGTGCCTGGCAGCATAGTGCTGTCAGATCCCGGCAAGCAGGGAACCTCTTCCAGAAGATTCCAGGTATCCAGGGTGGCACACGAGGACACCTTCCTCACTGTAGACCTTTCTGTTATAGTCTGGTCCCAGTCTCAGCCCCTGGCTGGCAGAGACACAGGCACCTAACCATGCTCGCGGCTGGGGTCTTAGCGTGGTAACTAGCCAGGATACCTTTTCAGTTACGTAAGGTTTTAAAAGGCCGTGTGGTTCTGCTCTGTTCTTTCCCACTCTTCTATCTCCCTCGCCCCCCGCCCCCAGCTCTCGAGTAAAGGCATTCAAGCATGTCTGTACCACTCCCGGCAAGGTCCCCCTCCCACCCCCACTCTTCTCCCAAGACCATTTGGGACAGCAAGGAATATAACTCCCGGGATCTGATGCCAGCACGTGAAGAGGTGGGGCAGAGGCCACCGTCACCCCGGACCTCTGTCTCAGCACACACATCAGGAGGCCCACGCTTCTGGACTTTTCTATAAAAACCACTGCTCCCCCACCCCCAATACACACAATGGGACTGTGCTTCTTTGTGAGGCTGCAGCTCAGCTACATCCTCAACTTGCCTGCCCCAAATAATAAACCTTTATTTCCCTTTCTTCATAATCCTGATCTCAGTTATTTGTGAATTGGCATAGAATTAGAGGACCAAATTTTCAGTAACGTAGGCAATTGACTAACCTCAAATGATACAAATGAGCAGGAATACCTTCGGGTTAAATTCCTTGGGATTCACCAGACATCTTTGGAGAGGTTTTGGCTCACACAATCTCACTTGGAGCCCTCCAACCTCCTCCTCCTCCTCCCAGCACCCCGCTTCCCTTGCAGAGAATCGTCCAGTGATACCTGGCCCACCCTTCAGTCTCCCCTCAGAGCAGCTGCATGGAAACGAATTCCCACTTCTAAGCCAGCGTTTCGCAGCCTCTCTCAGCCTCTGTGAGCTTGGGAATCCCACTCCCCAGCCCCATGACTTGAGTCAGGGCTTGCTGATGACAGACAAAGAACTCAACTGGACAATGACAGGACGTCACCGTCTCCGTGGAAGGGCAAAGGTGCCTGTGGTCGGTTGGCAGCCACAGTGCGTGAGCCTGGATCCCCTCCTGGCAGCTGGAGGCTGGCCACACGTGGGCAGGTTTCTGTGGCGAGCCTTCACTGAATGAGTGGGATAAAAGCAGGCCTTCCCCAACGCCACAGTGCATAGAATGGAGGGAAACACCATGCGGGTCACCGGAAGGTGGGAAATGAGCTTTGTGAAGCACACCTTCACAGATGCCAGCCTTGAATGCGCCACAGACAGGAAGCAGGCCTAGGGGCACTGTGAGGGGAGAAAGGCCAGCAACAGAGGGGAGCCCGGGGTGTGAGAAGACCCCCCCACCCCGAGCAAATCTCGGCGCTTCCACAAGGTCAGCCTGGGATGATGCACCTGCTTTTCAGGTGGGATGGCTAACTCTCCGCAGAGACAGAGAAGCAGCAACCTCGCCTGGGAGGAAGTGACCACGCCGCTCCACAGGCACAGAGGGCCCGCAGTCCCTCTGGAGGACACACCGCCAACGACGCACAGACTGCCCCCAGGCGCCAACTCTTAAGAGTTCCACGCCACCTCGAACTGAGGACAAGTCTGGAACGCATGAACTCTTGCGGGACAAAAATCACATCCAGAACATGCCACCACTCGGTGCCTTCCTCTGCGTCTCTTCTTTGCAATGTTCCCAGAGAATGGGTTGGACGGCGTCGAGCAATGCCAAGGGTACCAACTGCTGGGGGAGGTGACAAGGGGGCAGGGCCCTCTCTCAAGCTGGACTCACCGCACCCCTGGGATAAATACCTCAGATTAGACGTGTGGCGTCGGACATCTGTTGTCATATCAGTTCCGAGTTGCAGCAGCTGAGCCTTATAATCGACCTATGCTCAAGTGTACACTGTCCCTTGTAAACTGTTCAACTATCTCCAGGGCAGGCTGACCACCTTTGCTGCCAAGGTAAGCTCATACGTGCATTTATTTGGGCTCCGGTGGCAATTATTATTTACGCTATAAAATCACTATTGCTATCATCCCGTTATGATTTTATCTTTTGATTTATGATTTCGCTGGTTCTGGTGTTGGCCATCAGAAGCTGCAAGCTGAGGTCTTATAAATATATTTTACTTCCCTCAAAGCATTCAGCCAAGCATCCTACTTTTGTTGACAAAATATGATCAACAAGTTTGTAATAAATGCCTTGTTTATAATATCCTGGCACCAATAAAAATGTTACTGTTTCCACACTGTTTTTGTATTAAAAGCATCTCCAGGGTTTTCCTGCATCTAAGATGTTAAGACTTAAAAAAAAAAAAAAACAACTATCTTTTTCATCAAGTATTCAGTGCTACAGCTACCCAATTTCCATGATACAAGAATAAGATCCAATAGCTGTCATATTCCGGGAAAGATCTAAGACTTGTCATTCTCATTCTCATCCGTGGTGATATATTAGACATGGAATTATCTCAGTGTGAATTCGGGTCCCCAGCAAAGTACTGGGCTAGTCTTATATTTCTTACTTTCAAGCTGGTAAGAAAGTTGTTTGCTTCCTCTTTTTATTTCTCCTCATCCTTAGGGGAAAAGAAGCCTCTGATCAATAGACTATTTCCATTTGCTTCTGTTTCCCAGGGAGGCCTTCCCTCCTCCCCAGGCCACGGGCGGGTGAGGGCCTCTATTAGGGATGCTGTCCCTCTCCTGCCCTTCCGGAGACATCTGACAGCTCTGGAGGTATTTTGCTTTCGCAGTGGGAGTGTGGGGACAGGGAGGGCGGTATTGTCATTTAGTAGGTCGAAGCCAGGTGGGTATAAACACCTTGCAACGCACATGGCAATGCCACAACAAAGAACTGACTGTATCAAAATGTCACAGGGCCCGAGTCGAGAATCCCGGAGCCACACACACAGTCTACTTTGGAAAGAGCCGCTGTTTGGAACCTTCTCTGTGGGGAAGGTAAAGCGTTTGCTGGGGCGGCCAGGACCAGAGACAAAGAGGAGGAGGAGCACACTGAGGTCCGTTCAGAGAGCATCTGCGTTTCCATGTCAGCATCAGAAGGGTCTTGCAGGAATTACAGGAACCAATTTCCTCATGATGCTGTCGAGGAACTGGGGTAAAGAAAGGGGAGACTACTTATCCAAGGAGAGGCTGACTTGTCCAGGAGATGGCTGACCTGTCCAAGGGGAGGCTGGCCTATCCAAGAGCAGGCTGACCTGTCCAAGCACAGGCTGACCTATCCAAGAGCAGGCTGACCTGTCCAAGCACAGGCTGACATGTCCAAGAGCAGGCTGACCTGTCCAAGCACAGGCTGACCTGTCCAAGCACAGGCTGACCTGTCCAGGCACAGGCTGACCTGTCCAAGAGCACAGGCTGACCTGTCCAAGCACAGGCTGACCTGTCCAAGAGCACAGGCTGACCTGTCCAAGAGCACAGGCTGACCTGTCCAAGAGCACAGGCTGACCTGTCCAAGCACAGGCTGACCTGTCCAAGTGCAGGCTGACCTGTCCAAGAGCACAGGCTGACCTGTCCAAGAGCACAGGCTGACCTGTCCAAGCACAGGCTGACCTGTCCAAGTGCAGGCTGACCTGTCCAAGAGCACAGGCTGACCTGTCCAAGAGCAGGCTGACCTGTTCCAAGTTTTGAAGCAAGTTCACTATATAATGGAGACAGAACCTTAGGCCAATAACTCCGGCTGCGTGTTCCATCTGTCTATCCATCACAGCATGCTGATTCTACCGAGAAGATCAAAGGAAACCTAACTCCAATCCTCCCACTGGTCTTTGAAGACATTAAGAGAGCTGAGTGCTGAGAAGAGTCCTTTCTGGCCACAAACACACAGACTCAAGGCTGAAAGCCATTACCTCTTATAGGCCGGGTATGGGTTTACCATTAGAAACATAGGGGTGATGGGGAGAAACAAAGCTCTTCTGCCCGGATACTTGCTTTCTAGTGACCGCATAGGGTGGTTGAGAGCATGGTCACCGCAGCAAGGCAGCAAAGGGAAGTCCAATACCCTGGAGACTTCCTTCAGGGAACAACAACAAAATCTGTGGAGGGTGGGATTCCTAAGCACCTTTATAAAGGGGGTTTTAGGATAATGCAACAGTTTGCTTCAAACTCTAAGAATTCAACAGGTCACCGCCAGGCACTGGTGGCTCATGCCTGCAATCCTAAATACTCGGGAGTCTGAGGTCCAGAGGATCAAAGCAGAAGGCCAGCCCAAGGAAGAAAGGTATCCTAGACCCCCATCACCAAAATAAGCAGCAAAGAAGTAGGGCCAGCTTTGTTGTTCAAGTGGTAGAGCACCAGCCAAGCAAGAGTAAGGCCCTGTGCTCAAAGCCCAGTACCACCAAGGAAAAACAAAGTGTTAGCTGTAAGGATACTTAGCAACAGCTCCTGGGCACAGGTAGACACACAGGGTACTCTACTACGCACCTGGCATGTACTATCTCGCTAACTTCTTTTGCTTAATCCTGTGTGGTAGCTGTCATCACCCCAATTTATAGACGCAGAAACCTGAGTCCAATCAGTGCTATCCAGATAGTAACTGACCCGAGGTTATTTGGGCAATAGGACTCCTCTCCAGGTCTGCTGCCCAAGACCTCTCGTCACCATGACCAGCAATGAGGCATCCAGACTTGCAAAGGTTGGCCAGCTAAGATCAATCCGTTAGCATGGCGGCCACTCCAGGCTGCCTGGCGGTCCCAACCTTCCTTGTTTCTCTGTGGTGTCCCCGCCTGCATGCTGTTGGTTTACTGACGAGGTCTCACACTGAACAACTAACTGCATTAAAGTACGTGACAGTTCCCTCTGCTACAGTGCTGTTTCAGGAAACTTAAGTCAATTGTACACTGCATACTTCACATGAAACACAAAAAGACACACAACTGAGGAGCACCTTGTGCAAAAGGGAAACATTCATGCGTTATTAAACTGTGAAAAGCCGGGAGGTTACATGAAGTGTTCGCTTGCTCCTGAGAACACCATCAGGCAAGACAGACTGCTTGCTGCCCCATCAATTCTTGTCACTAGATTAAATTGCGTTAATGGGATCAAGAACATTCAAAATGATACATTTTTTCCTATGTGACTATTTGATCTAAGTCGTTGCTTCTCTAGCAGATTAAGTTGTTTTGTTTCCTGACAAGGCACACAGAAAACACCACCAAGGGCGACAGAATCAGGGTGACTGGGGTCTAAGATCACAATTCACCCTCTGCCGCCGAGTGCGTAGCAGACGGATCGATATGTGTGTGTCTCATGCGGCCAACATCTGCAGGGTGTTCACTGTACCTCAGAAAATGTATGACTCAGATCAGCTCGACCTCATCAGAAGTATGAGACGTAAAAGCGCCTGCTCCCGTGTCACCAGCCAGGAGAGAAAAAGGCTCAGAGAGGTTTGCTCCCTGCCCTGGGGCAGATAAGTAGGAATGGCCAGAACCAGATCTGAGTCTCCAGTGTGAAACCCAAGCTTTGCGTTCCTTGTCTCCTTTCACTGGTCATCCCAGTACCGAAATCTGCGAGGAGCCACCCACAAGGGGAACACAGGCCTGACCTTGAGGACCTTACAGCTGCACACAGAGATGTGACCAGATGTATACCGATTGCTACCTAGCTGCCATGGAAAAGGTGGAGATTCGGCTCAGGTCCTTGTCTTTGATCTTGGACGTCTGCCTCGGTCTTCCTCGTTAGAGACCTTGCCTGGGGTTACACCGTGAGAACGGGGTGGCTTTCGGATGGGTGGGCTCCCTTTCTGTTTCTCGTAAGTGTGTCATGCCCAAGATCAAGTAAATGATCCGTATTTGGTTTCAACCTTATCTGGGTTTCATATCTTCAAACCTCAAACCTAATGAGATGGTATTCAGAGATGGATCTTTGGAAGGAATTAATGGATATAATAAGGGAGAGATCCTTGAATCAGATTAGTGTTCTTATAGGAAGAAACGTCAGAAAACGTGTCATCTTCTGTCTGTTCTGTGTCTGTCTGTCTCCCTCGCTCTGGTTCTCTCTCCATTCTTCCACTCCCTCTCTCTCTGCAAGGAAAAGCCATCCACGAGCACAGTGAACAGGCCAAGGAGAAGCCCTTCCAGAGACTCACCATGCGGGCTCCGCCATCTCAGACTCAGACTTGTATGGTTTAAGATGCCTGGACGCTGGCATTTTGTACAGTGGCTCAGGTAGACTAAGACAGATGCTACTACTACGCTGGGCAGTTTAAAGATAAGGAAGCTAGAATTCAGAGGCTAGTGGCTCATGTCACGGGCTCTTGTGGGTGACTGCAAAGCCTCATCACAAACCAGCACGCTCTCAGCCTGCCACGGGCTCGGGGGACCAAGTGGGAGACCGTCACCACAGCCGAGATGCAGGTGCGCGGGTGATGGGTCCTCTGAGGGCAGCAGGGTGGGAGCTAACGAGAAGAGCTTTAGCTGGAACTCAGACTCGAGCAGGCCGGGGACACAGAGCAAGCGCTGCTGGCGCACCCTGGACCGCCTGGTCATCACCTGTCTGTGATGATGCTCTGCAGTGCAGAGCAGCCCAGGGTGAGGCAGGGGAAGGCCTGGCCGGCCCTGTGGCACCCTGGCTGCCGCTGAGCCAGCGCACGGCTGAGCGAGGAAGCAGCCTGTTAGATCCCCCCTGTGTGGAAGGAGGGACCACCGTAGCATGGCCAAGGCCCAGGACCCAGCTCGCCATGTGGTTTCCATGAATGTTGGCTGAATTCACTCATCAGCTTTATGCAACAAGCAGAGCTATCTATATTTATATCCAGAGAGCTTCAACTTACACTTGGACCAAGGCAGTTGTTGTTGTTGGGGGGGGGAGGGAATGCAAATGGCAAAGCAAGTGCACAAAGCAAAGGAGACACAACAGGCATTCAATTAATGTTCCCTGACCTCTGCCCTCACAGGGTAACGACTCCTACAAGGAAGAGCTCGTGCCAGAGTCTGAACCACCCTCCCATCTGAGCGGAGAGCCGCAGTCCCCTGGTGCTTTTCTAATAAACATATGTTGTCTGTGCCTCCAATTATAAAGGTGACTGCGACTCAAAATCCCATTAAGAGCCATCACAGCAGCTGCTCTTTTTCTGCCTGTTGGACATATTCAATCACCGTGGACAATTTTCCTCGGTGGTCCACAAGTGGCCTGAGCTCCTGGCCTCTGACAGGTCGAGGTTTTCATGCGTCCTTTGTAGAAAGTAGCTTCCTTGAGGAATTCAGAACGCATTCCATTCAACTACCTCCCAGACCGTAAGACAGCCTTGGTCTTCTATACAAAACTTAGAACACTGCTAAATCTTCCAGACAGACCTAATGATAATACTCCACCAATTTTTGACCAAGATGGTCGGAAGAGTCCTCAAGCTCAGCTCCCAAGAAGTGGCTGCCTGATCTTGCATGCCGACGTATATGAAAATGCTGGTACTTCGCTGAGCTTTCTGTTCATTTTGATGGCTCAGCGGTGGCAGGATAAGAAGGATTTGGGACACAAAAATCACCCGGGTGCATACCTCTATTAGCAGACGGGCCTTGATGCAGTGAGGGAAATTGCAACAGTATTTCCCAGCTATCTGGGATGCCATGTAGAAAAACCAATTATGCAGAGGCCCTCTCTCCGGCAGGAGGGCCAGCTCTCTGTGCATCAATATTTCATGCGCTGTCATCTGTGCATTATTTAATAAAGCAATTGAGAGGATGAGTTTATTTTATTTTTCAACCCTTTCACCAAGGACCCTAGGTCATGCTGAAACTCAGCTCAGAATCTTAGAGATGCATCTGCGGGGCATTTGAGACTGAAGGGCCGTGTCCAGTCCCGACTATGTACTTCCAGTGTTGGATACCTGCTCTTCACCTCAGGGATACGTTGTCTGCCTCTGCTTGAGAACCTATTCAATCAAATGGGCTCTCCGCTGATCACCAGACATTTACTGGGGGATACAAAACTTACAAACAAGGTTCCTTCCCTGTAGAACACTCTGTCTTGTCTCCATGAAGACAGAGGAAAAATGCATGGACAAGTAACTGATAAAGACTGCAAACACGCTATGTACTGGACTGATGATTACTCATGTGACACACGGAATCGGGCTTGCAGAGGGCATGGTGGGGCTCGGTCTTTTCTGTACCATGTCTCACGTGTGGTACAAATGGGCATGCTGTTCCCGCTGCTGCCTGTCTCTCCCGCTGTAAGAGAAAGGATCAGATAATCCCCAAGTTCTGGCCTAACTGTTGGAATGTATAGGGCCAGAGAGTTTCACTAGGTATCTTTCTGGGATCTCCAAATCTTCCACGAATGTCTTAAAGGAAATCATCACAGTCAAGATGGTGGCGCTTGGACATGACCGTTGGCAATGTTTTGACTTCAATTTCTGTCAACGGTTCAAGCACCCATCCCAAGAAATCACTTTTATCTTAAGTAAATTATCAGGCGCTGGCTTGTGTTCTTAGCAGAAGCAATGACCGGTTGGATGTTCAGGACCAGCAGACTGAGAACATGCCCTGTGCCCCCAAAATGTTGTTAAGGCTGTATTGCTTCAACATTTCTGTTATTATTTCAGAAATAACTTCAACCACAGAAAACATCGCATGCAATAATACAGGCAGTCTGCCAGGCATTTAGTTTGTGGTTTTTAGCATTTTTAAAATTCTGCATGGCGTATGAGACCAGAGCTTCACATTTCATTCTGGCTCCACTCAGTGCACACACATCTGTGCATTTATCAAATTTGTTTCACCAGGGTATTTTCTCCTCCAGAGGGAAGACTGAGCAACAGTTATCGCATTAAATATCTCGCTACAATATATTTAGCATCATCTATGTCTTAAGTGACTAAATTCTTTGGAAATATATTTTCACTTCATCTTTGTAACAATGCCACAAAACATGTATTATTACTACTTTACAATGGAGGGGATGGAAGTTCAGAAGGTAAGAAATAAACCCAATAACCTAGAGCTGATGGAAGACAGCTCTAAGATTTAAAGCTATTCTATGATATTCAAAGGTATTTGTGTCTCACCTAAGTACCAAGTTATGTTATTTAATAATTGCTACTTAATAATTACACATATTAAGATATCATTCACAACCAAATCAAATGACTAAAAAAAAAAACAAAAAAAATTCAAACCCTGAGACGTTCCTAAGAGAGCTCTGCTTCTACCTAAACTTTCCTTCTGGAAAGGCACTCCCTCTGCAGTTGATGAAGATCCCTCAAACGCGGATGCCACAATTGTACTTGAAGCTGACGCCCTCCCTCTCCAGCTTTAGACATGCTTTTCTCCTCTCTGTGGGGAAGAAACAAGCTGACCTAACTCGGTGGTAAATTGGCTTTCATATGCTTCAAGACAATTGCTAGCTCTCCCTGCAGGCTTCCTTTCCGGAGGCTACGATTCCTAATTATTTTTCATACATGCCCTAATTCCCAGTTCCACAATCAAATTTGTTGCTCTCCTTTCAGCCATGTCCTCCTTGGTCAGAGGTCCCGACACCTGGTCACCAGGCCCTGGGGCCAGGCCTCAGCCATCTTTTTGTATCTGACTATGGATCTGCCCAGGGAGGGACAGAAGTCAAAGGATACTATTTTTCTTTTTGTCGGTCGTGGGGCCTGAACTCTGGGCCTGGGCGCTGTCCCTCAGCTCTTCAGCTCAAGGCTAGCGCTCTACTGCTTGAGCCACAGCGCCACTTCTGGTTTTCTAGTGGTTTACTGGAGATAAGAGTCTCACAGACTTTCCTGCCCGGGCTGGCTTTGAACCGTGATCCTCAGATCTCAGCCTCCTGAGTAGCTAGGATGACAGGCGTGAGCCACCGGCTCCCGGCTCAAAGGATCATTCTTGAATATAATACTGTCGATTCCAAATGTGAGCATTTGCCTTGATCAGAGATTTTGTTCCCAAGCTGCCCTACTGGCAAGCCTGACCACCTATGAGCTGGTTTTGATCGGGTAAGAAATACTGACCTGGTTTAGAATCAGAACAGTCTTGGCCCTTCCCTGGCCTCCACAGACTCTGAGGAACCACCAAGATAGCCAGAAAAGAGGTCTTCTAGACATGACCACATGGAGAGATGAAAAAAACGAAGGGTACCAGACCCCAAGGAATGACACTTGCACACCGTGGAGGCTGCCATCTCTTTGCTGAATGTTCGGTCTCCTCAACATTACAGATCCTCTCCCCAACCCAACTATCTACCTTAGCAGAGCTAATTTCCCCCTCAGTCTGCATAAATTTGCAATTTAATCTTGCCCTCAAGGAGCTTATAAAGTCAAAACGAAGAGTGCCAGAAAGAAATGACGTGTGACTATGTAGCTAGAATGATGAAGAGGGGGAGATCGTTACCCATATACCATGCGTAAGGGAAGTAAGCTTAGAATACATATCCCAGACATACTCCAGTTATTACAAATGAGGGAACCCTGCAGCCTATGTTTCTTTGTGTCTGGCTTGCTTCGCTTAATATAATTTTAGCAGAGAATCACAATAGCTCAATAACTATATGCATATGACCATATAAAATGATGCTTATCGAAATGAACTCCAAGAACTGGAAACGAGAGGTTGCTTTTTTTTTTTTAAGTGTACTGCTTGCAGTTATTTCTTTTTTTCTTCTCCTTTGGTTAATTCCATGCTGTCACTTTTTATTTCTGTACTATTTGTCTTGTATAGAAGTTTATCTGATTGGGGGACGGGAAAGCATAGAAACAGTGGGAAAAAGGGTGAACCAATGAAACCAATGCAACTCACTAGACACTGCTGCAAATGAACTTCACAACTTGGGGAAGGGGAAGCTGGGAGAGGAAAGCAGGAGAAGATGAAGGAGGGGGAAACACTTTGGATAAAAAAGAAATTCACTCATTACTTACGTAAATGTCACCCCTCTGTACCTCCCCTGTACAATAATTAAAAAAAAAGAAAGAAAGAAAGCTTATAGAAAGGGAGCACTTTGGGTGGAGATTTTGGAGGCTGGATGAAAAAAATGAATGGCATGAGACATGAGAATCATGTGACCTCAGGACCAAAGGCCACAATAAAAGCACTGGTGGGCTGCACGAGTAGGGCAAACTCGGAGTAAAAACTCCAAGTTATAGCCTGACGGGAGCTATTCATGATGCCGCACGAGGTGTTCTGTCCCTATCACGAAGGCCCATGCGGTGTCGGGGAGAGCACACAATCATGTCAGCGTGTGCATCAGACTTCCCACTGCTGTGACTAAATACCTGACGGAGACAACCGAAGGCAGGCAGGGAGGCTCACTGCTTCCGAGGCTGCAGCCCAGGCTCGGCTGGAGCTGCTGCTTTGGGTGTGGAGGGAGGCAGCGTATCCTCGCGGTTGAAGGGGAAGGCAGAGGCTGCTCACCCTCATGGTGCCCAGGAAGCAGAGAGACAGAAAGGATCCTAGTGCAAGATACAGCTCCCAAGAACTCACCCCCAGTGACCCCCTTCTTCAGGGAGACACAACCTCCAGAAGTTTCTATCACCGCCCAGCAATTATGCATCCACCACCATTTGATGAAGGCAAACACTTCCCTGAGCCTGTGTCTGCACACTCGGCGAATTCAGAGACCAGTCCTTAGAAATGTGGGCCCTTTGGGGGGATACTTCATATCCCAACCGTAACAG
Source organism: Dipodomys ordii (assembly GCF_000151885.1). Taxonomy (NCBI): domain Eukaryota; kingdom Metazoa; phylum Chordata; class Mammalia; order Rodentia; family Heteromyidae; genus Dipodomys; species Dipodomys ordii. Next base: position 5,118,632 of record NW_012267245.1, read on the forward strand.
CTAGGAAATGTCCTAGTGTGAAAGGAACTAATGTTTGAGGTCTACCTACTACAGGGAATGGCTGGACTGCTCAACTGTGTCACCGTCAGGTAATACAGCCTAGTGATAAAGAACTTAGGATCCAGGTTCGAATCTCAGCTCTGCAACTTTGGACAAGTTACTTTACCTCAGGTTCTTTACTTTTGAGTTGCTAAAATAAGTATTGCTCTCTCACTGGGATGTCAAAAAATACAGCAGGGAATTCCTTGGGAATTGGCAGGCAGAATGTGCTCCAGGAGCTACTGAAGCACACGGCCGGCTCCATTAGTCTCCCCACGGCCAAGATGAGGACAGGCCCCACCTGCCACATCGACCCAGCCACTCGTGCTTCTAACTGTTCCGCACGCCAACACCGACAATAACAGGAAGGACAGGAGGCGTACACTGGGCCCATTTATATTTCACTGCATTTCTGCTAACTCAAATGCCACAGCGAGCAGCTTCTGGAAAGTGGGTATCTGACCCATGGGGATACCAACAGAATTAAGCTTCTGCTCGACCTTCATAATGGCTGAATTCATCTGAGGCAACAGCCATTCATATCGCCAGCTCTTCTGCTTTCGCAAAGCCCCTAAGATGAAATGCTCCCAGCAAAACACCACAGGCGGGTCCCATTTATCTTCAGATAAGGAAGATGCTGCTCCTTCATCATACAAATGGCCACCATGCCCTCGATTCCTGCAACCAAGGTCACCTCGGCCTCAGGAGTCCCCCCAGATGCTAAGAAGACATTGATATGTCTTGGTGGCCATTGAGACTCTGCTAAAATGAGCTTGAGATGTTCTGATGGAAAGACTCAGTGACTACAAAATTCCCACCACCACAATCCACTGCAAGTACACGTGAGCACTCATGCACACACATACAATTATTTACCTTGCTAGAAAAGTACACCTTTTTCCATCAATAATTTAAAAGTGACTGTAAGAACCCATCTTATCGGAAGTGCTTAGAAAGATGACTCCCTCATTAAACAAGGCAATAACCGCAAATCATGGTCTCATCAATATACATCAGCTGGAGGAGCTGGCTGGACAGGATGAAGACAGAATGAAGGAAGAAGAAAAATGATGCTTATGCAGTTTATGAAATGCAATAATAGTTGATGTAATGTCAATAAAATCCTAGGGGCTCCTTCTTCCTTCTTGTAATACTCATCTACAGGACACACACAGCACCGAAGCTGGACAGAGTGGACGGTAACCAGGACTGTCAATGTAAGAATATAACCTTAACCTACCTTTTCCCTTAAAAAAAAAAAATTCAAGGCACATCCCTATAATCCTAGCTACCCAGGAGGCTAAGATCTGAGGGCTGAAGTTCAAAGCCAGCTTGGGAAGAGAAATCTGAGACTCTAAAAGCTGAACCTGGGAGGGTGGCTCAAGTGGCAAAGTGCCAGCCTTGACTTTGTTTTGTTTAAGAAAAAAGCTAAGCAAGAACGCAGAGTCCTGGCCCAGACATCAACAAGTAAAATGAAAAATACACATTCAGATCATGTCCTCTTCTGTGGAAAATCAAAACAAAAATAAAAAAAATCAGCAGCATTCATAGGCTGGAACTAACTTACAGAAAGAAGGAATCGCTCAGAGACTAGAAGAAGCAATTAATTAGCAGAAGGCTGGATGTGGGGTGCTCAGGGACAAAGAAATGGCTTCACCGAGCAGTATCTACCCTCAGTAATTGCATTCTGGGTGTTCTGTAGCACCTGAAGAAGTGCTTCCCTGGGAAAATCAGCATGTGAAGTTAAAGGACAACATTTGCTTTCTTTGAAACCAGGACAGTGTTCTTCGCCAGTGGGTAGAGAAGCAGGCCGTGTGGTCCAGGCCGGCCGGGGACCATGCTCTGCTATCAAAGGCATCTTCAAAGAGGTCTGGGGGTGGACGGAGACCTAAGGCCCTTCGCTTACAGCACAGCCCTCGGCGACGGCTAGGTTAAGGAGCTCACAGGTCCAGCACTGACCGAGAGAAAGGGCGAGCTAGAGAAGGAAAGGAAGCTAGAGGCAGGAAAAACTATGTAGGCTGTGAGTGGACAGAGAAGGAGGAGGGAAGAAAACCAGGCCAGAAAGCAGCAGATCAGACTTTGAGAACAGGAGGGCAAGGTGCTTGTGTTGAGAGGACAGGAAAGAAAGTAAGAGTGTAGGAAGATTAAGTTTAAACCTCCCTCCTTCGACGTTAGCTCACATTAACGACGTTCTTACCCAGCAAAGCCATCAGCGGCAGGGCTAGGGGCAGGGCGCTCCAAGCGCTCATTCTGAGGAGCCTCTGTATGGAAACGTGCTTGGATGTGCTAGTAGAGAGGAAGGAAGAGAAGGCCAGCCTGGAGACCTTGGAGGCCAGATAGCAATGGGCTGAAGGAAGAAAGCTAGAGCGTGCCGGTGGCCTTCCGTGCTGAGCTAGTGTGTGTGAGAAACAGAGCCGGGAAACCCGTGGACTGTGGGCAGAAAGGGAAGGGGGAATGGCGTTAAACCCTGGTCTCTTCACAAAGGGAGTGGGAGATGGGAAATCAGCATGAGACCATCTCCAGTCCTTCCCACGCCCCTGCCTGACTCAAGGCCAAGATCTCCTCCTCCGGGGAGCCTGCATCACCCATCTGCTTCCCTGTGGAATGGCCTGAAGCTGGCTTCGCTACCTCCGGCTGATGCACCCGACGGACTGTGCATCAACATTCCATCCTCCACTTGAGGAGACCGAGGACCCAGACACTCTGATGTTCTGTATAACTGAAGGGCACGAGTCCCACTCCCAATTCTTTTATTCTTTTCTGTATGGACTCCTGAGCGGAGAGAGTGGGAAGACAGTCTACGTCCAGCCCAAACCGTCTACCTTCTTCAGAGGGCTGGGAGCAGGGACCGACACACACCAGTCCTGCGAGCTGGGGGCAGAAGGAGGCGGGAACACGCAAGTCACTTCACACAGATGCCCTCTGCCTGGCTGGCCAGCCGGGCTGTCATCGCCTCCCCGTGACAAGTACATTTAGAAGCACTGTGGTCTCTTCTGTGGGGTAAACCACTGCATTCCCTGGACCCTGGTCCCCTGCCCGCAGGGACCAGCACGGCACCTGCTCAGACGAGGTCCTGGGAAAGAACGATGCTGTGTGGGCGTGGTGATCAGGACTTGTTTCCACGCTGGCTCATCAATGAGTGTGCCTTGGAATGCCTAAGGTCACAGACACTACATGAGCAATGGGAGTATTTTCTCTCCCATGTTAAAACTAGACGTTTATTACAATACCGGGACTATGTAAAAAAAAAAAAAAAAAAAAGGCGATCCCTCCCCATTCTGCCAAGGGCCACATCCACAGTGGTTTAAGAAGAAGAGACCAACTTTCTAACCACATTCAGTGAATTTGAAGAAATTGGCCCCTTTCCCCATCTGATGTAAAAATAAAGGCACTGGCTCCAAATTCCTTGGAGAGCGTCTGACTTAAGCTCTGATTCCTCTGCAGAAATGGCACGGGCATTTGCTCTCCTTTAATAGGGTTTAACGGCACCAATTAGTTACCTTGCGTATCTGAGTTGTCACCCGGGGTGAAGTGCAGGTCTGCAGAGCCGGCAGGCCTGACTGCAGGGTCATCCAGTGACTCAGGCTCCTTCAGACCATGCTGGAGCCCTGGCCTACCACCCTGTAGGGACGTCTCTTCCTCCACAGCCACAGTCCCGAGTTCTTCAGAGTAATGAGCAGAAGTCTGACACAGCGTCGTGGCAGGTTGTTTACCTCCCGCCATTCCCAGCAGAGATTGACTGGAATTCATCCCCAAGGTCACAGGGAAAGGGGACATGGCAGAAGACATCCCCTGAGCTTCTAGTCACTCACTGCCGGCTCTACGATTTGGGGCTGGTCCCTAACTTTGTGAAAGAGGAAGGATTGGCAGGATGTAATTTTGGTGTGATCATAGGTAAGTGTGGCCACCTCCCCCTGGAGCCCGGTACCCTGAAGGACTCTGCCCCACCTCCCTCCCTCCCTCAGCCTTCCCACCCACCTGGGCTGGCCAGGCCCACCAGACACGCAGTACACGCCAAGACTGCGTGCCAAGCGGCGTGTACTTCAGATAGTAAAACGACGGAATTACAGGTTGGCAATACTCATTATTACTATTTTCCTAACAGTCACGCTTTTAAATCTGCGCGGGGTTCATTTAAACAAGGGGTTTGATAAAACTGGGGAAGGGAAAGAAGAGATTTTTATCTTCTGAAAGTACTGGCAAGTTATCTGAATTATTTTATTCCTCAATGCCTCTGAGTTACACATGCTCATCCTAAAGACATCGTTAGCTTCATACACCTAGCAGCAGACTTCTGTTTACCAAAAACACTGCTGTCCTGACTCCCAGGGGTTACAATCACCATTTCTCCAACCAGGGCCAACTCACCCTGTCCTCATTCAGGTGAAAGAAAACCAGGCGAGCCATTTGTTCCAGAACATTCAGGTCAGAGCTGGGAGGAAGCCTCGTTTCCCTTTCTTAGCTCTCCTCCCTCTCGTACTCTGTCACGCACAGCCTGGAAATAGAAACCCTCAGGGTCCAGGCGCTGAGGGATGATGGGAAAACACAAAATACCCTGAATGAGCCATTCATTTCCTTGCCCTCCCAGGGAAAATTGGAAAGAAGGTGTAACACCGAGCGGATGGTGCAGAAGCTTTGTCTTGGGATTGTGTCTGGTATGATCTTATTACCTACCATGAGCTGGGAGTATCAAGGAGAAAGTCAGGGCACAGAAGCGACCTCAAGATTGCAGGCTGAAGGATGGTGCAGCTTGGTGCATCGTCTGTTTCTTATAACTACCAAGCTTAATGTGCGTGGGAACCAAGGAATGCCCCCTGCTGAAACAGAAAGGCCCAACGGCGGACGGCGACCACATCGAGCCCATAGCACCAAAACCACACAGGAGTTCTGGTGGGTGGACGTGAGGTACTCTAGGTAACAACAGCATGAACAAACTCGGGAAGGGCAAGAAGTTGAGGCTGCCGTGTGGAACATTCCAGTCTCGATGTGTGTAGGGGCAAGTAAGGCTGGTAGAGTCTGGAACTAGAACGGGAAGAATTATGAACCCTGTGCTAGTGATTCTGGACTTCACTGCGCCACCAGGAAGAGCCACCGCCAGACTCTGAGGAGGAGCGCCATCCAGAGGAAGTTGCTTAGTTTCTGTCAGCAAGGAGAATTCGGCCACAAGGGACTGTGGTTCTGCTCACAAAACAGGGCCACCTAAAATTTCTGCCTTGAAGATTAAAATTCCGCCTTGGGTTCAGGGAGTGAGGAAACCAAACACAAGATAAGACTGACTGAAGGGGGCCTCAAAGGCAATCTACCAATTCTAGAAGCTTCTAGAAGCATCTAGCTTGCCATTAGCTTTGCACTTTCCCTTTGCTACATTTGAATAAATCATGAAGCAGGGTTGGAAACATGGTCCCTGTGGGTGCTGAGAACTTTAGAGCATTAGCTGACAAACAGGCTTGCTGCTGTGTAAACTCCCCTGGCAAATGCAAAGCCTGAGCTAATCTCGCCACCATCACAAGTTCTCTGAGCTGAGGATAATGTATGGTAATCTAAATCGGGCTGGGCAGATGCCTGCCTGGGAAATCTGATTAGGATTTGCTTGATGATTCCCTTTCATCCCCAGGAGGCCGTGGGGCATGGCAGACAGGACCTGGCCATGCAGCTGACATGTCCCCCAGCAGTCCTGGCCCCAAGGCCCTCCTCTGCTGGCCTCCACTGGTGCGACCGAGAGTGTGGGGACAGTACTGTACAGATCATTCTGTAGCAGTGGGCTCAGGAAAACAGACCCCAGCTTGATCAAGGCACAGCTGAAGAGATCAGAGGCTCTCTCTGTGTGCATGGAACGTGTACCTGGCACAGGCTCGGTGGTGTTACTTCATAGCTTAACATCCTTCAAAGGATACCATCGCTTCTGGAATGAGACTTTAAAAAGCACACCTTTCCTGTCCTCAACACCTGTGGTTTCCCCAACCAGCTAACACTTTATGCCTTGGAAATAAATGAACTGCTAGCAGCTTTTCTCCTCTCCCTCTGCTCCTCCCCACTCTCTCCCCCCCCGCCCCACCCTTATGTCAATCTGAAATGCTGCTCTTCTAACTAAACATTGCTTTTCCCTAAAACTCAAATAAGATGTCTCTTTCTCTGGTGAGCCTTTTCTGGACAATGTCTCAGCTGTTCAACAAATATGGGTCTGTGTCCGTGTGTGTCCGTGTGTGTCCGTGTGTGTCCGTGTGTGTGTGTGTCCGTGTGTGTGTGTGTGTGTGTGTGCGCGCGCGCGCGCACATGCACGCATACACATCTGTCTTTCTACTAGACTCTAAATACCTGGAAGGCAGGGATGGTTGGATCCCTGGATTCAGCCCTCTGACCAGTACAGGGATGCTGGCCTGCAGCATGTCAAGAGGCCCTAACACGGACAGCACAATTGGCGATGGTATTGTCAGGATGAGCTCCCCAGCTCTAGACGTCCTCCCAACTTGACTATCCTCAGCTCTGGCCCAAGTCATTTATTCTGTGGAGACAAGGTGAAGCAATGGGATATGAGTAACAACATCAGTGTGGGCTTTAGTCTCACAGCACCTGCACTGTGGTCAAGCATGAGACTCAACTACAAGTCTGCACAATCCCCACCAGGAGAACACAGGTGACACTGTATGTAAGCATAGCACCTTTTGCTGCGACCTGTCATTTCAAACATCCACTGACCTCATGACTCACTGTAGTATAAGCAGACTAAAAAGACCAGGATGGTGAGCAAACACTAAGCCCTCACATGGTATTTTAGGGTCTGTGTGGTGCCATCAAAGGAGGAAATACCTGCTTTACTAAGGTGAAAGTCAGAAAAAAGCCCACAAAGGGGGCACCTGGCCTGCTGGCCATCCTTCACAGCATCAGTATATGGGGGTGTGGGCCTCCTGAAATCAGAACTGTGGGGGGTCTCCAAGATGCTGCCCTTCTAATTCCCACAGATGACTCCTTTGCAGGTTGTGTTACACTGGTCTAGGGTTGGAATCTGAGAACAAGAAGGGGGCTGAGAACACCTCAGAGTTAAGTCAAACAGGCTTGCAATTGAGCCCACTTGCTGGATGCTCAGACGCTCGGGAAGTCTTCCACGACAGCTAGACCCTCTGGACTAACTGCCTAGCTCCTCTCTTTCCCAATTGGGTGACTTAGACACACACACAGACACACACAGACACACACAGACACACACACAGACACACACACACACACAGACACACACACAGACACACACAGACACACACACACACAGACACACACACAGACACACACACAGACACACACACAGACACACAGACACACACACACACACACACAGACACACAGACACACACACACACACACACACACAGGCTTTCCTCGTGCCCAGCATGGAATCCTCAGCATTCCCTACCTGGTGGGAGGAGATAACCCTTCTAACACACTCACAGAGCTGAGGTGCCACCCCCCACCCCCCACCCCCCCAATGCTCATTGACTTTTACCATCACAGCACTGCCGTGGGTTGGCAATATGGCCTCAGTGACAACCAGCAGGAGACTTCCCCCAGAACAAGGACAGACTGCCCACTTAAAAGACAGGCTTTCCTTTCTTTAATTATCAAATAAAGTGGGCGATCTCCAGTGAGCATCTGGGCTTTGACTTGCTCCTGAGGGCACACTACTGTGTTTAGGTCACTAGCCGAACAAGCTTCATGAGTATTTGGTTCTTATGTCAGAGTCAGAGGAAGCCAACAAGGCCGCTCCCCTGGGGACTAGTCCTCCTCTGCCTCTCCCAACCCGGCCGGGCTACCCCGTCTCCTGCCCCTTGGCTCCCGGCGGCACCGACCTCCCCACAGGGAGAGGTTCTCACTGGGGATCCTTGGAGTTCCCAGTAAAATCACATGCTGGACCACGGAGTAGTGGAGATCTAATGAGAGACTCCTGGGCCTTCCCACCAATGTAGGGAATATTAGAGCAGCTGCTCCAAAATGCTGCTTGGGGGAGGTGCCACAGAAGGGCAGGAAGGCAAAGTGCTCAGATAACAAGCTGCGTCTACAAGAGAATCAGGAAGAAATTGCCTGGGCTCCAGCCTCTCTCTAGTTCCTCCAACACCACCTTCTGCTGTCTCTCCTCATCTCCACCCTCAACGCCTCCTTTTACTTTCTCTGGGATTCTACTATCTTGAGAGACCTGAAGATTGCCTCCCCCTTGGATACCTGTGTCCCAAGCAATGATCTTGGTTTTCCCCAGGGCTCACCTGATGCGTGTCCACCTCTGGATCGCCATTCTCACCCCTCCTGCTTTCTTCTCTGTAAGGAACTTGCTATAACCTTCTCAGGGTTGACCCATGTTTGCTATTATCATCTGCATTCTACCCACCCTAGAAATGGAACCGACAGAATGACAACATGGAGACTGAAAGATGATCAAGAGAGGCAGGCAAGTGGGCAGTCCGGGCAAGGAGAAGACCATGCAAGCCTTCTGCTCTGAGAGGAAGAGAGGGAAAGGACAGAGAGAGGGAAAGACAAGAACCACGCTCCTGCTCCTGTCCTGGTGACCTGGGGTTTTTCCTTTCTTGTTCTCTCTGCCTGGGAAGTCTGTGAAGGCCTCACTCTGTCCGCTTCGTGCTCACGTGCTGCAGGGGTGAGAGGACCTGGACAATGGCCACAACGTTCCTCTTTGCCTGGCTGCCACCAAGGGGAGGCCTGTGGGTTGTGGGCTGAAGCAAGACCCTGGAATTCCCCACAGATGGCTCCAGCTGCAGCACCCACCGAGTCTCAGCGATTATTCTAATGTGTTGGCGTTCTCTTTTAAGGTTAGGAAACAGAAGCCGACAAATTAGCTACTGTGGTACAGCTTTAAGACCTGACAGTTTTATAGCATTTGCCTTTTCCAGCTAATGCATCTGAGGCTAAGTCCTCATAAAATAAAGGAAAAGATATCTTCCAAAAGAATGGAATAACCGTAGTTGGAATTGGTGGGAGCTGGCGATGGGCTACGGGGGTCCCAGCGTCCGTGGGGGCCACTGTGCTGCGGGACAGGAAACAGACGTGAACCAGGCCAGCACCGAGGAGAGCCTGGCCCACCCAGGGCAGAGCCATCCGTAGGAGGATGACCACAGAGCAAGACTGGATGGGGAGATGCAGGCTGCGTGTCTCCTAGATAAGGGCTTTCCCAGGACGCCTCCGTAATTGAAAGCCAAAGGAAGGTGGCATTCCGACCGGACAGGTGAGAACAAAGCGGAGCTCCAGCCGGTACGTCATGAGAAACGGAGCCTTCCTGAAGGGACGCGAGGGGGGCGCAGCAGGGGGAGGCAAATTCCAGTGAGAATGAGTCTGCGACCCTGCGGACAGGACCGGGGTGACCAGCAGGAGTCTCCATGAGCATGACTGGCACGTGAGGCAGGGGGGTGGCCTTGAAACTCCCACTCCTTACCAGGCATCCTTCCTTCCTCCCCGAGTGATTTTCCTCCCTCCCTTTCTTTTCACAGACAGGATAGCTTGGGAGGTGCAGGCGTCACGAACGTGTTGTTATGATGGCGCACAGGATCTTCATGAGGGCGCTACTCCACTCTAGCCCACGCCATCCTCCAACCACCCGCTCCTCGCTCCAGTCACACCTTGCCACCATTTTCTCATCTCACCTCTTGTTCTCCTCTCCCCTTCTCTTCTTCCCCTCCTCCTCTCTCCTCAACAGGGTCTGATTTTCCTCCATAGCTGAGAGGCGGACAGTCTACCTCAGTGGTAGAGCCTAGCATGCGCAAAGCCCTAGGTTCAATCCTCAGAATCACCCAAAGGAAACAAAACAGCCATTAGTTAGAAGGACGGACACGTTAACTGTGCACACGGGAAACTACCACCCAGCAACTAAAGGACATGGGCTAGTAAGACACGCGTCAACATGGGTCAACGTCAACAATACGTCATGAGACACAGCATGGGATGACATCGCTTGTAAAAGGTGTGGTACACGCAAAATAATACATCTGCATGGTCATGGCAGATGGCAAATTCATGAATGGAGTTACCAATGGAGAGGAAAGGAAGGGAATGCGACCTGGTGTTTTGTGAGAAAGCTCAAAGGCATAGTACTGCGGCTGTGTGGTAGCTAACAGGAGCACAGAGACACTGCAGATAGCTGAGTTATAAAGAATCAAGAGTCACTTGTGGTTATGTGGCAAATGGGTAAGAGCAAGAGGGGGCGGGGGTAGACTCTAAGCAGATGGATTGATTAGGAGGTGGCTTCAATAATCCAGACAGGAGACAGAATGAAGACCGTGAGGATATCCATAGGTGAGCAGATTCAGTTCAGGCTCATCTTCAGGAGTGCTGGGTGGCCAGAGGCCTTGGAGATTGGTGGGCATCAAGAGCAAGTAGAAGTTCATGGAAAAGGAGGAGGAACTCTGACATCGGTTTTCTGGAACGGGGCAGTGGCAGCCTTGGTGTAGGCACCGGCAATGAAGAAGAAATGTTCAGCTACTACAGAAACAGATCCACGACCAGCCACCCGGTGCCATCCCCTGGCAAAAGAAGTGAGACCCGCAGCTCTCACCAGACCCATGTGGGCTGCTGCCATGGACCCCCCACGAGAATTCTTTCTAAGTCATCCATGGTGCGCGGCTTTGATGAACCAACCCAAGCAGAGAAGGGACGGAAAGGCTAGAGCTGAAGGCCCATGCAGCCTGCAACCCAGGCTTAATTCTGCCTTGGAACCTTTGGTTACAACCAGCAGAGGAAAAACTGGAGGTCTGGATGGGGCGCGTGAACACTCCATAGCTCACTATGGCTCTGGGGGTGCAAACGACTATGAAATATGAGCAGTTCCTGGCTACCCCCTGAGAAGTTACATTAGCAGTAATAACACAGGGCTGTAGGTACAAGAGCACTGGTCATTTATCCCCCCCCCCTTAAGGATATGTTAGAAGAGGCAGATTTAATAGTGTGGAATGGGTGAGAGATGCTATTGCAATTGTGCAGATAACCTAGCAAGCTACTCCAACCCCAAACGCCCTAGGTCTGCTCTCCCTCCCTGGAGACAGCGCCTAGGCCCCTGGAACAGGCCCTTCCTCCGTGATCAACGACACAGCTCACTCTGTGGAGCTGAGCAGAAGGTGCACAACTGCTCTTCTCATCCCCGGGCTGCTCAGGGGCTTGGGCGTCTGCGCACCTGAGATGCCAGTGGGCCTGTCTCAGAAGGCGGGGGCGTCGATCCACACGGCACCGCCACCGGTGGGAGAAGCGGGCTGCAGAGCCGACTTCCTCTCCTTCCTGCTTCGCCAGCCAAGAGCCCTTTGTGCTCACGGAAAGGAAAGCGGCAGTGCCGAGGCCTTACCATTTGTAAATGAGGTAGAATGTGTCGGCGACGGTGCCTAGGAATCAGGCCGGCAAAGGGGATGGAAGAGCAACAGCTTTCAGGAAAGGGAACGTGTGCCTGAGAGTGGTCCAGAGTAATTCTGCAGGAGGCAGGTGCCAAGTGCAGCGCGTGAGGGCAGAAGGGCGGGCAAGGACACTGCCTCCTCTGGGCTCAGCCCGGACTTCCCCCAGGCAGAGCAGCTAAGAAAGGCTTGGGCAGCCCCAAGGTGACTGAGGATAGCCAAGTCTTCCTCCCTTCCCCAGACAGCCTCTACTTTCCCCAACACAAGCTTCCTTCTCCCCACCCCCAGCCCTTGAGCTCACTGCTGGATAGCAACTCTAAGCTCATGGCTCCTCCTCTGCCATTCTCCATCCTGGGCTGGAGGAGAAGCAGGATTCTCTGAGACAGCATCATCTCAACTGCTACTCTCCCCATTTCTGGTCAGAGCCGGCAGATAAAAGAATGCCGCCGCTGTGCAAGGCACCCGTAGGAGCCGTGATCTGTGTGACGGGTTAAACCCACTGGAAGCAGCTACCCAGGCTCCTCATTTCCACTCGGCCTCCCCCATCTCTAACATGAGAATGGAGAAGACAGACCAGCCAGCCACCAGTCCTGATCGAATCTACCACCAAGCAAACGGAGCACCCAACACTTCTAATTCAGGCCTGTGCTCATAATACTGTGCATATGAATTAAGGCATTAAGACTGCCACAGAATCTAGGTCTCCTGAGCAAGTCCAGCTCTGTTCTACAATGGACAGAGAAAGTCTTCGAATGTATCTTTAGATAGTAGTTGGGTCTGGGAAGTATAAACACAAAAGTAACTGTCCTGCTGAATAGGACTAGGAAGAGAAAAAGAACCGAGCAAGATAAAGGAGATAAAAATCTGATTGACAGGGCTGGGAAGGTGGCTCAGTGGTAGAGCGCTTGCCTTGCATGCTCGAGGCCCTGGGTTCGATTCCTCAGCACCACATAAGCAAAAAGAAGAAAGCCGGAAGTGGTGCTGTGGCTCAAGTGGTAGAGCGCTAGCCTGGAGCTGAAGAGCTGAGGGACAGAGCCCAGGCCCAGAGTTCAGGCCCCAGGACCGGACCCCCCAAAAAAAATCTGATTGACAGAAAAGGAAAGGAATGATTTTGTTAGAACAAAAGAGATCAGAAGGGCTGGACCAGTAGAAACATGGAGTGCATCTAGGGGCTGGCCCGATGGAATGGTGGTTACAAAACCAAACAATCCTAATAAGATTACAGCTCATAATGAAGCCACTACAAAACTCTGCAATGATGTTTGGATTTTAATGGGCACCCCCCAAAGAGCGCTCAGTCAATTTCACAAATGCCCATTCTCATCATTAAATTCTAAAGGGAGGAGAGGGGCGGACGGCTCTGCCGCGCCATTTCGAACATTAATAATGTGCTGCATTCCTGCTATGCCCAGGAAACAAAGCCACTGTAACAATTCAAGCTGTTTGTGGGAAGCTTTAATATTCTCCCTGCTAATATAAACAGAGCCTTATTAACAAAGTCCCAGAGATACCACATTTGGGACGTAATCCTGGCTCTGGTGCCAAGTGCAATGTTAACTTTGTAAAGTACCTCACGGGGCATACTTCATTTGAACAAGCAAGGCAGTACAAACTTTTCTCTAGAAAAAAAAAATAGAAAGAAGAGCTCAATAATTATCTGTACCCCAGTGAGAAAGGCCAGGCAATCGTGATTTGGCTAAGCTGGTCAGAACCATGCATCCGTCATTCCTGGTACATGACCTGCCTTTATCATCATCATCATCATCATCATCATCATCATCATCACATCCACTCTCTGTCCCTTCTAAAGAATCTTACAGGACATACGGGCAGCTCCATTCTATGGAGAGGAGAATGAATAGAAAATCACATGACCTAAACATGGACAGCAAGTACGTCACTGCGGGCCACGCTGCGCGCTGCTCAGAGGAGGCCTGGGTGCAAACCGGTACCCAGCTCTCTGCCCACTGCTCTCTGTACCTGTCCACCCCACTGCACAAAAACGTCCAACAGCCAGCCCGTCATCTGAGAAGAAGCAAGTACTACAGAAAGACATGGGTGGTCCTTTATGTTGTGTACTTGTCGTGCGAGTCTACAGCTAATACAAGTTTAGTTGTGTTTAAAGTTCTTTGATGTCTGTGCTGGGTACTGAGGCTTGAACTTAGGGCCTCAAGTCTGACCCTTTATCATTTGAGCCATATCTTCACTTCTAATATTTTGCTGGTTAATTGGAGACTGGGTATCTACAGAGTTTTCTACTGATCCTTGGCTTTGAATTGTGATCATCAGATCTCAGCCTGCTGAGTATCTAGAATTACAGGAGTAAGCTACCAGTGCTCAACTACAATATTCTTATATTAGAAATAAAAAAAGATATTCAGAAGGTTTCGTGCAATGTGGCACACCAGAGAAGCCAAAGTAATGCTCAGGAAAGTCAGTACTCAACTCTACTTGATACCAGATTTTATGTATGCTGGTATAGATGAATTAGAAGACACAGACACAAATTCACATGTCAATTTCTTTATGTTCCCTCCATATGTCTCTACAGGAGACCCAAGGGAAAAATACACACACACATAGATAGATAGATAGATAGATAGATAGATAGATAGATAGATAGATAGATAGATAGACAGACAGACAGACAGACAGACAGACAGACAGACAGGCAAAGAGAGTATAGTACTTAGAGGTTTTGAGTTCAAACATTATTTCCTCAGTTTGTAAATGAGCAAGTTAGGTGCTCATAGGCTTCAATGGCTCCTTCACTGGAGAAACTCAGACAGTGCACAGGAAAACATCAGCAAAGTATTCTTTTCTTGGAATTAAAAATCAGGTCACAGTAAACTCGGAAATAACTTTGTAAAGGCTAAAGATGGAAACAGAGGAATTGTTCCATATTCATTGTGAGTCTTTTAAACTCGCTGGACAAGCAGCTTCCGAAAAGCTGAGAAGATCTGAATTTGTGGCTTTAAGAATCTCATACATATTCACGTCCTTGATGTGCTGACGCTAATCAACAAATCGAAGTGCTCGACTAATTAAATGTTGATTGCTTGTTGCACAAAGGTGAAAGTCAACCTTCCTAGCCAAGGTTTGAGTTATTCTAAGAAATGATGATGGTTAGGCTTTTTTTCCCAGCCATTTTATGCTTAATGAGTACATTACGTTTAATGAAACTTCATTTAGGCTAACGATCACCTCGCTTTAATAACTGATGAGAGGGTTTGCCTTCGAAAGCCCCGGACACGGCTGCAGTCCCATGCCAGTCATGGGTTACTGGGACCGTTTTCCTGGCCTTGATCTTCTGTAGTCACGGCATGATCTGCTCTTCCATGCCCTTCCTCCCCGAGATGGATCAACTTCATCAAAGGGGGACAAGGGACACCTGCTCTGACCCCATCACTGGTGATCTTCCTGAGAGCGTCCGGCCCTCTACCGCCCATTTATGAGAACAACACTTCCCCAAGTCAAGCTGAGCACATCTGGGGCCTGAGCATCTTGCTATGGACTCCCTGGAGAAGGCCGGTGGAGCTGTGTCTAATTCCTGATGTTTGGTTTATGATTTACTTATCATTCCTACCACCTACACTTTGGTTTTTTCCTTAGGGTGGCTTGACTGTTTACGTGACGGTAGAGGAGAAAGCCATGGCCTCTTTCTAATCCTTAAGACCTTCACCCATGATGCAGTAGAAATGAACTGAAAGCGTCCCAGCAAGTCGGTGAGGTCAATCACTTACTGTCCGGGCTTACAGCTTTTTGATTTATTGGGTACTTTTGAACACTGCACTTGTAAACAAAAGGCTACTGAGATCAGCGCATTGCCATTCCTGCACACTGTCGTCTCCCTTTCCTTCATTAATAAAGCTGACTAGAGGGAGAATATGGAGAATCCCTTCTAAGTAATGTGGGTTCATGATTATCTCCGACGTCCAGAGGGAGGGAGGAAAAGTCAAGTCCTGAGTCAGGGAGGCCAGCCGGCAGGGCAGCGCGGCAGGGGCCGGCCAGGCGGGCTCTGCCCCAGCGGGACCGCGCACTGCCGCAGGCTCCGGGCTGCTCGGTCACCGGGTTTCTCCAGCGGGGAATGGGACTGACGGCTCCCGGTTCTTGGCTGTCATGATGCCTTCGTAAGATCAGACCCATAAGCTCTAAGCACTGGCCTCTAGACAGGCGATGTTCACGGGGTTACAATGTCATTCTACCGTTGCTGGCGCCCTCCAGCCCGTGGCAGAGCTGCCCACCGTGACCGCACCCACCGAAAGGCCCCGCTCCCGGGCCGGGAGAGGGGGGAGGGGGGTGCCTCCGCCGCGGGAGGGGCACGAGGTGGAGCTTCACCCCTCCTCCCATCGCCCCAAACTCTGCTCCTTTCTCCCACTACCAAGTCACCTCATGCTCGCCTGCAGCACTGCCACTTTGAACAGAGCACTCAGCCCCACCCACCAGTCAGGCTCCACCCACGGCCCAACACTCAGCCCCACCCACCAGAGTCAGGCTCCACCCATGGCCCAACACTCAGCC
>NW_012267245.1:5135172-5188588 GCF_000151885.1 Dipodomys ordii
CAGTCAGGCTCCACCCACGGCCCAACACTCAGCCCCACCCACCAGTCAGGCTCCACCCATGGCTGAACACAGCCCCACCCACCAGAGTCAGGCTCTGCCCATGGCCCAACACAGCCCCACCCACCAGTCAGGCTCCACCCACCAGAGTCAGGCTCCGCCCATGGCCAAACACAGCCCCACCCACCAGTCAGGCTCCACCCACGGCTGGAGCTCGCCCCCCACCCGCCGGCCACAGATGTGGCCTGTGTTCTTCATGACTTCCCAAGCTGGGGGGGGGGATGGGGATGGGGATGGGGTGGGAGTGGGGGTGGGGATGAGGGATGGAGATGGGGATGGGGATGGAGGAGGGGGATGGGATGGGGGAGGGGAGGGGGGAGGGGAGGGGAGAGGGCTGGGGATGGGATGGGGGTGGGGACCAACGGGACAGCGCTGTGGACTGCAAACTGCCAAGAGAGCTGTGGCTCCCTCACAGGAGCTGCCTGCCTGCCCCGAGGAGCGAGTTCTGGGGCCTCAGCCTGTTCCTGGGGACATGCCAGCAGTTCAGAGGAAACCGCTGATGGGCCTGCACAAGCCGGCAGGGGCCTCCGCCTCTCCAGCTCTGAGCTGCAAGAGGCTCTGCTCCTGTCTCTGATGAGCAGCCAGCGGGGTGGCAGGGCGGAGGCAGCAGGCTGGTGCCCTGAGAATACGCAGCTGCTCCCCGGCCTCTGCTGACCGCCAGAGTCCTCGTGCCCTGGGACCCTGAAACACAGCCTCCGGGCCTTGCTGGAGCGAGGATGCACAGCCGAGTTACAGCCTCTGCTAAAGGCAAAACAATGCTTCCTAGCTGTCACAAACGCAGCCTGAGTCCAAGAGCCCAGCGCCAGGCCGGCCAGGGCCGGACACGGGAGACAGAAACAGCTAAGTGAAAGAACTTCGCGACACTGATTTACACGGCGCATGGACAAGTTGTAAGCATTGTGCTGCCATTCTTTCAACGAGTGCTCGCCACAGCCCTGCGAGAAAGTTGTGCTAGATTCTGTCGTTGGATAATGAGAACATTATGTGCTGACAGGGTCACTGCACAATGTTCAAGGTCAAACTTGCTACAGGTGGCAGAGGCGGGAAGAACAGCCAAGCAAGCAGACTGGAAACTACACAGAATGCCATCACACCTCCCATTTCCCTGGACCTCAGAAACAAGATTCAGTACGGAGCATCCCTTGACATTCCTCTTAAAAACACCATGTCCTGTGAAGCCTGAAACTTCAGTAGCAGCGCTTTACTCTGGCCTGACCCCAAACTTGTATCTGTGTCACCTGAAGATAACCAGAGGCCACCGGGAATCTCCACTCAGCCCCCCAGGGGCCCCATCGCCCTGTACCAGGAGCAGGGACAGGGAGCCAGCTCAGGGCATGGCAGTGAACAGGACCCAGCATGTACAGAGCAGGGGAGATGAGCTGGGCCCAGGCCAGAGCCTATTGCATGTTAGGTAGGATCACACCCGCACAGCGCGTGGCCCAGAACCCGTCGACACATTCCAGATGCCAACTGTTGGACTGGGCGACTGCTATTGCTGACTGTTAATCGTTATCATACTGGAATCCAAAATCCAACCTGGTTTGCACTCAAGAGTTTGGAAACGTGGAATTCCATCCTTTATTGCCCCAAATGATCTAGATATGCAATCCCCGGCACACATGTCAAAACGTCTCTTCTTCCAAATGTCCCCACTGCTACCACAAAGGAGCCGGCTTCATGAAGCCCAGTCTCCAAGACAACCTGCCCCCTCTCCTCATCTAGACCTAGTTTGTTCTTTGCCTTTGACTTTTATTTTTGTGCCAGAACTGGGCTTGAACTCAGGGCCTTCTACTCTTTACATTTTCATTCATAGCTGGTACTCTACCACTTGAATCATGCCTCCAGTTCCAGCTTTTTGCTGGTCATTTGGAGGTAAGACACTCAGATTTGTCTGTCTTGGACTGGCTTTGAACCAGATTCTCGGATCTCAGCCTGTGGATCCTCAGATCTTAGCTAGGCGCCCAGCTGACCCTAACTCTTGATTGGCTTGGCTTCTCTTCCAACTAGAATATGGTTCCCTGATTTACAAGGAAAGAGACAGGGAATAATAATTGGGCCCACAGGTACCTGATGGTGGTGAGTAGAGTGCTTGGGTGTTTATAACTTTGACCCTATACCATATTGTTGTGAATTTGGGGGTACTCTCCCTAGTTACTGTAGATCCGATGAAACCTAAGAGGGCTCAAGGAAAGCTATCCACCCCTATTCTGCTTCTCTTAGAGAGACTGCGCCATCCCAAACATGTTATTTGTCTCTATTATTTAATTTTTGCCTCTGAAATAAGACTAAACAGAAGTCAGACTTTGTAGACTGGAAGGAAGAAGCCAGAATTTGGGATTAGTCTGCGTGAGTGTGAAGCCCAGTTTCATTCGTTCCTAATGCAATCAGTTGGTAAATCTCTTTCTGATCTCCATTTCCTCATTTGCAAAACCAGGAGAGCAATGCTTGTTTCATAAGACTGCAGGGAGAATTCAGAGAGCGCTCTCAATAAATGTTATTTCTTTCCCTCAACCTGATGAAGCATCTTAAAAAAAAAAAAAGCCTGGATGGATTCTCTTGAACGTTGCCTGCATGGTACTTTTTACCTTTCAAAATCAAATCCCGCTGCACGGTAGGAATTACTTGCAGAGTGTTTACCATTTCCAAAATATATTTTCTATTAGGCAATTCAAAGCTATTAATTCTGGCAAAGCCCTCAGTAACCAGGCCATGTCACAGCCAGCGCTGAATGACCTGCCTGCTATAAATGAATTGCTCCTAAGTGTTAAGTTAGATATGGAGGTAGTCTGATTTTGCTGTGATATGACTCAAACTAATAGAAACACTGTAAATATCCTACCCAAAGTTGGAACCCAGCAACATTACCATGGGCAGCAAATGTGAAACCACTTTCATAATAATTTCTTGAGCCAAGAATCTCGAGAGTGGCTTATGTGACAGATGAGAAAGCCCTGGGCTTGATTGAATCAGACTAACCGCATATTGCTTGACTGCATTTTGCTTCCATTATCGGGCTCCTGAGAATTTCGTCTCAGCATCAGTCAGATAAGATACAAACCATGAACCCAACCTTGCAGCTTGAGAATGGCCAGGAAAGTTATCTGGTATGAGGAGCAAGACACTGATTCATCCAGTCAATTAGCATACGATTACTGGAGTCAAGTTTTAAAAGGTGCACACAAAACACCTTCCAGACAACGACACAGCCACAGGAAATGCGGGAAAGACAAACTTCCTCAAATGCTACAGAGAATAAGTTCATATTTATATATTCTCGGGCATTAAAGAGTCCAGCATTTTTCATGTTCTCAACGTTCGCTGAGTCTTTTCAAACCTGTGTGTTTGCCCGCACAACTAGATTTGATATTGATTTTTTTGTTAGGAAGCTAGGAACTGAAAGATCTTGGGACCTAAGGTATGATCTGGAGCAGCCACTGTGTTCTTTGTACTTTTCTAAGTCTAGCGAATTTGAGGATGACACTTCCGCCCCATGATACATACATAGCACAATGGAGCAAAGGGGTAGGAGACTTGCCCACTATCAGGTGAGTTCCAGTTGCCTTCCACCTTCTGTCAGCTTCCCTCCTTTGTTCCCACGTGTGCCTGGGCACATGCCTTTCTTCTCCACACAACCAACATGCAAAAGAAATGTGGTCAAGTCTTTTGTGACTTCAACTCAAAGCAACCCTCAAAATGGGATCGAAAGAAGCAAGCAGAGAGAGTCCCTGCTTTCTTAACGTGTCCCAGGCTAGAGCTGGTAAATTCTGTATCCAGGGGACTCCCAAAGCAATACCACATCTTAGTCACTGGTAAATTAAGATTCATCACGTGCACTGGGCTTTTGGAATGCTGTGGAAAGATGATTTTTGCTTCAGAATCATTTCTTTTCGGTTTTTAGGGCCACCTAGCACCCTTTGGTTCACTCAGGAAGGTACTGGAAAGAACAGAGAGTGAAAGGAACATTTATACCACAGGTGGGGCGCCCTTTGCAGGACCTGTGGGAATCTGGAGAGGCTGAGGTGAGACCCGGCCAGTGCGTCCGTCCGTCCGACCGACACAGGCAGAGCTGCAAGGAACAGCTGAGGGAAAGGGAAAGTTGCTGGATGGTTTTTATATACAGAGTGTCCATCTTCTAACTGCATTATTTGTATCTCTTTAACCTTGTTTTGTGCTAGTTACAGAAGAGAGATATCTAGACCTGAAGCTGGGCCTGCATAATGTGACTGGAGTTTATGGGCTTCATTCTAGGGCTGTTCATTCCCCCCAGTATTCCACCAAACCCAGTTAACTGTGAATCTTTCTTTTTTTTTTTTAAACTGTGAATCTTTCTAATGAGCCAACACAATAAGGGAACACAGTCCTCTTCATCCTCCACAGCCAACAGGCCGGCAGATGGGCAGCAGCCAGAGTCAGGCTTGGGTCAGGGCCCAGGAGGGCACACACACACACACACACACACACACACGCACACACGCACACACGCACGCACGCACATACACACAGCACAGCACAGAGAGAAGCAGGACAGCACTCCCAAGTCCCTGTTCTACTGTTTCCTTGGAGACAAGGAAATGGATGCCCAGAGAGGCCAAAGGAACACAAGCCCACGCTTTAGCCCCCATTTGCCCAGGATTCCTTATGAGTTAAGAGCAATATCTTCAGAGTCAAACATATCACAAATATTGACCTCCACTTCCCCTTAGTCCTGTGACTCGGAACTAGTCACTAAACCTGAGGGTCAGGTCATATAATATTTAAAAAAAAGAGGTGGGGGAATGGCACCTACCTTAATAGAACTGTATCTGTGGGCTATTATGATATAGTAAGAAATAGGGACAGATTTGCCTTCTCCTACTTGTTTCTGAGACAGAGCTCCTAACGCTCTTTAAGGTGGGGTGGGAAGGTTGTCGGGAGAGCTCTGGTCCAGGGTCTGGCACAGTTCCTGGCATGGGCGGGATTCTCCAGAGCAATGAGCATCTTTTACAGGGTAATGGATAAGTAAGTGGTAGCTGGGATCTCCGCAGACCTTCACAGTGGGGGCTGATCACTGGAAAGATTAAGGTATGATTAGAGAGTTGACTTTAGTCCCAGTCCTCAATCTGCAGCCCTCACTCAGAGCCAAAGAAACAACTGATAATGCCTGTATAGAGCAGCCTCAGAAAACCTCAAGGGACATGGTTTGAGAGCTTCGATCATCGTACACACAGAGGATCCTAGGGGGGGGCTTGGTCAGATTCGGCACGGAAGTTCCATTGCTTACTCTTCCAACTGGCTTTCCCTCGGTAAACTTTTCTGAATCCTTTGTAATAAGTGGGTAAATGAGAGTGAAATGGTACCCTGGGGTCTGTGAAGCACTCCAGGAAATTAAATGGAATCCAAGGAGAGACTCTTGGGGGACTTCCATTTGTATCTGGCTGGTCAAAAGCACAGGTCATCCCCTGGGGCATAGGATTAGCATCTAAATCTGATACCAAATCTTTCATCTGTGGGAGGTAACTATAACTCTGGGTCCACAGTGTAAGAACTGAGTCACAGCATAGACACTGGGTTAGTGTCTGCTAGAGGCCAGTAGGCAGAAATGTATACCCAGTTTGAGGAGTAGGGTAAAATGTTCTGTACTAAGTGTGTTCAGTGTAAGTACATCAAAAGCAGATCAAGCACAGGAAGTGTTGAGCTCAGCGTCTGGCATTAAGTACACATGTTTATGTATAGAGAAGGTGGAATTCCTTAGCATCCCTTTCCATTCAGACACAGACTGAACTCATACTTCCTGCCTTGCATTGTGGGTTTGGCTGTGGAAGATTCAAGTTGGTACTATGCACCAACTGTGGCCAGAATTGCTTGCACGGCGCCTGGTAAATAATCTCATGTTGGTTAGGTGAAGATTCCATGTTTAGCTCATGCTTAAATCTAAGTTAGAATTCCTGGGCCAGAGGCAAGAAGCCTTAGATTTTTCCCCTGCACATCAGAATTTCCCGAACTTGCGTTTATGAGCTGCCACGTTTGCTTCTCCCCGTAGTGGAGCTGGCCGGCGGGGGCTGAGGTCTGAGGCTCAGCCTTCTTGAACACAGTAACAGCCTTCAGTGACTGGCTGGCCCAAGAATCCTGCACTGTGTTGAAGTAGAGCATCTGTCGTCCTAAGCTCTGCCTCTAACCTCCCAGATCACGGCGGCTGCACCCGGGAGACGGTGCTGAGCTCAGTACAAAGAGGTCAAAGCAATGAGTCCTGGGCCTGGTGCACTGCAGAGACCACTGCAGCTCACCCGGGTCCTTCAGAAAAGAGGAAACTGGACAAGCCCGCAGCTAGAGAACACGGCCTATCTCAGGCCTGTGGCCAGGCCTTCCATTCTTGATGAGGACGGAAAGGACAGAGAGGCAGAGCAAGCGTACCACCTCCCCATCGTCACTGTGATAACCAGTCCTTACTGAGCATGTGCAAGCTGAACTGTGTTGATTGATTAGGATTGGGCCCGATGCTCTCGAGGAAACAGGCTTAGAGAAGGTAAGCACGTAATTCAAGGCAGCCAACAAGTGAGCACCAAAAAGAAACCCTGAACCCTGGCGTGCAGATCATCCCAACATTGCTATCCACAGCTCGAATTTCTAGACCTTGGAGTCGAGCTCTGTGCACTCCAATTCCACCTCCATCAAACCACTACCAAAGAAGTGCTGTTGTTCTGCCCCTTGGCAGAGGACACAAACCGGTCCCATCCCAAGGGCTGACAAGGCTGGGTCTAACCACCTCGCCCATGACAATGCTAATCAGGAGTCCAGCAAGACCGTTCCAGTCCTGCCTCTGCCGCTTACTGACGATAAAGTCAGCAGTCTTGATGGGCCCGTGGTTCCCCATCCGCCAGACAGGGAGACAGCACCTGCTGGTCTGACGGAGGCTCTGCTGGGGAGCAGCTACTGCCGGCCCACCTGCCGTTGCTCTTGGATGTGGCCAGGCCCAAGTCTTACCCTCGCAGTCTCATTTTAATTCATTCTCTGCTTAGAGCAAGGAGAGTGGTAACAGAAGATCGCTGCAGTCAAGCAACAATCAAACCACCACATGATAAAGGTGCACCCAGAAATGCCTGTGTTCGGTTGTATCAGCATTCACAGCCTTGAGTTCAAGACAACTCCTCTGTCACCACCACATTTCCCAGTTCTGAGCGTAAAACCCAGCCCAGGGTCTCTCACACACTGGGACCCCAAATATCTAAGGATCCTAGAAAATGTAACAAATTACTGCCAAGTGCTGCTATGAGGTAGGCCCAGTTATCTCAGTTACTTTCCTCTGCAACTTATGAAAGGGGAATTCTTCTATTCTTATTTTACACATTAAAAACACACACACAGAGAAAACTGAAGCTCAGCAGGGAGAAAGCAGCCAGGCGGCCAAGGTTCCAGACCTGGTAAGGAGTGGAGACAGAACCAAACCCCAGAGCTACGCGCATCCCGAAGCAAAGCGCTCAGATCGGTGGGCATCAGATGGCCAGCTCTAACACTAAGCGCCGCAAAGCCATCCAGACGCACAGAGTTCTGTCGCTGCCACGGGGCTGTGCGTGCCCATGCATAAGCGTGTGCCCTCATTATTCATTCATAAAGAAGCAGCTCTGTTTATCGGTTTCTCCATTCTTTCCCTACAGCTCAGCACACTTTGTGATGTTACAGTTTCTCAACAACAACAAAACAAAACCTTTGGAATGACTGATTGAATAAGTATGTATTGACAGCTACAGTCTCTGCCCTAAATACAATTAGGATAATTAGACAGAGGCATAGAAACAGAAACAGAAATGATGGAATACCTCGTATTCCAAGTTCCAGAGGGAGGACACAGATGATAAGGGATAGAGGGGTCCAGGGAAAGGCAGCCGGCAGGCCCTGAGGGGGTCATGAATGATCGTGGACGTGAGGTAGAATCCACAGCATAATAAATCACCATCATTTCTCAGGAAATACGTAGTTCGTCAGCCATTCCCATTCCAATGCTAAGCTCAATGTATATGTTTCAGGGGATAATTGAATATTTCCTTCTTCGTTGAGTACAGACCTAAAGAATAGCAGGTTATATTCACAGACACACACTGTGACCCTTGCGATGAAAGATGAAGGTATTACCCAGGGGAGCAACTGGATAAAAACCGCCCAGCACGGGATGTGGAGTAAAGCCTAACATCATCTCTGAACATGTCCTATGCGCCAAGAACTAAAATGTTCATAGGCTTCCTCCTCTGAGAAATAGATGAGCTTTTCCCACGAGGAGGCTGTCCTGACTTCTACAGAAAACAGGTACCTTCCTTCCAATTGAATGCTAGGAACTGAGTGTCTGCCCAGGCAGTGAGGTAAACGGTGTTCTAACAGCCTCGTTTCCTTGATGAACTCGCCCCCTCTCCAATGTCTGGCTTCCAGAACAGCAGAGAAGAGGCGCCCTGCCCTGAAGGACCGTTGAGTTGGACTCCTCCATCGCCCAGCCAGGACGCGTGTCAGCCGCTGTCGGGGGACCCAGGGAGGCCAGCGCACAACTCCCCTTGTTTGCAATGAAAACCGGAACAGCTGTGACAAGAACACCCACTTGGAACAGGAAATTTGCACATTTTCATGGCAAAGTAAACAGAGATATGCTAGGAAAACCCAGCCTGTGCTGTGACTCGAACATGCGGTGTGCTCAGCAGGCTCGTGGAGAGGGGAGGGGCAGTACTGGGAAGTTCTGGAAGCTTTAGGAGGCAGAGCCTAGAAGGAGGAGGCAGTCTCTGCGCGTGCGCTGTCCGGGGCTCCTTCCTGTCCGCGCTGTCTCCTGTCTGCCAGGAGGTGGACGGCTCGGCCACACGAGCCTGCTCCCATCAAGTCTACCAGGGACACCGAGAACACAGTACTGAATCTCTGACACCTGCGCCAGTCTGCTAGACGTGTTACCACAGCGATGAAGTCTAACAGAAAACTGGTACCAAGAAGTAGGGTCACTGGTGTGCCAAACCTGCATGTGTGGTTCTAAAGACTTTGGAGAGGAGCTGTGGAAAGAATTTGGAAAAGACTGGAAAGAGAAGACTAGAAAAGCCCCAGAGCTGAAGGGTGGGGAACAGGTCAAGGGCCACATTGCTGTGAGTGGCAGGTCAGACCCATTTGCTTCTCACTAGCTGCTTGAGGCTGTCGGGCCAGACCGATGGTTTTATATGGTGTGCAAATGACATTATAAATATCCGAACCATATTCACAAAAAGGCCTTCTGGCCCCCGTGTGCTGTAATCACAGCTTAATGGGTGATTCTAGTTCCAATGCAGACAGAATACAGACAGTAAAGAGCTCATGAGGTTGCAGGTGGAAATGAGGATCCACTGGGTACTGGATTAGAAGAAATTCACATTACAGCTGGCAAAGAACTCCACTATGATTTTGTCCATGTCCTCAGACTTTATGGGAGACTGAGTTTAAATGTGATGAACTGATTAATGTGGTGGAAGAAATTTCAGGGCGGCCCAGCACTCGGGCTGTGAATAGATATTGCGAGCTGATTTTAATCAAGTGTACAGTGAGAATCAGGAAAAGAGGAGCAGAAATATGAAAAAGTTGAAGTTGGGTCATAAAAAGGACGTGTAAAGGTATGGTTTCTGAAGAGATTACCGCCGTTAAAAAGAAACCAAGTACAGACTGGGAAAGATGCCTGGCGGGCGTCTCAGGAGTGGGTCAGTCAGCATCGACCCACAGCTCCAGGGTAGCTCTTCTGAAGGACTTTCCTGGAGGAGAGGACCCACTCAGAGCCACCAAGAGGTTTCACCACACTCAGCCCTGCCATGCCCAGGCACAAGGAAACTCCTGACGCCTGACCCCCATGCCAGCCACGGACCTCGACATCATCCATGTGGTGCTGGGTCTTTGGTCACACCGAAGGCTAGAAGGTCATGGAGGCTTCCACCTAGACTTCAAAGGAAGGCCTGGAGGCCCGGAGGTGTGGAACAAGGCATGGAAGTCGTGTGGGTAGAGCCTATGCTGCAGTGCAGACCCCAGATGCTGGAGATGCCAGGAGCGTGGGACAGGGCGTGAGTGGAACCAGCCAGGATGGGGGCCATGGAGAACGCAAGGGGCAAGGCTGCGGGGGGGGGGGGAGTGCTGCCTACGCCCCATCTTGCGGGGTCAGGCCCAACACAGAGTCCTAGGACTTGCTGTGTTCCCTGCTGGCCTTTGGAACTGCTGGTTTTCCAGGTTCAAATTTGAAAGCTGGCAGATGACAAAGGAGCGCAGTGAAACAGAAGGCTCAGCTCCAACCCATCCTGATCACACAGGGATCCCGACAGAGGCCACAGAACCAGCCGGGACGCGATGGGAGGGAGGCGGGAACACCCGGGCGGGGCGTGAACCACAGGAAGGACTCAGGCCGGAGAGAACAGGCAATCTGTTCAGAAGGTGATGATCACCTGGAGTAAATACTGCCCCTGTGAGTGACTGTTGCAGCACCAGGAGCTGGGACCTCGTACCTCCCAACCTGCATTCAAATCCTGACCTTATCACTCACTAGCCAAAGCTTGAACACGGTTCATCCTCTCGGACTTCAACTTGCTCAGCTCTCAAATGGTGATCCTAAATGACACTACCATGCAATGATCTCAGTGTAGTATCGTGCACAGAACAAATATGCAATGAGCATGAACATAATGCCCATCCAGTCAGACATTCCAACATCTATTAAATACTTGCTCCAGGACAAAGAGTTTCTAATACATTCTTTCCTCCAGAGATCATGCAGTGTGTCCGCAAACAAGAACGAAACGAAAGTAGAGGAAATGAAAACTCCACTGAAACTCTGTCTGCCTCCAGGACTCCAGGGCTGACACGGGGCTATATCATTTGGGACAAGTCGGAAACGCGTGGAGAGGTGTAGGGATGCGGACCTCGGCAGAAAAGAAGGCACAGGAAGGCATGAGGCCCACAGACGGCCACTGGTGCGGCAGTGTGCCAGGGCAGGCGGTCCTTCACCCTGGAGACTACCAGGCGTCCACTGCGAGGCAGGGCAGGGCAGGGCAGCCATGGGGCTTTAAAACAGGGGTCGGGACACGCTTGCATCAGAGACACAGGGCAAGGGAGGCCAGTCCAGTCCTGATGGGGGAGAAGGCAGAGCAGAGCTCAGACGTGATACCCAAAACTGAGCCGAGTCAGGGATGCCCCAGCGGAAGCCACGAGGATTCAAAGTAAACCAACGAAGAAAGCGAAACTCGGGTGACGGAAGCATTTCCTTCTGGAAGTAGAGGCCCTTCCCAAACACGGGGAATAAATAAATACACGTCCAGGGGCTGCTAAGCAGCACTGGCTGCTGCATACTCTGCAGGGCCGCGATGGAGACCCAGGGAGTGCGGTGCCATGCCAAGGAGCTGCCCCCTCCCTGCGGGGGCCCTGGGCCAGGCAGCGGCACAGAGCGAACAAGGATGGAGATCAAGAACGGGGCGGAGGCGAGACAAGAGCACCCGCGTGGCCTTCGGCTCACCTGGTCACCAGGGCTCCGTTCCCTCGCCCGTGAAACGTGGGGTCTCTACGTTTTACTGAAGAGAATATAGCCACAGAGAGTCATTCACATACCCAGCTCCCAAGTTGTATGGCTCCAATTCTACTGCTTTCCCCTGGGCAGGATTACTTCACTTTCACAACCACTATGCACTACTCAGGCTGGTGTCAGAAAGAGAAGCTCTGGATTGACTTGCTCAGCCAGGCCACCACTGACCTTCTCCGTACCTATGGCAGACATGACTAATCAAAGAATTCTTTTTCATGGGTACCACAGATTCACTGCTAACTAATCAGACCTCAAGATGAAGAAGGCTGATCTTGTAAGGGGAGTGTGATTTGTTTAACACAGCTTGTCAGTGGTGGGGAAGAGACTTCACGCTTGTTCTCTGGACTTCCGGACTAGCAGGCTGAGGGTGAAATTGCCCATGCTTTCTGTATCTGACTCAGAATAAATAGTAGAACTGAGATGTCAAAGGTGATCGCATCATGGGCTAGGAGACTGTTCCAAATCCCAGCCTGACACACAGTTCTTGGATATTACAAGGTATCTGATTGATTAAAATCACTCTCCTGATTTGTTCTGAATGAAATTAATAACTTGTAAGGCTGAGAGATATTATATTTTTAACCCCACAAGCTAACAAATATTTGAGAATCTTAGAAAACCCATGAAATAAGTAAAAGAACAATACTGCTACTCATTTAATTCCTTCTGCAGGGGGCAGATTTTCTTCAAGCTTTGCAGGGAAAAGTGACAAGTTCTATGATTCAGCTGCATCCAAAGGATAAAACCATAAATCCCATTCCTGAGACACACAGAAGCCAGCTTCTGGAGCAGAATCCTCTAGAAACCAGCCAAACCCTTCCCATCCCCTTGAAGCAAAGACCACGGGGGTCACCAGGGCTACGTCTCATCACATCGCCACACCAGCAGGGAAGACATGCCAACCCAGGAACATGGACACAGCCAGCCGGCACGGCGCGGAGACACGGGTATGCAGATGTAAAAGAGCATCATAGCAAAACTCATGTACTGGAGACTGAATCTCCAAATTCGTGTTAACGGTGTGGGAGGCGGGGCTGGGAGGCGAGTGGAGTTGATGAGGCCATGAGGGGCAGGTCCCAGGCTGGAGTCACCAAGAACAGAATACCTGATTTAGACATTTGTTCAGTTGACCGAGGGCTGCCCTCTGCCGTGCTGCAGCGCAGGAAGAAGACCAGAGCACAGCCCACACCCTCCCTCCTCTGTAAGTTACCCAGCGTCGGACATTTTGTTAGAAGATGACCATAAACAAGGAAGAAGGCAGTGCCCAGCGGACCTGGCGAGCGGAGGCGGAGCGATGGGGAAGTGTGGGATTCCCCTTGAAGCTCTCCTTTTTGTAAGTGCGGGTGGGGGAAGCCTAAGGAGCCAAATCGGAAGCAAGGCCTTGGCCCAGAGCCCTTTGCCCAGGAGGGATCTCTCCCTACTGGAAGATGACAGTGGTCAAATTGGAACGCACCCAATGCTTGAGTGGAAATGATGGCGGAAGGGGTAAGATGGGAAGAAATAGTCACTGGGAATATATGCCAATAGTCAAGGAGGCAGGCTCCGGGCAGCATGCGTCTCAGAGGTCCTTCGCGGCATGTCGGATGGTGGCTGTAGGAGCGTCCAGCCGACTAGGGGCAGTAGAGCTGGAAGGAGACGGCGCATCCGAGCCGGGCGGGGCCCGCCCAGGGAAAGCCGTACATCCACCAGCTGCAGTGAGGCTAATGAGCCAACAGTTGGCATTTCTGTAAATATGTTTCTTTCTAAAAGGGGAATTCATTATTCCCAGAGCCACATTTCTAAATTCATGAAGGTAAAATTACACCAATTAAGAACCATGCCTTTTTCTTCTCCAAATGAGAAGCTCAAAATACTGCCAAACAAAATCTCAGGTCTAATTCCTTGAGAAATTAGGCTTTGTTGCCAGAAAAAAAAATACACAGATGAGAAGAAACAACTGGCACAATGTATTTACCTGGTGTCTCGTAGCTCATTCATTCATTCATTCATTCATTGGTTCATTCATTCAACAAGCATCTGTCAGTCATGGTAGTACACTGTGTTGACAACGTGAAGCTTGATTCACTGAACATAATCTAGCACTGTTTTGTTTCCTGGAGGGGAGGGATTTTATAAGCTCCTTCTCCTATTATTTATGGTTGCTTTGCTTCCCAAAAGAGAGGAGATCCTAACAAGGACACCTCACACATGAAGGTTCACAGAGACATCACTGGCTTAAAGTGGAATCCCTTGCCCGCTTCCGCACATTCTGAACGGAGATCCCAGGCTGTCTGGACATCATGCCCTCCTGAGGGGGGGCGTGGGGATCACCTGACTCACCCATGTACCGTTTCCAGGCAAACTCACAAGAACCAACGCTTGGCAGAAGGAAGTGGAAGGGGCAGAGACAGAGCACTCCAGAACAACACCAAAGGACGGCAAAACCATACCCTCCACTCCTTCTTTCCCCAGAGCTGCGTTGTGGTAAATTTCGCTCTTTGGGTGGTCTTCCGTGTGCCCTCAATGAGTGGCCGGCCTGGGGCTGGTTCCCTGCGGGTATGCGGAGCCTGTCTGGGCACCTGCTGAATGGACCATCATTTTCTCAGTCACACCCAGCAGGCGACACTGTCGTGAGAATGGACTTGGGTTATCCACTCCCTCAAGGAGCCTGGAGAGAGCATTGTCACCACTTCAATTCTTCTCTACAGATGCCGCAAACACAGGGACCGAAGCCATCTGGCCAGTGTCACACGTGACTGGCTGAGGGTCCAGGTGCCCTAAGCCCCGCCCCCTAGTGTCATTGTCCCCCCAGCACTGGGCAGAGGGACCACTGCCTATTGGTCCTGAGAAAAGGTGACCTAGGTAGGTGCCTGAAAGCTAGCGCAAGCAACACAAGAGAACGTCACTGGTTTCCATACTGAGTCCACAGCCTCCCTCAAAAGCCTAGCACAGTTCCAGAGTAGAAAACAGTTAACATTCATAAGAGATTCGAGCAGAAAAGCTATCCAACTCTAGTACTAGGGTATTTGACTTACTGTGTGTGTTTTCAAGGCACTTCTACAAGTATTCTCTTGGAATTCCTTACGTAGCACTCCACCAGAACCAAACAAGAACCACAGAATCATGGCCAGTAGAAACACATCTTTGTAGAACAGTATGGTTCACTTTGAGAAGACTGGGAATGAAAATCTAAAAAGCTACGTGGAGATATAAATGAGGGAGGCATTCAATTATAAAAAGGCCTCACCGTAAGTTTCCTCTAAATAGCTCGTTGTTGCCTTGGAAATTTTACTTTAACATGTCTAATTTCAGCATCTTCCAAAAACCCTCGCTTGTAAACTTCTGTCCATCCTAAGGCAAAAGACCAACGAGAGACAGATAGTAAGACAGGACCTCGAGCTGTAAACACTCAGACCAGTGTCAGAAATGAGCAAGGTCTCTGGGTTGTGGCAAGGCCGATCTGTACCATCCCTTACCTAAGATCTACACGAGGGAGTCAGCAACGGAAATGAACAACAGATTCCACTCCATGGAACCTCATGAACGGGGAGTGGCGAGAACCATTCAGTATGATGGTTGCTGGGACTGTCAATTCATTTTCTGGGTATGAATATTCATCGCTTTCTTTTTAATCGTTGGTATAAAATTAAGTGTGAACGTCAATCTTCTCTACCAAGGAAATTAGCAAATGTCTGCGGAGAAGCAAGCCAACCCAGAATGATGAATGAATAGTTCCCTTCCTGGCAACCCAGGGACAGCCAGTTATTCCTCCCAAGCCTGGCAGGAAGCAGCACCCACCCTCCGCCTGGGCTTCCGGCTGGGCCGCCCTCCAGTCTGGGGGCCGCCCAAGTAGCTGACAGAACGGGCGCTCACCAGCCGCCACTGAGGACAGCGCAAAACCTTGAGTGTCCTTACTTCTTCTGTTTCCGTTTTATGTTGTTCGGGCTGTGCTGAAGCTGGAACTCGGGGCCTCACTCACCTGCTCGGCTTTTTTGGTCAAAACTGGCACTCATCACTTAAGTCACACCTCTGTGTTCTGGCTTTTTTTTTCCTGCCTACTTGGAACGAAGAGGCTTTGAGCCTTAATCCTCAGATCTCAGCCTTCTGAGTGTCTGGGGTCACAGGGCTGAGCCGCCGGCGCCGCGTTTTGTGTTTTGTTTGACGCCATAGGAACCATTTGCTGTTTTCACGCCATCCATACACACGGGCAGGCAGCCAGACGACAGAGGGGTCCTGGAGCGTCCACAACACAAGCGGAGGGCCTGGGCCCAGCCACAGCACTCTACCCCCGGACGAAGCATCGCTATTTTGTTCTCAGATTCGCTCTGAAGTGGCTAAGGGAAAATCTCTGGAGAAGGCCACTTGGGGAGCCCAGCAAAATGCTGTTGGAGCTCTGTCACCCAACAGTTCAGACTGAGTGCACCACTTACATGGGGACAAAGGCCAGCAGCCAGCAAGAGCAGGTTTGCGCTTCGCTATCTGGGTATCATTTGATCACTGGAGAACTGTCGAGGGATTTAAATAAGAGCCTGAGCTAAAACATCCCCTTTCCTGGTGAGCAAACCCTCTTAAAAGCAGAACGAGGGCTTCATACCACTATGGGAAGGGGTCCTTTCACAGACCTGTCAAAAACCTACCCAACATGCATTTCTTCTCAATGCAAAACCAAGGACAGGCATTCTCAAAACGGGCTCACAGTAGGTCCACGTATTGTTCGTGTAGGTTTAGCAGGTTTCCTCAGCACAGGAATCCTAGTGAGTCAAACTCATTCAACACAAACCCACTGGATACCTGCTAGGCTCTAAGTCCTCTTGCTGAAGTAAGGCCTGGACGGCCATTCTCAGGGGGCACTGATGTCCCTCTGGGTGACAAACTGGCTTTTGACAGATAAACAAAGGCGTACTCATCCTGTGCAGAAAGTGTGCACACACACACACATCATGTAAACAGATTACAGCCTGTGTGTGATATTAAACTTTCATGGAGGGGGATGTATTAAGGAGAAAACATTTTTAAAAATCTCCTTAGGGAAGTGATAATGAAAACAATTGAGAAGTATTGGTCTAGAATAATGAATAAAACAGACGAAAATTTCGAACCCGTATAGAGCTAATATTCTACTGGCAGCACCAGACGATAAACAGGAAATAAGATGCATAATCTGTTAAGTGTAAGTGTCACGGAAAAACAAAGCAGAGAAGCAGACAGGCTGGGAGAGAAAGAATGGGACACTGGACCAAAAACCATTTCTATTTCTATATACTAATACCAACCTGTTCATTCCCCCTAACTGTGCTACTGAGGGATGGAATAGGATGTGTGTGTGTGTGTGTGTGTGTGTGTGTGTGCGCGAGAGGGGGGGGGAGAGGGAGAGAGAGAGAGAAAGAGAGAGAGAGAGAAAGGGAGGGAGGGAGAGAGAGAAAGAGGGAGAGACTGGAAGGGAGGGAGGGAGAGGGAGAAAGGGAAAGAGGGGGGAGGGAGAAAGGGAGGGAGGGAGATATTTGGAAGGAGAGAGATTGAGGGGGGAGAGGGAGAAAGAGAGAGAGAGAGAGAGCACCCCAGGCACAGGTACTGGGCTTGAACTCAAGGCCTCATACTCTAGCTTGACTTTTTTTGCTCAAAGTTGGCACTCTACCACCTCCTCTTCCAGATGCATTTTAGTCTTGTTAGTTGGTAAGATTTTCAACAGCCCAGGCTGGCTTTGAACCATGAATCCTCAGTTCTCAGCCTCCTGAGTAGCTAAATACCATTACAAACATGTAAAAGCAATACATAAAATACACCAGACAATCAAGGCAGTGCTCGGATATATGTAAGGATAAGCCAGCAGAGTAGCCAGAAAAATCGCATGGCCCTTCAAACCCAGCCGGCAGACCAAGGCTCAGAATGCCTGTCTTCCAGGGATCATCTAAACAAAGCAAAAAAGCAAGGGATGGAAAGGCTGGTGATGGGCATTCGTTCAAAGCGCCAGGCTTACGTCAAAGCTGATCGTGGAAATGTCAGAACCCCTTAGGGTTCTCATCTACTGGATAATAGGAGAAGTTGCTTCAAGAAGTTTCTCCAGAGGTGGCGTTCCCCTAACTAATAATGCCACAAAGTTTCCAACTCCCGGTAACACTCAGACTTTGTTACAGATGCTAAACAAACCTATTCTCCAGGGTCCAGCTATGATTTGAAAGGAAGAACAGCAGAGCTCAGCACTGCTCGCAGCCTAAGTTCAGCCTCTCTGCAGCTCCCCCAACGTCTTTTCTATGGGGAAATTAACAAGAAAAGCTCTTGGCTTAATATATTATTGGAGCTTGGCTACAAGCTAATTGGGAGCAAGGAATCGTGGGGGAAATGCAATACATCGCTGGGTGTCTGCAACTCGAAGCTGGAAAAGACGTGAGGTGCACAATGGACACAGGGCTGCAGCCAGGGCAGGCAAACTGGTCCACGGAATGACATGTTTTCTAGTACACACGGCAAAGATGGGGTCTAGAAGGGGGGAAAAAGAGATCCAATAGAATTCCTTAAAGAGGATAGCTGGGAAAGGAAGCTGATATAAAATCAAAGCCCAGTCAGTTCCACAGGGGGCCGGTGGCTCACGCCTGTCATCCTAGCTACTCAAGGAGGCTGAGATCTGAGGATCAAGGTTCAAAGCCAACCTGGGCAAGGAAAGTCCATGGGACTCCTATCTGCAGTTGTCATCAAAAAAGCACACAAAGGTTGTTGTGGCTTTTGAGCAGGAAATCTAAGCAAGAGCGTGAGGCTCTGAGTTCAAGACCTTGGACCAGCACTGGGACGCAGGGGGGAGGGCGGATACTACCTGTGTCCCAAAGTACTCCTCCATCTTCAGATTTCAGAACTGACAAGAGACCAGAGGAAACATCACTGATCGCCAGGAAACTTTATGCTGAGATTCAGACACTGTCTCCTGCGGAGCCTTAGGAAACAAGAGCCTCGTGCACGGGGCTTGGTGAAGGCTTCTAAATCTCATCCCAGCTTCCCTCACCTCCTAAGTAAAGGGAAACACTGCTGCGTGTTGGGTCACAAGAGGAATCTCCACAGAGCGTGCCCTGGGCAGCATGAAACTTCCGCCTCTCTTGCAGACATTCAGCTGGCCTTCCCCGCCACGGCTTAGCACCCCATGTTAATGATCTCCAGCAAGGGGACCAGGAACACAGGTCCAGCCCAATCCACTAGACACGGGATCACTTGTGATGCATTTGCAGTATAAAATATAGTTCGCCTCATTTTTCTGCTTCCTGCTTACGCATCTAAAGTTACTCTTGGAGAGAAGATGAGCACAGCAAACTCCAAGAGCACAGGAGTCCTGCATGGCTGGTCTCTTGGTGGGACGTGGCACTGACGCACTCAAGGCTGCCCCAGGACTGTACACAGGAAGCCTCGGTGAGCTTGCAACAGACATGAGCAAAGCAGGACAAGAGTTTAACTGCAGGGCCCAAGCCAGGCCTGCGCACACGGGCCCAAGCCAGGCCTGCGCACACGGGCCCAAGCCAGGCCTGCGCACACGGGCCCAAGCCAGGCCTGCGCACACAGGCTCCATCTTCCACTGCTGGTTGGATGAAATATAACAACTTAGTGAAGTGCCCTGAACCTCACTTTTAGACATCATAAAGTTCAAACAAGAAATGCTATGTGGAAACAGCGAAATAGTGTCAGCAGTGACTGACACAGTGACACACGGCTTGTCTTCCATTTTATCAACTACCATCATCTACGTTATCAATGGGTACCAACAAGCGCTGGAGAGTGTTCCAGCTTCACCAGCCACCTCCCCAGGGGCTCCCTATATTACCTGACTGTCCAGAACCTTTCCTGGAAGTATGTACGCTCCTCCTCACACACAGCCTAGATCCTCCATGCTCCCGTTCGGTAAGGCAGGGGCAAGCTGCACTGGAGGCTCTCACAAGCACGCAGAAGGCTTGTGAAAATACAGGTTTTGGGGTCCCATGCTCCACGATGCCAATTCAGTATCTGAGGTGGAACCCCAAGCCTGCGTGTCTGATGCTGGTTCATGGACCAGGTTTGTTTTTTTTTGTCTTGTTTTGTTTTGATATCAGTGTCCAGCGCAGCTGATGGGTCCCGCTGCTGTGTGTTTTTCCCGTTTCCCTCTGTTTCTGTTTCCTCCTCCTGGTTTCCCTCTAATGTGCACGTGTATGTGGTGTGCCGCGTGGGGTCCTTTAATAATGATACAACCAGATGAGTGGAGGTCCAGCCGCTTCCCTGTGGATGCCATTACTTTGTCCTTTCTAATGGCTGCATAATGTTCTATTGTATATAGGTACCACAATCTTGGATCCATTCATCTGTGGTGGGGCATCTGGGTTGTTTCCGAGTCTTGGCTATTGTAAACTGTGCTGCAATGAACATGGAGGTAGGTGCATGTGTGCTGGTATCCTGGCTCCTGCTGGACCAGGTTTTGTGAGCACCACTGTGCCAGGTGGAAGGAGAGACAAGGAGCCAAGCTCAAAGGGTGTGTGGAAGGTACAGCTTCCTTTGGAAGCTAAGAAGCAGTGACGGCCCAGCCCTGCGGAAGCCAGGAGGTGAGCCTCGCCCTTCCAAACCGTTGGCTAACCCAAAGACACAGCCCAGGGGGAGTATGAGGCAGAGCTGGACCCTGCAAAGACGTGAGCTTCTGAAACAAGGCTCCCCGTGGGCAGGGCGCTGTCCCGTCCAGCTGTCCTCGGGTCCTCCGTGCTGACACGATTCTGCAGCATAACGGCTTCTTTGCGGGGAGACTGATGGGCATATTTCATGCTAATTCTTTCTGGAGCCGAGAAGCCTTTATTTTCCTCATGTCAAAAAGAAAGTGATGGCAGACATTTCCAGTGGAAATGCCACTGCATTCTTTATAATGTCATTCGACTCCTGCCAGAATTAAACTATTGACCAAATTAATCTGCTTACCACACACATTGTGGCTTGATCTACTTGCCCCGAGGGCTGGTGTGTCACACTACAGAGTCAACCACATTGATTTTCAATAAAGGATGCTGGCCTGGGATGCGTCCCTACGCAGGCTGGGTCCTTAGTGCTACACAAACACCCCAGCCCCCTCCCGTCCCCTGGGCTTTGCTCCTTTTAAGTCCCCCATACCAGTCTGGAGTTATGTCTGGGCCGTTTAACATGGCGCACCAGCCCTGCAGGACCAGACTCTTACCAGTTTCCAGTGTCTGATCTCTTCCAGTCTCATTCTCCACCTCCCTTCCAGGGTTCAGGGCTTCCCTGCCTCTGCGTCTCTGCACAGGCCAGTCTCTCTGTCTGGAAGGCGGCCCTCCCCCTGTTTCTCAAGGTTTGTACCTCCCACTAGCCCTGCAAGTATCAGGACTGGGAGACACAGGAACACCCCAGCCCTCGCCTCTCACGCAGTCAGACGGGTGATCATTCGTGTTATATCAAACCTGCAAGCTCTGAGGCCCAAACCCTCCTCCGGGAAAGTGCCCAGTGTAGCAACGGAAGGTAGAGGTGTTTGATAAGTACTTGTAGATGACCTTGAGCAACACCCTGTCTTTTTTCACAGCCTCCCTGTTCATCCATCTGCAAAATGAGGACTTCCGACTCAGGAAGCACTTTGTGGCCAGAAAACCCCAGACTCCTTAAAGGAATTAAGTTCGGAGAATGTAGGGAGTTAAAAGGCCCTACCATAGAACACTTCTATCCTGTGGAAACTGCTCAGCCCTCCATGACAATAAAACAACAACAACAAGCCATCCTTTCCTCTGCAGATCATTGTTCAGGGAGTTATAACCAGACACACATTGGTCACATCAAGGTTCCCCGCTGATCTACACTGAGTATTCATCTACGATTCCCTTTTCCATTCATCCATACCCTCTCTCTACCCCCACCCACTTCCTCTCATTCAAAACATGTTTCCACTTCCTGATCTTTACTTGGCTGAGCTAGCTGTTCGTCTGCACAGGCTTTACTCTGTGGAGTTCACTCCTGCATATGCTACGTTAGTCAGCTTGGTTGGGTACACGGGCATATGCTCCTGTGTGTGCTTAACCAGGAGGCTGTGTTTTGGGCCTACACTACATGGATGAGAGAAAACAGGTACCATTTGTCTTCCTGGGCCTGGCTTCCTCCAGTCAGTATGAATTTTTTCCAGACTCACCCATTTCCCGGCAAATGACATAATTTCATTCTTCCTGTGGGCTGAATACAATTTCATTATACATATATATATATATCAGGCACACACACATATACACATGTGCGTGTGTATAAAACGACACTTTCCTTAGCTATGTGCCCACTGCCGGGCAACCCGGGCCGCCGCTATGACTTGTCAGCCCCCCATTTTTAGAAGGGAGTTGAGAAGTACTTAGACCAGTAGCCCTCCAACCTGGGCTTCCAGGAACTGTCTCAAACGTGATTGTGGATGCGAAGGGATGGGAAAGAAATTCTGCTTTAAGAGGTTTCCTGGATTAGGTTCTAAGTGAAATTTCATTTGGGAGAAATAAAGACGCACTGCTTGGGAAGAAGAAAGAAGAAAGAGGAAGAAGGTATGATCCTAGATACCTGAGAAACAGAGCTGGAGCCCTGAGGCCTGCCCAGGCTCACGAGTCTCCGTCTCCACAAATGGTTGTACGCGGTGGTGCATGCCTGTTATCCAGTGACAGAGGGGAGCATGGTCCTCGACTGCGCAAAGAGAGACCCTATGTTGAAGATAACCAACACAAGTAGGGAATGGCTCCAATAGTAGAGCACTTGCACACCATGCATGAGGCCCAATTCCAACTCCAGCACCAAAAAATTAGAACAAAAAGCAAAACAAAACAAACAACAATATAGAGAAATGTGGAAGTCATGGCCGTTTTCTGGGGAGGGCTTTCTAGACCCAGGAAACTGACTGATCCACTGGGTTCTGATTCAAGTGGGGTCACCTCACAGGACCTTCCCGTCCTCCCGATGCTCCGGCCCCGGTGTTGTCAGAAGGAAGCCAGGGTCTCTGGGAGAGCATCTGCTCCCCTCCCCATCTGCTCATCCTGTCTGCAAAGAGCGGCCAGCCAGGCCAAGGGGACGGGGCAGGGCAGCACACTGAACCGGCAACTCAGAAGACCCTCAGAGATGAGGACAGGTCATCCCCACAGTGGCAGAAACAGCGACAGCCAGCACCCGCAATCCCCCAGACCGCCACAGGGCACGCAGGTCAGAAGCTCCTGCTTCTCAGACTCCCTCCTCCATGGAGACTTTCCTGTCCTCCTCCTCAAGGCAAGCCAGGACAAGAACCTCGAAGCTCTGTGCAGAAAACCACCAAGTTCTCTGTGCAGGGAACTCACGAATCCCATCTGCTCGGCAAAGCCGATCAGGCCAAAAAGGCCATGCTGAGCAATCAAAGCGTGCTCTGTTCCTCCCGCTCTGCTCTCCCCCCACCCATCAGCAAACACGAGTGCCTGGTGTTCTCATCAATGCCAATTGACCTGAACGTCCCTGAGAGACTCAAACAAGATCTGAGATTTGCAAAGGTCACATTGCCGGTACAATCACCGGGAGGGCCCCGGCCCAAATCAATGGCCGAGGAGGGAGTGAGGGCAAGCTGTGTGGACACAGCCACCGGGGAGGCCTGGCCGGGAGGGGGGGCCACACAGGGGCCACCACAAGACACAGAACACCTCTGAGAAATCGCCGGATGGTGTTCAGGTAGAATTATATAGTATGAAAGTGCCAAGTTTTAGAAAAAAATCACCCCTGAGAACGTTTTAAGCATGTTCTGCGGAGGGGGAGAAAGCAGGTACAAACATCATATCTCCAATGTAAGTACTACAGGTAATGGATTTACCTTGAAGCAATGTCAAAAACTTTCGGAACAATCCAGATACACCTCTGCCATCAATGCCTGGCTTTGTATCTGTGAGTCAGCTTGGATTTGGCCAGGGTGATGACATCCATCTCAAGCAACAAGATGCGCTCATGCCCTGGAATTCCACGGAATAGGAGCCCCTGGGTGTTTGGGTCCTAATTTGGTCTGACTGGAGCCGGTCCTGGAGAAGCCTGGGATCCTCTCTAGACACACAAAGGCACTCAGCAACTGATCCTGTCTGGGATTCAGCAGGAAACTTAAGAACAGAAGGAAAAGCTCCAGTTTTTTGGGGCTCTCTTGTCTATAGCTAAGAACAGTAAAACACAGAGAAGAAGGAAGCGAGAAAAGAATGTGCATGCTCTTGGAGACGGTATGAATCGGGACGCTCGGACACCACTGGTTTAGGCGAGGCACACATCTCGGTCATCCCTGTAAACAGGGCAGCTGAAAGGGTAGATGAGGTTAGGCACAAACTGTACCTGAGGCTGGCCACTACCAGGTCCTGGTAAAACA
The DNA here is from genome assembly GCF_000151885.1 of Dipodomys ordii. Taxonomy (NCBI): domain Eukaryota; kingdom Metazoa; phylum Chordata; class Mammalia; order Rodentia; family Heteromyidae; genus Dipodomys; species Dipodomys ordii. The sequence goes on from NW_012267245.1 coordinate 5,159,061, forward strand.
CTCCGGTAGCTCCCAGGCCCCCGGTTTCACTCCCTTGAATGAGAAGGTTGGAGGAAAGAGGCACACCTCTGAGAGAGAAGGATTGCCACTCTTCTGGGAAGACAGAACCATGGGAACCCAGCAGGCTGAGAGCAGCATGAGGGGTGTTAGCAGTGAGGATCCACTTTGGCCTCTGCAGAAAGGTAACTGGAGAACCTCTAGCAGTCCACACCTAGCAAATCAAGGGGCTAATCACGGCAGGACTGGGTACGCAGCTCACCCTGTCTTTATGCACACACACACATCCACGGGCAAGCCCTCAGGTTACCACTCCATACCAGCTGGGAGCTGGGAGAAGCATGTTTGCCTAGAGTCTCTTGGGCGGCTAGCTCCGTACATTTTGTGCAGCAGACTTGCTTCAAACCAGAAGCGTCCCCGCAGAAAGATAAGCTCTATTCCATTACAGAAAGATCTTCGCATCCAGGGACTTGGGGGTTCTACTTGTGCAAGAAAACGCCACCCCGCCAGCCCACTGCAGAAAGAATGACAGGCAGGACCGGGCAAAGCAACCGCAAGTGCAGCAGCCTGAGTAACCTAGCTCAGAATTCACAGACATATTATATTCTTTGGGTTTGTCGGGAAATTTTAAATGTAAGACACCTTTGCTGCTTGTACACAAAGAAAAGGAAAACATAGCTCATTAAAGATGCACAGCATCATTACATTATCTATATAGATACACACATTGATATCTATCTGTCTATCTAGACAGATTAGATATAATCACTGTTCAAGTCATCCAGGGTAGGAAAAGTCTTTTCTCTAATTAATCAGCAAAAAGCACTGTGGCGCTAATGGTAGAGGGCTAGACGAGCAAAAAGAAGCTCATGGACAGTGCCCAGGTCCTGAGTTCAAGCCCTAGATCTGCAATAAATAAACAAGCAAACAAATAAACAAAATAAAGCTGCTATAAATTCCTGCTTCTCGGGTGAACGCTGGCGTGGGCAATGGCTGGGTTGTATGGCACTGATCTGAGAGAAGCCGTACTACTTTATCTTCTCAGGGAAGAGATAAATGAAGGGTTCTCTGTAAGCCTGCTAGTGCCAGGACTGGCCATTCTTTTTGATGTCAGCTCTTCTGGAAGGTGTGTCGGGATATCTTGTTACTAAGTTTGCATTTCCTGGAAGACTAATCATATAGGACACCAATTCACATACTTATCGTTTTCCTCCTTGGTAAAATTCTTTGGGTCTTTTGCTCATTTCAAACTAGACTTTTTCCTCTTGGGTTCGGAGAGTTCTTTATACATGCTGAGTGATTTTAGAATACGACATGAGGCGGCTGAGGGTTTTTTTGCTTCCCCCTGCAGATGTCCAACTGCTTCAGCACCCTCCAATGACACACGTTGAATTGCTTTTGCCCCTCTGTCAAAAGTTCCGTTGAGTGTGTTTGTCTAGTTCTATTTCTGGGTTCACTATTCTATCCCACTGGTTCATGTGTCTACCTTCTGCCAACACCACGCTGTCCTGATTACTACAGCTATGTATCGTAAGCCTTAACAGCAGGTAAAGCGATTCATGACAAAAGATGCACCTTTATAGCTTCCTAAAAGTTAGGGTTAGAGAAAAGGTAAGTGATACCAAAAGACGCACTTGTCTAACTTCTTGTACGTTATGGTTGGTGAATTCTATCTTTGAGTAGAATTCCAAGTAATAAGTGATAATAGCACGTAGGTGCCCTCCCAGGGCAGACTCTGCTTCCTGCCTTCCTTCCCAGGAGGGTGGGGTTGGATTCGTGACTTGCTTGCAAACAGAGACCAGGGAAAGCAGCAGGTAGCAGCTTTACAGATAAGGTGCCTGGAAAACCCCGCTTCTACCTCTCTCAGGACGTCTGGTAGTCAGTGGCGTACTGAGCTCTTGTCTCTGTACGGAGAAGCAGTGCTCTGCACATAGCAATGCGCCTGTGAGCGGTTGGAGTGGGATGTGACAGGTAGGTAGCTCACAAGGCGGCTCAGGCTGGGGCGGCAAAAGTGAAGGTACACGGGGTGAGCCTCTAACCGAGACCCTGTGAATGAAGCTGCACAAGCCCAGCTTTATCCTCAGACACAAACTATGGTGCCCATGCTCTGGTTTTCATTTTGTTTAAGCTTCTACGTGGCTTCGAAGACAAGCAATATTCATACCCAGGCTGTTCTGACACATCCTTAGTCTCAGGAACCCAAAATTTTGGTCCAAACGGCCTTGAACCAACTTCTAGAAGGCTAAGTGGGCCTTCTAGAAATGTCCAAGGAGAAGCCATAGAGCAACAGTGTGCCCTGAAGATTGGCTAGGATCAGGTGGCTTGCATCCAGTGCTGTGTGCACACACAGGCTCACACACCGGGCCCCTCCTGAATAGGCTGGACCCAAGGGCGGGAGGACGGGGGCGTGTCCCTGCGGCCACATCCCGGGTTGCTACAAACGTTGACCTGCCCACGTGGGTTAGAGTATGTATTATGCTAAGCAGCAGTGGGTAAGTATATTCTCAAATTCAGTTACGAGAATTCAGGCGTGTGAACCTCGGCTGTATTCTTGCTCCAGGTCTCAAACCTGTGAAGAGACAGGCTGTGTGGGGGGCATGCCGACCCACCGGCTTCCCGTGAATGCTAGCAAGTCTCACCTACACAGAGATAGAGATGGAGGTACAGCAGCATGTGCCCTGGACTGGGGGTGCAGGGGGACGGGGTCCTTCTTGAGTTAACTCGTACAGTGGTTCCACCCCGCCATCCCTCACAACTAGCTTGTTTATCCTCATGACCCAGTACAGCCATGCACAGGCTCACATCCGGGGCTAACTTCCACCAAGCACAGAAGCCATGTCTGCCAGGGAACCTCCAAAGCCGCACAGGCGTCGAGTATAATTAAGAGCCAGTTTCAACCAAGTACACATGGTCATTGACAAACCTCCCAGAATCCTCCTAGCCCCAAACCAATGCCAATCATTTCAGGTCTAATTGCTCCAGGGGGGGGGCAACATCAATACGGGGAAGAGAGAGACTTTATCGAAAACCACTTTAGCCCGGCTCCAGCTCAGGGCCACACCGCCCTCTCCAGTGACTGTCCCCAATTAGTGTGTGAGCTGTATGCCTTTTGTGAATCCGTGATGCTAGCTAAATGAGTGCTGAACTCAGAACAGAAGGGCAGGCACCTGGCAAATGCATGCAAATTATTAATTGGTTGAGCCTTTTGAGGTTAAATGACTCATCATTCTGTCTGCAGTCGGTGGCACTGTGGCATTGATGTCATCTTCGTTCATTCCAGGACGGACCCGAGGCCTGGGGGCGCCGTGCTGGGAGGTGGAAGGCTGAGGACGCCTGGCCAGCCCCTCTCATCCGCGAAGTCCCCACACAGCGTGCGTGGCGGGCCAGGAAAGCACTTGCATGTGCAAGATGCTTCCGCTCCTAACATGAAGTCTCATTAGTGTGCTTCAAGACCTCTGCCCAGGTGGAGTGATGCTGCAGTGACATGTCACAAGGGTTTAATGCTCAAGGGTCTCGGAGGGAGACAAGGCTCAGCAAATACTCCCTTTTGTGAACAAGCCATCTGCTGCCAAACAAATGACTGGCCTTCACTTCAGAGGAGCAATAGAGGACATAATGAATGCTCGGCCCTTCTTCACAGAGTCCACAAGGTAACTGCTCCTAAAATGTACACTGCAGGCGGGGGAAGACTCTGCTGTCTCCAAGGCGGTGGGCCACAAGCTTTAAAATACACAGAAAAGATCTGGAGAGCGAAAACAAAGGTGGTGGGCCCGTCCTCTGAGCTTCCAAGACAGCAGATCTGAGCGGGACTCGAGCACCATTCCGCAGTGTCAACGAAGTTCTATCATCTAACGATTCAGCAGGTGCTGGTCTGAGGGCTACACCTGGAAGCCACTGCTTCAGGACATAGTTTTCTTACTTCCAATAGCCAACACAAAGTCAAACTTAGGTTGAAAATGCAATGTGTTGGGAAGAAAACTGGAAAACATAGCCGAGCACTGGTGGCTCATACTCATAATCATCCTAGCTACACAGGAGGCTGAGATCTGAGGATTGCAGTTCAAAGCCAGCCCTGGTAGAGAAGTCCAGAAAGTCTGTGAGATTCTTTTCTCCAATTAGTCAGGAAAAAAATCAGAATTGAAAATCTGGTATAAGTGGTAAAGTGTCAACCTTGAGCCAGAAAGTCAAGCGAGAGCACAAAGGCCCACAGTTCAAGCCCCAGTGCCTGCACACTAGAGAAGTATGGAGAGAGAGGGAGGGAAGGAGGGAGGGAGGGAGGAAGGAAGGGAGGGAGGGAGGGAGGGAGGGAGGGAGGATGTGGAAGCTAAGATCGACCAGATCTAAGTTTGAAGTGTGATTCCAACCTCTCCTACATCTGAAATCATCAGCATCCTAAACACTTCTGCGCGATACTTCTTATTTAAGTTAAAAACAATTCTTCAGGGCTACAATGAGGATAAAAATGACCTGATATATGGACACTAAACTACTTCCATCAAACTAGCCTAACTAATACTGTAATTTTATTGATCCTAATTGTTAAGAAATTGTTTTCCATACTTAATCTCCCTAAAAATACAAGTATCTACTTCACTGACGGTTTAAACCTGCACTCATATACAAGAAACCACTGGAGTCCATAAATTGCCTGCTCCTTTGATGCAAACATGCACATCATCGTTTTCCCACAGGATGAGGTTATTTAATGTAAGCGTATAACCTCATAACTATATTAAAAATAGCAGTGCAAAAAAAGCACTGTTGACCAAATAGTACACATAAGAAGTGTAAGACTAACCTTTTCTAGTAAATCCAAGAAACGACTTCATATTTAGGAGTGATGTCGCATAACCAGCCCAGAGACATTGAAAAAAACACTGAACAAAAGTCAATCTCCATTCTTGGTAACAGTGACACGTTACTGAAACAGAGGTGTACTTCTCTGGTATGATAATTCATCTATGTATTCATCTCACACCCAAAGCAGGACCACATTCAATGGGGCAACATTGAAATACATGTACGCTACTTGTATGCTATGATCACAAACATGTAGTTGTCTGTATTCCTAGTTCCCTTGGAATTTCCTGCGGTGCGTGGATAGGAGCATCTTTTTGCCTTGATCACGTGACCCTCTCAGTAGTGCCTGAGCTTATGCTCAACCTGGAGGGTTGGAAGATGGGAAGTTTCAGATGACCCCTGGCTTCCAGTGGGGGGAGATGGCCTGGAGACTCACTGAACCCCCGCTGGAAGATGACTGAAGCAAGTTCTGTCACAACCCTAGGGGACAGAGGCGCATGTGTTTCCGGTTGGTGAATGGGTGCCCCATGCCCGGAGTGTGCCACACACCACTTCCTAAGGACAGATGCTTCCATGACCCACGCCATTCCACACCCTCTGAAAAAATCCCTCATAATAAGCCAGAAGCCTTCCTCTGAATACTGTGCTCATTTTATACCAAGTTACAGACAGGTAAAACAGAGGTGAGGGGGAAGGCCGCGGGCGGGGGGGCGGGGGGGCGGTTCTCTGAATGTACCTTTGGCTGTCAGAAGTAAAGGTGCAAGGTGGGGTTGGTACTGGCCTCTGGCATGGGCACAGGCTTGTGGGACGGAATCCATTAGCGGTGAGAACCAACACTGCCTCCAGGTAGTGTCAGAATTTAATTGAATTGGAGGACAACCAGTTAGTGATGGCAGAGAATTGCTTGGTGCGGAACAAACTCATAGATTTGCTATCTGCAGTGTTCTGTGGGTAGAGGAAAAAGGTTTTTCCTCTTCTCAGTGAGAATCAAGACTAAACCAAGGGAATTAATTATAACTACTGTTACTTCACATTTTAGAAGGAGAGCTAGGGAAAGCCTCAAGATTAGAAAGCAATATATAAAAGAAAGGCTATCGGGACTGGGAAGGTGGCTCCGTGGTAGAGTGCTTGCCTTGCATGCATGAGGCCCTGGGTTTGTTTCTTCAGCACCACATACGGAGAAAAAGCCGGAAGTGGTGCTGTGGTTCAAGTGGTAAGGTACCAGCCTTGAGCTGAAGAGCTCAGGGACAGTGCCCAGGCCCAGAGTTCAGGCCCCACGACCAACCAAAAAAAATTTAAAAAAAGAAAGGCTATCAAAGTCCAAGTTGATTATACACATACCATCAACTAAATAAACCATAAGCCAAAAGACAATTCAGAAAACTAATAAAATACAAAATTAATTTGCAAATAGTTTCCTTAGATACAAACCACCAGCCATCATGAAAGAAAGAAAATTTTGGAGAACACATAAAATAATACCAAGGAATTAACTAAGACATGTGTGAGGCTTGTTAGTAGAAAATATTCAAAACCTTCTTAGAGAGAAGAGGAAAGTTGCAGGGATAGGTGGATATACCATGTTCTTAGATAGGAAGACAAAACTCAAGAGATGTCAAAAGTGATGTTCTCCTCATGAAAACACTGTTCTTAACTTGGGGTTACACAAGTTAATCCTTAAGTGTATTTGGAAAAACAAATAAGACCAGGAAGAAAAGGGAAACTTTCTGGAAAAAGTAACAAAAGGGACCAGCCCTATTCAATCATGTAATACAGGGTAGAGCAATGAACCGTGTGATACTGGGACTGGATCCAGGTATAGGAATACAAAGTCCAAGAAGTAGTCTAAACACAAATGGGTAAAAGAAATGACATCTCAAATCAGTGGGCAAAAAAAAGTATATCAAACTCCTGAAATAAAGGTGGCCAGGTACCATCTCAAGAAGAAAGTTGGTTTTCTATTTTGGATCATATACCAAATTAAATCTCACGTGTATTAAAAGATGGTAAGGGGAAAAGCACAGAGAAATTCTTTATAGCCTTTTAATTCATGTATCAATATCCAGAGGCTACAAAAAATCAAAGAGAATAAATATGAATCTAAAAAATTAGACTTTAATCTGGAAAGATACCTTAATTAAAAAGACAAACACCAACCCTAAATGAATGCATTCATATGACAGACAAAATATGAACCTCTGTAAATATATCATGAGTTTCTAGAAATTAACAAGTATACCAAGGACCAATTAGGAAAATGGATAAAGGATATGTATATCTTTTACCACAGCTTTAGGATTCAGCTGGGCCTAAATACTGACTTTATGGGGGAGGTGGGGATAGAAATCTGCCAGCAATCATCAAAAATCACAATGGCATATATCTTCTGACCCCAGAACACCTCTTCTGGGGAGTTAGCATAGAGGAAGATTAGCACATAATGTGTGGCAAACATTGTAGGACTGTTTCTGACAGTTGAATACTGGAAACAACTCCAGTGGCCATCAGTGGGAAATGGGTTAAAGATCCTAGGCAATATTTGCACACTGAAACACCATACAGCCACAGAAGAAGGGAGAATCGAGGCTCTCCAGGAATAAATATGGGTTTTATCTCCAAGATCATTTCTTGCAAAAAGCAGGATGGAGGACATAGTGCATTCCATGCTATCTTTTATGTCTTAAAAGACAGGAAGAACATAGGCACATATTTAAATATCTCCAGAAGGGTATGAAAGAAATGTGTAACAGTGCCTATAGGGTAGAAATTGGGCATGAGGAGAGTTTTTACAATGTTTCTTCCTACTTATGTTTATCTCTGAACTAACTAGAGGTAGAACCTGCCTTAAAGTTACATTTAAAAACATGAAGAAGTACTATACTTTTCTTCTGTGATGATTTATAACTAGTTACTCAAATGTTTTCTGGGAAATGCCTCTTCCTAAGGGTCTTCTTTTAAATCCCAGGTTTTCTTTTCCCTAACAGCTAGTACCCAGGGGAAATAACATTGAACTTAAGATGTCACAAAATCAGCAGCTTTTTAGATCTTTTAAAATTAAATACAACATGCAGCTGTCAAAGGCAGTCTAATATCTTATATTCTTTGTGTGTGTGTGTGTGTGTGTGCTGCTTCTGGGACTTGAATTCATAGATTTTCACTCTTGCTTGGATTTTTTAAAATTTATCTTTATTGTAGAGGTGATGTACAGAGGAGCTACAGTTACATAGGTCAGGTAATAAGTTCATTTTTTGAATAGTGCCTTGCTTGGATTTTTTTTTTTTTTGCGCAAAGCTGATGCCTTACCACTTGAGCATTTTGCTGGTTAATTGGAAATGAGAATTTCATGGACTTTTCCTGTCTACACTAGCCTCATACCAAGATCCGCAGATCTCAGCCTCCTGAGTAGCTAGGATTACACGTGGAGCTACCGGCACTGGACTAATATTTTAGTTTCTAAATTCAGTGCTAGAACCTGCCTGCTTTCTTGTGTTTCCTACCTCATTTTTCTGTGACTAAAGAAATCAGCATGAAGGTGATTTCCCCGAATGGATAGTGAAAAGGGTTGGTACCTAAATGTGAACAGACATTCATATGATTGTACCAACCAGAACAAGCTGGTTTCCAGTCTCAGGGAATGAAAACGTAACTTATGTAGACCTCTTAGTTCCCTGTGTTACCCAAACCACCCTAAACTAACTCACCTAAGAGATGATAGCTCCGTCCAAAGCCACAGATGTATTTCTACAAGAATTCTATGGGGGCGAAATATGCCCTCATTTAACGCACCGATGGCACTGCTGATTCAATTTTCTGCCTGCATACGAATCTGCTAAATCCCTTATTATGAATGAGCTGGCCTCAGGTATGGGACCTCTGGCTGTCATCACCACAGCCACCAGAACTAATGATCCTGTAATGACTCAACACTGGTGAACTCGCAGGCCGGCCAGCCTCATTCACTGTGGGTTTATGCTGGCAGCCCTGGAAGGAGAGGTAGAATCTATGGGCCATGAACGGGATTAAAGGATTATCTAATGAGATAAAAAGCAGTAAGGATGATGGTATTTCTAATAAGGTGGCAACAGCTCTCTGTCCAACAGCAGCAGAGCGGCAATCTCCGTAAATATTCTGGAGAAGGGTGCTGCAGCTTATGCTATTATTGATGAAGGATAGAACTCTAATAAAAATTCAGTGAGTATAGAAAATGTCAGAGATGGTTTCATTTCATGTGTAATAAAGTAAGCCACATAAAAATAACATGTTGCCTATAAAGGAACTATTGAGCTGGATGCAGGTACACACAGCAACAAGCCAGGAGCTTGGAGAGTCTGTGAGCCAACAGCACAGGGACCCCCCTCAAAGCTCAGTGCAGACCAAAATTCAGATGTGAACGGGGGCCTGGGCAGAATGCTCTTGGAAACTCATCGTTCTTCAGGTAACTACAAGACTATACACATATCTTCCACTGTCGGATTTTCAATATAAAGGACTCCGGGAGGAAAACTGAAAAGAGTGTGCGTGAATGGGAGGTAGATCCTAAATGCTTTCAAAAAGCCCTCACACGGAAATGATTTCTCCCTTGGCTTCTGAGGGAACTGATGACCCAGGAGCAAGCAGTCGATTGTGAAGTCAGGAGAAAGTCGGGTCTGTGGGTTGTGAGTAAGGGGTGCTCTGCCAGCGGGGGTGGAATCCTACTTGCCTTGGCCACTCGGGTTTTGTTCTACCTTTGAAGGGAGGTGTGTAAATACCTGGAAAAGGACTGGAGCACATGGACCTCCACCTGTGACTGCAGATCCCCTCCAGACAAGACCCTGTGCACCTGCTGGCTCCCTGGGCAGGCCTTCCCCATGGAGCTCTCTACCACTTCCAGGGTCTCTTACCTGGTCTGTGCTCCAACATAGACACTGAAGAAGAGTCCTGTCCTACAGAGACTCGAGACTTTTAAACAAAAATAGCTTTAAAACCTTACTCTGATTCCTTACCAGTGACTAAGGTAGAGTTCACCTCAACCTAATAAGAAAATATAGCTCAAGGAAATGGGGATATGAAAATTATGCTTTTTAACTCAGTAATTCCAAATAACCTTCCACCGATTTCCATAAAAAGATAATCAGTCTCTCCCTCCCCCGCAAAATCAAGGATGTATCAGTGAGCATGACCACTTTGTCCTACCAGAAATAACACATAAATATTACTGGCACTAAGCCTCCAGGTGAGAGCTAACATAATTAACAGCAAACACATCCTCTTCCATTGAGATTCTCCTTGATGCCAGTATTAAAAAAAAATCAATGATCTTTTCAACTTAATAGCCAATCTGAAAAGCAATTTGAGGAAAATAATTGGTTTCAGAATGGAAAAACACATGGATGTAAGTGTGTCTTCCCATTGCTTTCCAGTGGCCATTCCCCAGATTCATGTAACATTTATAGGAAATGATTATACTTCTAATGATTATTATGCCAATTGTTTGTTCTAATCAATAGTTAAGGACATAAGCAGAGGAGGGAATTAATTAAACATTCAATATTTGCTCATGAAAAATGAAAATGAAGTGTGAAGGCATTGCAGGCAGAGAGACCATGCATGCCCCCTCCAAAACAGGAAAACACACAAGTCCCAGATGACAGCGGCCTAGATCCAAGGCTTCCCCTCTGCAAAGCACCCTCTGGGAGCTTTGATCACAGGTCCACTGTGGTTTGAACATACCTGTGTCCACCAAGACTTCAGTGAGTCTGACAGCTGGTGGAATCTTAGGAGGTATTTGGGTCAAGAGAATGGAGCTTGTAGGAAAGAATTAAAGGTTTTCTGGTAGGAAGCCTTTAGAGACCAGGGAGTTTAGCTTCTTTACCTCTTCTGCAAGTTCCTCCTGGCCCTCACCAGATATATCTACCATCTTGGATTTCCCAGCCTCAAGAATAATGAGGCACTGTAAGACTCGCTTCTTTATCAATTATCCAGTCTGGAGTTCCAGCATATGAAAACCAGACTAACACATGCATTCTCTGAAGCATGAGCTCTGTCAACACTGCCTTTGTGAGCAATGTCTTCTTAGAAGCCCAGGACTACCTTGTGATATTCTGCAGGAATGAACCCAGGCTTACATATGTTCGGAGATTATCTGTGTTGCCTGTCTTCCAAGGTCCACAATGTATATTAGCATGGTAGAAGCTCAGAGAAGTCCAGGGAAAAGGATGCCTAATTACTGTTTACTGTTTTCCCAACTTGTCTTCCTATCACACACACACATTAATCCCTACTCATATGGATGAACAGAGAGGACAAGGTTTCTCTCATGGTACACTTGAATAGCTGGTGACAGGATACCCCCTCCCCACCAGCGTCTCATTCCATTTCTACAGACAATTCATATTACTGAGAGGAAACGGCAGAGTTGGACACACTTTGGGTTTCACACTTCCTGTGAATCTTATCAGTAGGTGAATCCTCACTGCCCAGTTCAACACCAGTATGTCGGCAACCTTCCCACTGGCCTCTGAGCTCACAGGTTCACTGGCACCTCGTCAATGAAGTGAAGTAACAGAGACCTCTTACAGCAATGCAGCCAATCTTCCACGCACTCTCTTGGCTGCTGGGATGATTACAGCATGGGGCCCTGATGCTGAGCTACGGACGACCTCCCTGTAGCTCAAACACGCTTGCACGGCGTCTACCAGCTAGAATCCAATACCATGCACCTTACTCCAGCTCACTCCCACACGGCTTTATCTCAGGCTAAAGAGCTTTCACTCCTCCAACTGTCTTCCAAGGCTCCCCCATCTATCACTGCTTCTGTGTCTCTAACTCTGGTGTTCACGTCCGCTGCGCAGGCGTCTCCAATCTGTCGGTCCTGCGAGCTCTGGATGGAGACCGTGATCTGGTGAGTATCTCTCCACCCTCCATGCTGGGCTTCACTCTTTTATACATGTTCTGCCTGACGCTGCCCATGCCACCTTGCTCTGCCTTTGGCTGGGGCAACAGAGGCATATACGGTCGAGGCGAGACACCAGGAGGAAGCTGAAAGCTGTTGGGTCCTCTGTATGGAGCCTCTGATCCCCGAGGACGGGCCTCGGACCACCCAGGCCAGAAGCCCACCCTCCTACTGCACCCAGCCCTTGTGAGTCGAGTCCAGGGTCAGCATTCTACCGGATCCACTGTTCGTCTCCATCATACAACTCCAGTTGGAGGACCCCTGCCCTGCGGTCTGGAGAGCCTCTAACGTTTCAGTTCACTCAGTGGACAACCCGTAAGACTGATGAATTAAGAGGTATTGGTCAGGTTAAAGAAAAGATTCAGAGGGAAGGAGGGTCATGGCAGTAGAGAAGAGCCATGAAGAAGCTCTGAGAAAAAACCTGCATGGGGGACACGCTGAGGCGGGGAAAGTATACTCAGAGGGGGGTCTGCCTCGCCCAGGGCCTCGATTCTCAACAGAGGCCAGCACCAGGAGTCAGGGGTTCACACTCTCCCTGGGTTCAGGGGTCACCATCCATGCAGAAACGACCTCATTCTATGAGATGGACATGAGGGTTTCACCTGTGATCTTCTTTAGGCTAGTTTACCAACCAGATAACAGAAAACGGACTGGACTTCAAATACACAACCAATCATCACCATAGAGTAGGTTCACAGCACACACGCACGCACGCACGCACACACACACACGCTTCTTCACTAGAAATGTGGAGACTCAGGATGAGGGACCAAGTACAGTTTTAACATACTGAAAATAAAATTTGCTGTTCTTCTGGCCTCATGACTGGGGGAGCAGATACAGAAGTCACACCCTCTGAGTCTTCTTCAACCTTCTTAACCTGCACTCCCCATTACTCAGCTCCTGATGATACAGTCTTGATGACCTTCCAATTCTTTTTATGTGAATCTGTCAAATTCATTAAGTTAGTCAACATGCCATGGCCCTCGGTCTGAGTGACTCATGACCCTATCACTGGAACTCATATTCTGGTAGAAAAGCCTTTGTATTAAGGCTGGAGAAACAAGGTAGAAACAGCATCTCAGTCTGAGTAAGGTGGAACATGAAGCAGACAATAGTTTAAAAACGTTGGGATACCGGGGCTGGGAAGGTGGCTCAGTGGTAGAGCGCTTGCCTTGCATGCCTGAGGCCCTGGGTTTGATTCCTCAGCACCACATAAGCAAAAAGAAAAAAGCCGGAAGTGGTGCTGTGGCTCAAGTGGTAGAGCGCTAGCCTTGAGCTGAAGAGCTGAGGGACAGCACCCAGGCCCAGAGTTCAGGCCCCATGACTGGAGTCCCCCCAAAAAAAATGTTGGGATATTTACAAAATGATAGAACTGACCAAGAGGGGAAGTTTCCAAGTCCACTCTGGATTCAAAGCCTGGCTCTACCATTGAACTGCTCTGACCCACGTTTATAAGCTCGGTGACCCTCTCTGTTTTCCTCATCTGAACACAGGAGGGGGACAGTTCCAGGTTTGATAAGGTCATTGTGAAAATTCAAAGATGACCCACAGAAAGTGCTCAGCGCGTAAGTGGCACAGTCCCCGAAGTGAGCGGACGCCAGCGACTCTCAGCCTTCCTGTCGGCTTCGCTGGACATTTAGGGACATGAACCACCACGTTCACAGACAGATGTTGCTTCCTGCCAGGGAGACGCAGAACACGTTTCTTATGTTCATCAAGTGATGCTCTTTAAGTAGATGTCAACGATCATGATGAGCTCGGGGACCGCAGGGCCACTGCACACTAACTCTCTACCAACGGCACGATGGAAGAGGATGCATTTTCCCACCAAACAGAGCACAGCAGGCCTTGGGAACCATCACAGGGACAAAACAGGGCTCGCTTCCCACCGGCAAGGCTGTTCGCCATGCAAATAACTGGTTTTGAAATTTACTGTGAAAATATGCTAATGTAGAGAATCTGTACAGTTTCTTTAATGCAATAGTTTCACTTCTAGAGACATACCGTACACAATTGTGCTCAAAGAATGATAGATTTAACTGCAACACAATGTGTAAGCTATTATAATCACTAAAATCTAGAATCAGCTCAAATCCAGCAATAAAAAAACAACGTTAAATAAGTAGCTATACTTAAAGTGTAGATCGCACAGTATATGTATAAATAATATACTGCCAGGTGGTGCACACATGTAATACCAGCTACTCAGAGTCAGAGATAGTAGGACTGTAGCCTAGGTGGGAAAAATTCCTCAGCTAGTTAGGGAGACTTACCTTGAAAAACAAGCAGTGCATACTGGATTCATGCCTGAAATCCTTGTAAATCAAGAGAAGGGAGTAGGAGGATCACAGTCCAAAGCCAGCCAGACAAAAGCATGAGAGTCTGACTGAATACTAAAGCAAAAAGAGCTGCAGCATGGCTGAAATGGTAAAGTACTTGTTAGAAAGCATAAGGCCCTAAGTGCAAACTCCAGCCAGGCCAAATATGGAACATGCAATGTGCTGATGTGTGAGTTCACATGGCGCACTCTCTAAGCTAAATTACATTACAACAGTGATGAAAAGTAAAAGTCATCGCGAGGTTAAAAGCGAACATGAATCCACACACGGCTCTCCCTCAGGAAACTTTCAGAATGATGTAGAAGTTATTCACAGTGTTGTCGATGAGAAGATGAATGCTAGGTATTTCTGTATCAGTACTGAAGCTTGAACCCAGGGCCCTGCACGCTCCTGTGGCTTTGTAAATCAAGGCTGGGCACCCTACCGCTTGAGCCACACTTCTACTTCAAGAAGATGAATTATAGAATAAAGGGAATGAGCAAGTGACAATCCTGACTTTTCATTTAATGACCTGAATTTTTTAAGATCTTGTACATGTTTGTTATACTTAAAGAAAACTTTACATTTCCAAGCTGTCAGTTCAAGAGCCAAAATGGATCACCACATCATAATTAATGCTGAGCTAAAAAATGAAACAACTTCAGAAAAAAATGAGTCCTCCCTTGAAAACATTGACAAACTTCTTAACCTAAAGCAAGTCATACTCGAGTGGATTGTTTTTCTTAGAATAAACAAGCTGACAACTCTCCTTATATGAACCAGCCTACTATAGTGCAGAATGAACATGGTTGTGGAGACACGCCTGGATTTGAACCAAGACCCTTCGTGGCTCTTATCCAAGGCTCAACGACCTCCAGTCCAGTGCCAAAGCCGGGTCAAATTTGGTTTGCTGGTGGCATTGCGTGACTTGTGAGCTGAGACAATTTTCACATTTTTAAATAACTTGAAATGTTAAAACAATATTTTATAGCCTGCGGAAATTAAATGAGATTCAAATTTCATTTTCCACAAGTGAAATTTCTCTGGAATCCAGCCAGACCTTCTACTCATTTGCATGTTTCCTATGTCCAAGTCCAAACTCAACTGTTGCAAAAAAGGCTTCAAAGGCCCAGATGCCTACGATATTTACTACTTGACCTTCTGCAGAAGAAAAATGGTAGACACCTCTGCCCAATACTACTGATTTGAGGCTAGGTTTCCTACCCTGTTAAATAAGTGCAGTATTAAGCCCCTTCCACAGACAGGCCAAGAATACCAAATTTACCAATGCTTAACATTTGCTAGATTTACAATATTAATTTTTGTATTTTAATACAGAAGCCAGAATGGTGGTTATTTTTTAAACCATAGGTTGAATGTAAGATTTGGGGGGTTTTAGTGGTATATAAAATAGCTCTGATGCCGGCTGCTGGTGGCTCAGGCCTATGCCAGCTACTCAAAAGGCTGAGATCTGAGGATGGCAGTTCAAAGCCAGCCCAGGCAGGAAAATCCCTCAGACTCTGCTCTCCAATTAACCATGAGAAAATGGGAAGCAGAACTATGGTTAGCAGTGGTAGGGTGCTAGCCTTGAGTGAAAGAGCTCAGGGACAGCAGCATCCAGGCCCTGAGTTCAAGCCCCATAACCAGCCCCAAAAAGAAAAAGAATAGTCCGGTACCTTCCAATCAATGCTGCTGGAGGTGAGATGACAAAAGGCTCTCACATCCCACACTGACTACCTAATTCTGCGGGTATTTTTTGTGCCAGCACCGGGCCTTGAACTAGGACCTCTGGCTCTCATTTAGCTTTTGCACTCAAAGCCGATCCTCTGCCACGTGAGCCCCGCCCCAGCTTCTAGCTTTTTGCCGAAGCGCCGTACCCCTCCTTTATCTGAGAGGGTCTTTATTTGTCAGGTCTTTTCTTCGGCGTCTGAAGTGGTAAGCTATAAATCACATTGCATCTGACATGCACTTTAGGTTTCTCCAAGAAGGAAGCCACATGGCATGGTTGTGTAAGAGCACCGCTGGGCCCTGTGGGGCGGGGCATATGCTCCACGCAGGAGACTCTACCCTTTGCGGTTGGCTGGGTGCACTGACCGGCAGGACCAGAGCTTTCCTGGAGGACACAGACCAGGGTGATGCCCTCTCTCCAGGTCTGCTGCAGGTGCTGTGTAGAGGTGCTGACTTCCTGCTCAATCCTTACTTTCCCCATTTCCTGGAGTCTGGGATATACTGCAAAAAAAGTGTCTCCTTCTTGATTGAAGATGCCAATCTCTCCACAGGAACCTAACACCTCAGAGATTGCACTGTATTTGGAAAATGATGTTGGTGCCTACAGATCTAGCAAGACAAATGGTGGTGCCAGGGTTGGCAACTCCCCGCATTCTTGGAGGGACTGGGCAGCTCCACACCCATAATCTGACGCTCTAAATAGACTGCAGGCTACCCTTCCTCGCTGCATAGATATTGATCCGGCTACCTTTCTTTCCTGGCGGCAATGAATGGGGCATTTCTTGGTAATACTGGGGATTGAACCCAGGGCTTCCCATCTATGCCCTAGCCCTTCTGTTTTTACTTTTCTTGAGTAATAAGGTCTTGCTAATTTTCCCCAGGCTGGCGCTGAACTCAAGATCCCTCGGTCTCCTTTCCCCCGTAGCTGGGCCTGCGCGGCTTTGTGTATATCTGTACCCATTCAAAGATGCATTGCATCTTTGCAAAGATGCATTGCAGGTGCGCAAGCGAGGCGGGCTGCCTGGAGGAATTCCATGAGGAATCACTCACTGCGTAAAGTAAATCGACACCTGTCCCTGGACCCACTGTCTCACAGGACAACACAGACCCCAAATCAGAACCATGTTCACGATACCCAGGGGACCGCCCGATATGACCTGTGCGGCTCCCCCCACAAAGAGCTAACCCAGCCTTCACCCCCCCCCACCTCAGGGGCAGCCCTGAGGCTCAGAAGCTGTACTTGGGTGGAACCAAAGCCTCCCGGGCTTCTGAGCTACTCTGGGAAGCATCAGGAGAAGAACCAAGCAGAGCTGCCGGAAACTGGATGCCCTGTGTGCCTGCCCAGCCCCTTCAGTGTTCTTTCCACCCCTTCCTGGAAAACCTGCCCTCGAAGGCAGCTCAGGAGGAAGAGGTCTGGGCCCTGCTATGAAAGCCGAATGACGAAGCTGCGTCCCTAACCAGACTTTACCATCACAAGCCGGGAATTTCTCTTCCTGACTAAATACATAAAAAACAACAGAGGAGCAACCTCACTAAGAGTGGGGTGGGGGGAAGTCTTAAATATTAGCATATGCCTGCCAACGTGTATGTGGCTTGTGTCCAAAAATTATATTTTCCCCAAGGGGAGAGTTTTCTTAATAAATAATGTATCTTAACTAGATCAGAGATGTGGCTTAAAATTAAGTATTCAGTGTGTGTCTACTGAGTTTTTTTTTTTATGATTTCATAACACTTCCATGGAAAAACAAGCTCTAAGATAACATTCCTATTTCTCTGAACTTTCGCACATGCGTAGCTCTTCTGCCATGAGGATCTCTTTGTATTAGACGGAGGCTGAGATCTGCACACACCCCCTTCGCCTCTGCACAGGGCCACCAACTCAGATGGTGGCTGAGAGTTTTACACGTTTTCTTATTTATAAATTTCATATTTTCTTTTTTATATTTTATGTGCTACAAACTTAGTAACGTCTTTAAATAAAATAAATTAAAACTTAGTAATGTCTTTAAATAAAATAAATTAAAAAAAATGGGCGAATGTGTGTGAGCATGTGTATCACCCAAAGGGACTCTGCAGGGCCCTGGAGAGCTCCCTGCACCAGCCCAGGGTTCTAAGGTCTTCACAGGAGAATGCGGACGCTCTTCACGCCCGGCTTGCCTGCTCTGCGCACAGAGGTGACCTGTGGGGGCTGAATGCTCTGGGGTGGGCGTGGATGGAGGGCCTGGCGCTTCCTGCCCCTGGCTCTAGTCAGTGGACTCAGTTGCTTCCGTTAGCTGGCAGCACAGATCATCCCAACTCCTTGTCTCTGCCAGGAAAAGCCTAGAACTCTCTGTTCTCCCTGCTAAACAGTTACTGGAAGCAATGTAGACGATTCCCTGATGGAGGTACCGGCCAACCATCTTCTCCAGGCTGTCAATTTTACTTGTGTATCAGGCCAGACCTTTCGAAGATTGTGTACTCGGTATTACTGGATTAACTGAAAGAACTGTGCTTGGCGGCCAGTGCTGTTATAAACTGAGATATTGTAGAGGAAGACTTCTGTCACTGTCAGATACTGGCACAGACCAAGGAGCCCTGGCAAGCCTCTTCCGAGGCCCCTGAGCAAGGGCATTCTGCCCCCAGTCCCAGGAATGTCTGCATTGCTCCTGATCAGCCGCCTGCCTTCGCCTCCCTGGGAGGTACAACTGAATGTCTCCTTCCCTGATTGGTGGTTAGGAACCGCTAGGCAGGCCCGGCTATACACGCACATGAAAGCATCTTCATCTGCTGCTACTCCTGAGCGATGTGAAGTCCCGATGCTGCCCAGCACAGCCCTCAAGACTGGACTCGGCTGGAGTGGGCCGGGTCTGCTCTCCAGAGGGGCAGCAGTGCGAGCTGCCTCAGCCCCGTCTCCCAGGCACTGAGCCTCTGCCCCACAAAGGGCACATCTGGGCTCTTCAGACACGGATGGGGAGCGCATCGGCCTGCATTTCAGCGTACTGCACTTTCTTCCTGCCTACCGGGCGCATCTTTAAAAGCAGCACCCTGTCTACACGGAGTGGAGCTGCAGATGTTGAAATCCCAAGCCCCGGCGTGATGGTATTGGGAGGTAGTTTTTGAGAGGTGTGAGAACCTCCCAATCGGCACTGGTACCTTATAAAAGGGACCCCGGACAATTCTCTGACTGTTTCTTCCACATGTGGAGAGAGCTACTACATACAACCCAGAAGGCACAGAGCCCTTTTCCGAGGCCAGCCGTGCTGGCACTCAGACGGAGGACACGTGGCCTCCCGTGCCGCGGGAACATGCTTGCTACTTAGAACTCGGCCCCGAGTGACACAGGCTTGTCCAATCTCACATCTGCCACCCTAAAATCGGAGAGGACTGCTCTCTATCGCACAGAGCCTGCGAGCCACCTCCAGACATCCACCCATCCTTAGATTGCTCCTGGATCCTAGTCTTGGCCACCACCTCTGGCTGATTTCATTTCCTGTGGTTCTCGCTCCATTATGTAAACTACAACCAGAGCAGCATCCACGCTCCGTAACTACTTGGCGCAGGGATGAATGGATCAATTAATTTATACTCTGATGGAGTAAGTCAACACATCAAAAAGGGCTAAGATCCTTCAGACTTCAAAACGAAACTTCAGTCCTCCATCTTCAGCCAAAGCTTGGTTCCTTATTGCGTTGCTTATAATGAGGAAGAGTCGGTTCGATCTTTGACCAAGGCTTGGTTCCATATCGTGTTGTTTATGGTAAGTCTGGGTTGGTTTGCGGACCCTACCTGAGGGCAATAAATTTCATAATTCTTACTGAGTATCCTTGTGTAAGAGGATGAAGCTAGATCCCAAAGTCTCACCTTGTACAAAAATCAATTCAAAATGGATCAAAGGCCTTAATGTAAAGCCTAAAACTACTCCATGAAAACACAGAAAACTCTTGAAGATATAGGTATGGGGAATGCCTTTCTGAATACAACTTAGGTAGTTCAGCGGTCGGTAGGACTCTATCAAGTTAAGAAGCTTTTGTACAACAAAGGATAAATTACCAGAATAAACAGCCTAAAAACTGGAGGAAAATAATTGCCAGCTATCATCTGGCAGGATATTAATCTCTAGAACACACAAGTAACTAAAAATCCAAATAATCCATCAATGGGTAAAAGAATTGTAGAGACATTTATTAAAAGAACTACAAAGGGCCAATAACTATGTGAAGGAATGTTCAACATTCAAAAAACTACGCTGATATTCTGGTTCATTTGTCAGAATGTCCATCATCAGGAAAATAAACAAATGCAGGAGAAAAGGAGCTTCATACACACTTGGTGGGAATGCAAACTAGTGCCACAATCTACGGACATCAGTATGGAGACTCCTCAAAAACATTAAGACTGGAACTATGGCATGGAGCTAGAGAGCCCGCCTGGCAAGCATGAAGCCCTGAGTTCAAACCCCTGTACTGCACAAAGATAATATAAACACATAAGTTAGGAAAAATATAACTCTGAGATTCTGGTATATCATTCCGGGGCATATATCTAAGGGAACCACAGGAGAGATTCCTGTGTGCCACTTTTAGCTGCCCTGGTTAGTGTGGTACTATTAGGCCTAGTGTCCATGGATGGATAAAGACAGCGTGTTATTATATAAACACAATGAGATATTATTCATCCACAGGGAGGAACAAGATCACGTCATCGGTGGGAAAACGGACAGAACTGAAAATATGTATGCTTACCAAACTAAGCCACATTCAAAGAGAGAAATACTGTATGTTTTCTGGCATGTACAGAATCAAGATTTAAAAAGAAAAACAGATGTAAAAGTAGATGAGGGAGCTCTACTTGGGAAGGTAGGGGTGATAAGTAGGAAGGGGGAGAGGGGACCAGAAAGGATAATGGGGGGAAATGTCTGAATTTCTATCTAGTAGATAAGGGAATGAAAGCTCAGGGAAGTCGGGCACCCGCCCTGGCACACAGAGCTACCAAATGGGTGAGGAGAGAACGGAGTTCAAATCCTGACACTGCTCAGCAGCCTCCTGGAAGAACACGTCGTCGTCATCAGACACTGCGCACACGCACACGCACACGCACACACACACACACACACACACACCCCCTCCCTCCCTCCCTCCCTCCCTCCCTCCCAGCCAGGACTTTCCACTGAGCACAGCCCTCCTTCCTCAGCAATGTGCTGGAAGCCATCCTCTCCCTTCTGATCCCCAATCTCCAAAAAGAAAAAATGTAAACTGCAATATTGATCCGTTTGAAAATTCAGCTGATATGTGCTCCCCTATTGAGAATTTACCTAAACCAAAGCTGGTTCATTAAAACTCAACAAATATTCCATAATTCATTCAGGGAAGGTTGTTGTTCTGAGCAAGTGGAATAGCAGATACTTTTTTTTTTCTTCTTTTGACAAAACTAACACCACATTTTATGAGGTAGGGAAAATGGTAATAAAGGTGGCCTGATCATGCCCCCAAAGCCCCCTAAACACAGTGACAGAAAGCCCGTAACCACATGGTGAGCTGGACTACTCTCGTGATCCCCAGAACTCCCCAAGGGGAGATGCCACCCTGAACGGCTCCTCTTCTGGAGCTCTCGGGAAGGGGCCACAGAGTCCTCTGAGGAGCCAGCACGATGGCAGCACACCGGAGGCCCGTGTGTGACAGGGCTTACATCACTGCACCTGGTAGAACTGACCGGGCGCCGTGGCTCACGCCTGTCATCCAAGCTAGAGAGGCTGAGATCTGAGCATCATGGTGGTTCATCACAGCCAGCCTGGGCAGGAAAGTCATGGGCCTCTCATCTCCAATTAACCACCAAGAAGCCAGAAGTGGCGCTGTGGCTCAAATGGTAGAGCACTAGTCTTGAGCAAAAGAAGCTCAGGACAGTGCCCAGACCCTGAATTTGAAGCCACGGGACTGAAACAAAACAAAACAAAAAGAACACGCATCATACCAACACCTTGTGCCTTTGCCAACCGGATTTCAGTTGTGTTCACAAAGGCCTGACGAGACCCATCTCACTGGCCCGACTGCAGGGGGCAAAGCGAGGGTGTAAGGCAAGGTGTTCGGCAAATGAAAGGGATCACCGGGGTCCAAGCTTGAACCTTCCAAATCCTGGACACGTTTGCAGAGTCCCACGAGACTCTGTGAGAGGAACTTCCTTTGGCTTTTTCCCCTGTTTATGCTACATCTCCCTCTCCACCCCAATGGAGAAGAGATCCATTTAATCCCACTGGTTTTTGTTGAAGTTAGACTCAGACCTCATTGGTTAAATTGTAACCTTGGCAATCAGAGCATTAGAGTCCTAATTTGTCAGGTTGGCTTCCTTTATGAGAAATCACACAGAAAGCCATGCTGTCTGAACCTGACTCACAAGACGGCAAACGTGTCAGGAGCCACGGAGGAATGCCCTGTGTGCCACACAAGGGGACACTCAAGTCAAGAAAGCCACTGGTGACTCGCACCTGTCATCCTAGCTACTCAGGAGGATGAGTCTGGGTGACTAAGGTTAGACACCAACCAGCCCAGGTAGGAGAGTCTGTGAGAGTCCACCTCCAACTAACAAGCAAAAAACTAGACGGAGGCATGGCCCAAGTGACATGAACCAGAACGCTGAGAACAGGAGGCCCTGAGTTCAAGCCCCAGGACCAGCACAGAAACGAAAATAACCACGACCACAACAACCAACCACAACGGAAAACTATAGAGAGTTGGGTACCGGTATTCACACATGTAATCCTAGCTAAGGTTCAAAGCCACCCAGGGCAGCAAAGCCCATGAAACACTGTCTCCAAGAAATTAGCAAAATAGGAGGGCCGTAGAGTTGCCAGTTGAGCAAGCAAACAGGCAGAATGGGTGTGAGGCCGGGGTTAAAGCCCCAGAACCGTATCTATGTATGTACATATGTATGTATGCATTTAAAACGTAGGGCACCAATTTGTGGACACACAGACAAGATATAACAGTTTCCAGACATGGATGCAAAAGTAAATTAATAGTCGTTATAGAAATGAGAGAGAAGACCAAGAAGGAACCACCAGGGGATTTCACTCTGACACATCTACTGCTTAATTTCTCTTGAATAAGCCAACAGGGAAAGCTAGCCAAAGAGGAACCTTTGAACTCAATCTGGCTTCAAAGCAGAGAGACGAGTTTAGGCAGGGACACCGCCATCTCTGAATTCCGTCTTCTGTCTACTCTGCCAGAATTGAGTTTGAACTTCTAAACATCAGACTCTACCTACTTTTTCAAACAGAAACTACTTGTCGGGATCCAGATGCACACGTACTGGTGGTGGAGCGGAGGCCACCGGGCGCGGACTGCATGTGATTTAGCAGAGCAGCGATTTAAAAAAATAAAAAAAGCATCTTCCAGAAACCACAAGGAGAGGCAGAGGGGGAGAGCAAGCCAGCCATCCCAAGCGAAGGATCCAGGAGATGATCAACATGCTTCCCACACACCGGGCCAGCTGCCTCTGCAATCAACAGCTCGAGGGCTTGGGGAAGGCTCTTTTGGAAACAAAGAAATAAATTGTTCAAGGCCTGATGAATGCAAATCAGAGGCTCCTTGAGAGATGAGGTCTAAGTCTACCTCTAGATGGAAGGCTACAGACACGCGCTGTTTCTATTAAACTCATCCTGTAACGTTTCACATTCATCTAGAGGGGGGGGGAAATCATTCCTAAGGAATAATTTGGGGGGGGAAAAGCAATTTCTTCTCTTGATGCTCCTTTAAAACCGCAGTGAAATGTCAGTGCTGTGGGGATCCTCTGGGCCCAGGGTCCAGAGGCAGGCAGGCCAGGGGAAGCACTTTCTCCTTCTGAGTTGTAGAACTGTCGCGAACACACAGTGCAAGCCAGTGCTCAGGATCGGGACTTGCCGGAATGCTGGTATAATAGATTGGGAGTCAAAAAGGTCAAGGGTTTTCTTCTTCCACTGAAGCACACGGGATGACTCTCTAGGCCTTGTTTCTCTCTGGGAGTCAGTTCCTGGGTGCCCCTATGTTGCTTTGCAGCTTGTTGATTACCCGTTCTGGAAATCCCCAAAGCTAGCTCTAGCTTTTTACAACAGCACTGTGGTTCAATAAACTATCCCTTCCTTCCCACTCTGCGCTTTGTGGATAACAGTCCTGACCGAGACACCTCCCTCAGAGGGCGAGAAGAAATGGGACGCCTCTGTCAACATGGGGGGGTGGGGACTGTCACCAGGCAGGTTCCCCGGATCCAGATGGACAGATCAAAGGCACAGATTGTCTAAGGCCAAGTCGTGGCCCAGCCACACCCCGGCTGCTACACTAGAGCGAAGCCACCTGCTCAAATGCCAGCCAGCCCAGGCCCCAGCTCCCTCCTCAACCCCACCCGCCCAGCCCCCGCACGCCACACCTGTGGGACCAGTGGAGGTGCTAGCAATGGGGGTACGCCACAGGGGCGCTGTCCTTAGTGTGGTCTACTGTCCACACCACACACCTGGAGCTTCTCACGGAATGAAGGGATAAATGAAGGCACTAAGAGCCTGGACCTCTTCAGCTCTAGCCGAAGGGACGTGGGACGCAGTCCTTCCTGTGAACTACCAGTGGGAGCGTGGCTCAGCTCTGGGGGGTCCTGCACACGGGAGAGGAGGAGAAAGAACACCTGCGTGGGGAGGGGGGGGAGCCAGGGAGAGAGGCAGCTAAAAGTGAGAGGCAGAGACGGCATGGAAGACATCGGCTACTAGTAGGAATCTGTTGCATCTCGTCAGTGCTTTGTGTTCAAAGCACGATCAGCACTGAGTTTCCCCGTGGGAAGGCTTGAGATCAGAGAAGTTGAGATGACTGTCCAAAGCCACACGGTGACTGATAATCAAGCTCTAAAGCCTGGGAACCACACTCCAGAGCCCAACGCTACACCTGTCACGTACTACACTACCTCTTCTGGGTACCCAGATTAAGGTGCGAAATCAGCACCCATGTCCCAGCTAGGCACTGGCGGCTCATGCTTATCGTCCAAGCTTCTCAGGAGGAAGAGCCTGGGAGGATAACTATCCACAACCAGCCCAGGTGAAGCGTGTGTGAGGCCCCATCTCAATCAGCAGCTGAGCGCCGTTGCTCATGCTTGCCATCCCAGCTATGTGGGAATCTGGGAGAGGGAAGAGGATCACGGTTCCAGGCCAGCCCCAGGAGGAAAGTTCAAGAGACCTCATCTCAACACTGAAAACCAGGTATGGTGGTAACAGGTCTGCCCCCTAGCTATGGTGCGAAACATAGGGAAGATCACAGTTGAGACTGGCCAGGGGAAAAAAAATAACAAGACCCTCTCTCAAAAGAACAGTTCAAAACAAAAAGCTAAGATGTGGGTCGAGGACCGAGCGTCTGCCTAGCAAGTGTGAGGCACTGAGTTCAAACCCTAGCACGACCAGAAACAGAAACAACAGGAGCTCAAAGGTGAAGCTAGAAATGCACAGGTTGAAAGTGCTTTCACGGTTAAACGTGTCCCGGAGCTTTAATGAGCATTATGAGTCTCCAGATGGCGGAGGACCTGCCGTGTCTCATAATGTGTGCAGGACCAGAGCTCTCCTTGAGAAGAAGCGTTCGCGGGGCCTGAGGCTGCTCCGGGGAAGAGCTGGGTTCCTCAGCGCCCGAGCCACGCCCCTGGCCACCCGTTACCGCCACAGCGCGGGACTCCAACGTGGTGGATGATGGGTTGCGGAGGTAACCCCAGCATCCTACAGGAGTGTGTCTGACATCCCTGGCCACGCCTATGGAGTTACCCAACCAGATCGTCTAAAAGTGAATGCCATTTTCATGTCACTCGCCTGCTCAGAAACCTCGCATGGCTCCCCAGTGCCAAGAACACAGAGTGCAAACCTGCGGCAGGTGTGGAACACCCCTCCATGCGCCCCAGATCACCTCTGTGACAGCGCTAAGCCAGAGTGCCCAGGCTGGGCCTTCCTTCCCCTTTTCTGCCCTGCTGCTCAAGCCCGCAGCCATCTGGAAGCCCCCACACCCCGGAACGAGCCCAGATGCCTCACTGAAACTCTTAATATGCTTTTCAGTTGAGGCTGCTGATTGCACCCCATCATTTCTTTTTTGTTTTGGTCGGTCGCGGGGCTTGAACTCTGGGCCTGGGTGCCCTCCTTCAGCTCTTCAGCTCAAGGCGAATGCTCTACTGCTTGAGCCACAGCGCCACTTCTGGTTTTCTGGTGGTTTATTGGAGATAACAGTCTCACGGACTTTCCTGTCCTGGCTGGCTTTGAACCGTGATCCTCAGGTCTCAGCCTCCTAAGTAGCCAGGATGACAGGCGTGAGCCCCTGGCGCCCGGCCCCATCATTTCTTACGATGTGCTTTGCAAAGGCGAGGCCTCCTCAGCATGCCAGCTGCCACTCTCCAGAGAGAAAACCCCTACCTGAATTAAATCACAGGTGCTTTTCAATACTCTGTTTCTGTATAACCAAACCGAGGGGAGCAATCTGCTACACTCGAGTCAGGAATGGACAGCCAGTTAGTGCCTGTCATCTCCAAAGTACATTATTAGCACAAGTAAAGAAGAGTTTTCATAGTTGTTTGAAAGTCTTAAAAAAGAGTAACTGTGAGCCGATTACTGACTTGACCCCATTTCCGGCTGTTACCTAAGAAAACAAAACTCATCAGTTCTGGGTAATTCTTAGTCAAGTTGCTTTCCCAAGTAAGGGCCTGCTCGGGAGAGGTGCGCAGAGGGGCTCATTCAGCAGGTCTAGACAGGGAATTTGCTGTTCTGCATGGATGAGTACTCTTCATAAATGAAGGTTTATCTCTCAAAAACATTTGGTTAAGCCAAGTACAGGAGCTTGTGCCGTATTTCTACCTACTCAGCATAGACAGTTTGGGAGGATCGTGATTCAGGGACACCGTGGGTAAAAAGTTTGTGAGACCCCCCCTCCCCCGTTTCAAGCAGCAAACAGCTGGACACAACAGCGCGTGCCTGTTAACTCCGTTATTACGTATAATGTATTCATAGGAGGTCCCAGCCCAGGCTGGCCTGGGCAAAAAGCCAGACCCCACTGGGGTGTGAAGAGGAAGCAGAAAGGGTTCTGAGCGTGGCTCGAGAGGTAGGACATCTGCCTAGCAAGCACACGACTCAGAGTTCAAATTGTCCTACTGCCAAGAAAGAAAGAAAGGAAGGAAGGAAGGAAGAGAGAGAGAGAAAGAAAGAAAGAAAGAAGGAAAGAAAGAGAGAGAAGGAAAGAAGGAAAGAAAGAAAGAGAGAGGAGAAAGAAAGAAGGAAAGAAAGAGAGAGAGAAGAAAGAAGGAAAGAAAGAGAGAAAAAGGAAGAAGGAAAGAAAGAGAGAGAGAAGGAAAGAAAAAGAGAGAGAAAGAAAAAGAGAGAAAGAAAGAAAGAAAAAGAGAAAGAAAGAGAGAGAGAAAGAAAGAAAGAGAGAGAAAGAAAGAGAGAAAGAGAGAAAGAAAGAAAGAAAGAAAGAAAGAAAGAGAGAAAGAAAGAAAGAAAGAAAGAAAGAAAGAAAGAAAGAAAGAAAGAAAGAAAGAAAGAAAGAAAGAAAGAAAGAAACTTTGGTCATGTTTCATGGAAAATTCCTAAATTATGGTTTTGTGTTGAGTTACTACAATGCTTCAGAGTTTTAAAGGAGTCAAACCCTGAGAGACTAAGACATCTACATCCCAGACAGAGGAAATCTCTCTTGTATGTTCCTCCTTTCTCTGTCTGTCTCTGAGACACACACACACGCACGCACGCACGCACGCACGCACACACGCGCGCGCGCTGACCCCAGCTATCCAATCACAATTCTCTGCACAGCTCTACATCAGATTGATTAGCCTGTCCTGTAGCCAGGTTCTCTCCCTGCTCCTGCTCCTCACCCTGACCTGCGCTAGGGCAGGCATGCTCACCATTCTGCACTCTTCCCGTAGCTGGCTTGGGCTGAGCAAACAGTGCGAGCTCAATGAATATCCATGAATGAACAGATAGGAGGAGGCAGGCAGGCAGGCATGAATAAGTAAAGCATGACACAACCTCCAGGCAAATGATAAGCTTGGAGGTAAAAATTTCACTATCAGCGTGGCAGGTGGGTCTGTTCAAAGTGGCTTGCAAGGCCCGCGCTGGCCACGTGGGTTACAGATAGTGGATAGGAGGAGTGTTTGTGAATCCAGGCACAGGTCTCTGAGACAAACCTCAAGATAAGGACAGCTGGCAAAAGAAGGGGCACCTAGAAAGGGCGCCTTCCCCCATTTCCAGTGCCTCCTTTCAAGTCGATCACCATAGCCACAAGCTGCACGCATTCTCAGAAGCACAAACCCTCCTACACATGCTGTGTAATAGTCTTTCCTCTGGGTTTTAAGAAGGAGCTTTGGTACATACTGGGGTCCCAGGTACACGTGGGGCCGGGCTGAGATGGCTCCACAGGGAACAATGAGAAGAGAGCTTGGTTCACTGTGGTTCTCCCTGAGTCTTAAATCACACACACACATAAGGCCACGGTGAGCGACTTGTCTCCTCTGCTTGCTGATGTGGATGGACAGAGCCCTCCCAGGACCAGACTGAGACCCACACCATCCGCAAGCAAGCTTCAGAAGCCATGAATAAGTCATTTAACACAGGAAATCTCAGTGACCTTGAAAAACATCTCCCAGGATTAACCTTTTTTTTTTTTAAAACAAAGGAAGCTTCATTTTTATGGTAACTCTAGGCACAGTAGATTCCAGGAATAAAAGCAGTGGATCCAGCCCACGATTCTTTAGGTAAGTCTGATAACCATTTCGCTATCAAAACCAAAAAAAAAAAATAAGGCAATCAGTAATTGTATCAGTCAATTCAATTTTTAAAGAAAAATGGCTTAAATCTGTCCTAGACAAATAAACCAACTTGAGAAAATAATTTCTACCATCCCAATCAATTGAGTCCCCACAGACAAGCAAATCAGAGAGCTAGCTGGCCTTCGCTCAACATGTCAGGAAAGAAAAGCAAGACCGCATTTCCCACAGACCAGAAAGCAAGAAAGGTGGCATCCGTTACCTTGGTCAAAGGGCTTGTTGGGATTCCAGTTCCTGAAATAATCATCCTGCGAAAGCAAAAATAGAAAACACAGGTCAGGTTTCCGAAGGCTTCTCAGAGAACTGCCCACACGCTTGCCTTTCCCGCCACACCCCAAAGACACAGGCAAACACGGCTTAGAATTCTTTCCCCAAGCAGGCATAAGCATGCAATCCACAAGATGGAGGTATCTGTCACATTCCTCTCTTTCAAGCCGTACGAATTAAACACTGAGGAGAGTAACCATTTCACCTCAACACGGAAGCAGCATTGCTCATCACGGTTTGACAAAGATGCCCAGACACCTTCTACAGTGCAAGTGGACTTGCTATCAGTTAGACCTCCAGTGGTACCTGGCCACTCTCACTTAAGATGAAGCTTCTGTGTCCGTAGCAGCTGATAATCCAGCTGTCAACCTTTCTCATAGCTCCCCAGGCACAGTTTCAGTTTTCCGGCGCTCACACAAAACCTGAACACAGAGGACCATTCAAATGTTGGAATCATCCGTAGATGCGCATGTAGCTGAACGCCATCTCTTCCAGTCGTGGAAGGATGGAAAAGCGAACGCTGGCCAACTTGGGCCGTGTGTAACCGTGTCTCTCTTGCATGCAGCTGGCAGCAACTTTTGCTTCCGTGAGGGAGGTCTTTCGTGGCTTTGAAATGGCAAGAGTCTAAACCACTCACTTCACAGTTCTAATTTCCTCCCCTCTTTTGGGTGTGTGTGTGTGTGTGTGTGTGTGTGTGTGTGTGTGTGTGT
>NW_012267245.1:5191483-5208342 GCF_000151885.1 Dipodomys ordii
GGACAGCGCCCAGGCCCAGAGTTCAAGCCCCACAACCGGACCCAAAAAAAAAAAAAGTAAAGGAGCTTAGAGATAGTGCCCAGGCCCTGAATTCAAAAGCCAGGACTGGTAAAAACAAAACAAAACAAAAATGCTAAGAAATGCACTCATTACCTTGCTCATATAACTGTAACCCCTCTGTACAGTATTTTCACAATAAAAAAAAACTTTTAAGTTTTTTAAGTTATTTTTTAAGTTTTTAGTTTTAAAAAGACTAGAGACTGGTAGGACCATGAATACATTAAAATAAATAGAAACTCTGGCTCACGCCTACAATCCTAGCTACTCAGGATACTGAAATCTGAAGACTGTGGTTCAAATCCAGCTTGGACAGGAAAGTGTTATGAGTCTCTTAACTCCAATTAACCACTAGAAAACAGGAAGTGGCTCTGTGGCTCAAAGTGGTAGAGCGCTAGCCTTGAGTAAAAGAGCCCAAAGATAGTCCCTGGGCCCTGAGTTCAAGCCCCACAATGAAATAAATAAATTCCATGACTGATCAACATAAACAAAATTATCGTTTTCCATTTATCTCACTGATTAAAATATCCCAGTAACAAAGTACTAGATGGCATAAAATTATTGTCTCCCAATAGCTGGTACAAAGATATCAGTTCTAGGTTTTCTGTAACATGAAAAGATTTTGTCCCTATGAGTGTTTATGGGAAAGATATGCCTACTTTATATATGTATATAGATACATATATATATATCACTGTACATATTACTAACATCTATGAGATATATAGATATATATATACACATATATACCCACAGTCAGCTCTCTCTCACGGGTTCTATTTCACCAAAGATCAAACTAAACATCAGAAACACTCAAATAAATTATCTCTGTACTCAACATGACAGCTTCTTTATCTTGCAATGATTCCCAACACAACACAGTAATTATCTACCCAGCACTTGCACTGTCGGGGGCACTGTGCGTAATGGACGGGTGGTTCACAGTGTGTGGGAGCAGGTAAGTACTATGCCATCTTGTGGAAGGGGTCTGGGGGTCCACCGCTGTGAAGGGATGCCTGGATATGTCCAGGGCCTTCCACCGCCACGAGCCTCCGGTGGACTTGTGAGGTGTTCCTAACATGGAATGAGGCAAAGCATCCCTGCCTCCTGTGAGTGGGTGGACCTGATCAACAGACCAATCTAGGGTCCCCGCCCATCTTGAATGATGGGCTTCATGGCTTCAGCTTACACTCTGCCCAGGGCTTCGCCTTTCATGTTATTTATTTTCATTTGCTAGCATGTATCAAAGGGGTTTCATCGTGGTATTCCCACAAAATTATATAAAATACTTTAATCATCTTCAACCTATTACCCTTCCTCCTCCTCCTCTTCTTCCTCCTCCCCCTCCTCTTCCTCCTTCTCTTTCTTCTTCTTTTTTTTTTTTTTGTTGGTGCCAGTGCTGGAACTTGAACTTAGAGGCCTCGTGTTTTCACTTGGCTTTCTCCATCAAAGCTGGTGCCCTACCACTTGAGCCATACCTCTACTTCAGGCTCTTTGCTAGTTAATTGCAGATAAGAGTCCCATAAACTTTCCTCTCCAGGAGTGGCTTCCAGCTGTGATCCTCAGATCTCAGCCTCTTTTTTCTGTTTATTTTGTTTTTTTGGGTCAGTCGTGGGTCTTGAACTCTGGGCCTGGGCGCCGTCCCTCAGCTCTTCAGCTCAAGGGGAGAGCTCTACCACTTGAGCCACAGCGCCACTTCCTGTTTTCTAGTGGTTAATTGGAGATCAGAGTCTCACAGACTTTCCTGACCAGGCTGGCTTTGAACCGAGATCCTCAGATCTCAGCCTCCTAAGTAGCTCGGATGACAGGCGAGAGCCATCGGCACCCGGCAGATCTCGGCCTCTTGAGGAGCTAAGATTACCAGCAGGAGCCACTGGTGCCCGGTTCTATTCTTTCTCATCCAAGGATCTGCCTTTTAGGAGATTCCTAGTTAAGCTCCAAAGAACGTTAAGCCAAGCAGGGTGGGGGAGGCAGGGGTGACTGATCACTCCCCACAGCCTCGGAGGACACAGCTCAAAGGCACTTAGCTCACACGAAACAGATCGTTTCTCCTTCATACATATTTTAGCTAAACTGTCTGAACCCTGCCGTGCCAGGTGAGGATCACCTGAGATAATACAAATGACCAGCCTGAGAAAAAAAAAAAAAAAAAGAAACGGTGGGGGAGGAGGAGCCTCGTTCCCTTGATGAAAGCCATGTCTGAGAGGAGGCCAAGGGTGGCCGGGGCCAGGCCGGGCGGTCACTGCGGGGACTCACGTGGGCCCGCGGCCACTCAGCCTGCCCCTGCCGGGTGGCAGACCCCAGCGGAGACACCCTCAAAACCAAACTGCTTTCCGGGGGATTCTGTAGAAGCCACTCCATTTCTTTTACCTGCTACGTGACTGTGGAGGTCAGAGGGAAGGGCTGGTTGGTGACCGGGTAAGAGGAGGCTCCCTGGAATCGTAACTGAAGCCCTAGAACCGTGAGCGCTCCAGACAAGGCTACATATACGAGCATCTGCCATGTACTGTGCCATTTTTTCTGGTCATTTGAACTTAGGAAAAATGGTCTTGCCTGCTCATCGGGCTATTTACAAGGTACAGAGCCCTTCCTTTAGTGTGGAGGGGCTAGCTTCCCACGCAGCCCCTCGGCTCTGACCTGTGTCCACTCACCTCTTGGCCAGGGGAAGGGCTGTCTGTGTCCATCCCTGG
Source organism: Dipodomys ordii (assembly GCF_000151885.1). NCBI lineage: Eukaryota > Metazoa > Chordata > Mammalia > Rodentia > Heteromyidae > Dipodomys > Dipodomys ordii. The sequence goes on from NW_012267245.1 coordinate 5,194,231, forward strand.
AAGAGTTCCGGTGGAGAATTATTCTGAATGGAATGACCTAACCGCCTGGCCCCGCGTGGGCCCTACTCAGCAGAGCCCTGTCCACCAGGGAGGGGGCACTGTGTGCAGAAACATTCCACGATGTGTACATGTCACTACCCGTACGTGAGTGTGAGCCACGGCTACTGCAGAGCAGGGAGAAGCCACGCTCACCGGTGTATTCTCCAAGGTGTGAGCAATCCTCTCTGTATCGCTTCAAATCCAAGGAAGCTGCTTCCGAGTTTTATGAGCATCCCTGTGAAATTCCCCTAACCACCCGCCACTGGTGTGCATTAAGTACAGGTGGGCGTGTGTTTGTATACACACTGGAAATCACTTTCATGCAGAGGAGAGCGATTCTTTGATAAATTGGTCTGACATTTAGTGGAAAGTCCTGCAGGCCTTAGACAAAGTGATTTAGAAAATAACAATGTCAGTTGCTCTGCTCTTTCAATAAATAACCCACCAGTAAAGCAGAGATAATAACTGACAATCATACTTGTACTGTAACTAATGAGAAAAGATAAAGCGGTAAATGGACTGTTGATATACACTTGATAAATTGTATCCCCTGGATACACCAATGAAAAACAAATGTATGAGGTACTGGTTCACCGAAGGAAAACAAATATTTATCACTGAGATTTGAGACGTAGGGTACCATTTACATTTTATGTGGTAACTACTTTGATACTATGTCTACATGGAGTGGAAAAGTCAAAAACCTACCTCAACCTCCTGAGTACGCAAGCATTATAAATGGGAAAAAAAAGAAAGAAAGAGTCACATCAGACAGCAGGCTGGACTGTGCACGTTTTGACAATCACACACAACGGCAAGTTCTCTCGTTAGCTAGCCCGCCACCCTCTCTTGAGTCACCCACCAGGAAAACGCCCATCTCTCAGGCAGGAAGGTGTGGTTACAGGGACACGTCCCCTACGGAGGCACAGTCCCCCGGGGAGCCACACCCTCAACCCCGTGGCTCTCCAGGAGCATCTCAAGTGGGTCATTGCCCGAGACCTTGGGTATAGGGGCGATAATCAGTAAGGACCCCCAGACGTCAATAAAGACCAAGGCGTGGCAGACCTTCCGCCTTCTGAAAAAGAAAAGATTACGTTGCCTCGCAGCTCCAAAGTACTCAGTAGGGCTCCCCACCCCAGGGGCATGGATTTGTGTTTTTCTTAGAACCAGGTAATGGCGGCAGGCTGGGCAGGGCCCCTTCGCGATGAAAGCGCTGTCCCCTGTGTCAGTCCGCCCCCACCGCAGTGGAAAGGAAGCCATCATGAACTTGGTCTTTCCCCACGCTGAACAAGTCTGTCCGAGGTTCCTTCCGGCAATGCTGCCGTGCGTCTGGGTTTCACCTCCAGAGACAGCAACTGTAAGAGGCAGCTCTCCATTATCCCGTACCAAGTTGGGAGCGTTGTCCCGGGTCAGATTCACCCATGTCCTTGAAGACATCACCAACATCCTCAAATTGTTGAGACCTGCTTCATCTCGGGGAAAGACGATGCGTGGAAGGAAGGGAGGCTGCTACAGGCAGGGCGGGCTTGGACGCAGACGTGGCTCTTATTCCTGCTCTACCCCGCAGCTCTGAGGCCTTGTAGGACAAAGCTTCTTATCCTAAGACCACATGCACTGACCTCGGAGCATGATCTCAGATTCCTGACAGTGATGCAAAGGGCCTGGCTCATTAGCCAGCACAGAATAAATAACAGAGCCACAGAGCTTGCATGTCCAGAGCTCTGTGGCTGTGAGATGTACCCGAAACAGAGGTAAATGTCAGGCTCTGCAGAAATAATGCTAAATAAAGTTCGATAATGTGACTTCTTCATTTCAAGTTTACCAATGAAGCCCAAGTAAGAGAAGACTAATTGCAACTGAGAGAAATACCGGGGCTTGAACTCTAGTCCTGGACCCTGTCCCTGAGCCTCTTTGTGCCCAAGGCGAGCGCTTTACCACTTGAGCCACAGCGCCACTTCTGGATTTCTGGTGGTTAGTTGGAGATAAAGAGTGTCACAGATTTTCCTGCCCGGACTGGCTTCAAACCCTGATCCTCAGATCTCAGCCTCCTGAGTAGCTAGGATGACAGGTGTGAGCCACCAGTGCGTGATACTTATTAAATGCTTTACGTGCATATAATTTTATTAGTTTCATGAATGAAGAGTCCCTTAGGGGGAAGAAATCAATAAAATTTGAAAACCTAAGTTACAAGCATATTGGTATTTCAAGTCTGACTCTGTCAAAGGTCTGACCATACTCATCTAATAAATACAACCCATGTAGCACAAAAAGTTAACACAACATCTGTGCCATTTAACAGTTTTGTGCCTTGAAGTAAGGCAAAGATTTACTCACCAAATAAACATAAATGAATTAATATTCCAATTACGATGAACTAGATCCTCCTAAGGGAAATGAACCCAAACTGGCACTGTGTGGGTGTGGGTGGGTGAGTGCATGTGTGTGCACATGCGCACACGCACACACACACACACACACCCATCAATACTGGAGCTTGAATTCAAGGTCGTACACTCTTGTCTTTTCCACTAAAGACTGGAGCTCTACTATTTGCGCCACATCTCTACTTCTGGCTTTTTGCTGGTTAAATGGAGATAAGAGAATCACAGACTTTTCTGCCCAGGCTGACCAAAAAGTTCCTCAGACCTCAGTCTCCTGAGTCGCTGGGATCACAGGCGTGAGCCACCAGCACCAGACAAAGTTTCTGTGTGATCATCGACTTCTCTGAACACAGCAGATGGAGGAGCCCTGCAAGTGTCTGGCCCACTGGCACACCAAACCAGGCCCTTGCCACCTTTTCACATGGAAATCTTTATGTCCCACGAAGTACAAATTACACTGGCCTGAGGCCCAGCCTTGTCTGACCATTATGAGTTCCAAATTAATTACGTCCCACCCCCGTCTAAGAATGCCCCTTCCCACACCGCGTAAGCAGATGCTACCTTTCAGAGAATGAACACCAGCAAGCACCCAGCCCCTCCCCGCCTCCCCCGGCTGGCCTCTGAGGCAGAGGTGGGCTTCCCATCTCGGAGGCCCAGCCCCACTCGGGAGGTGATGACAAGCAGGCCTGGACTGTGGACTCCATCTTGGATTGACTGTCGGGCCTTCCAAGCGATTGTAAACACTCAGCCCTTGTCACAGGGACGGAGGGAACCAAGGGAAAGCCAGGCCCGCCGTGGATCGCCCACCAGGGACACAACTCCTGGTTTCTGGACCTTTCTAGAACCTCCTGTACCTTCCACACTTAAGCGTCTGGCCGTTGAGATTCCCACCTTGGTAGCCCAGGCCTCTGTTGGCCCAGCTGCCCGGCAAGGTCCCGGGCTGCAAGCTGGACTCTTCTGTCTCCCTTCCTTCCTCCACTCCCACCCATGGAGTCAGCCCTCCTCCAAGCTCTCTCTCTGCACACTCCACTCCTACCCAGCCCAGCTCTCCGGCCTCAGGACCATCCACCCCTCCGGCCTCCACCAGGGCTCCCATGGTCCCCCCAGCTTCCTCTCCGCAGGCGCTGACAGTGACCTTCTAAAGGACACTCTGATCACGTGACTCCCCTCCCCAAATCCCAAAGTGGCTTTCAGGCGCGGGCCCAGCCCACTCGCCCCTGCACAGCCCAGCCCGAGGCCCGGGGACCCTCGTCCTCCCTGTGAGTGGAGGCTAGCCCGTGGCTTCGGGCCGGTGTGAGTGTGTACTTCCCACCACAGCCCAGCCTCTCCAAGCCGCCAAAGCCGGGCCTGTGATGCCCCTCCTCTGCCAGACACACGCCGCCTGGCTCTGCTCTCACAAACACACACACATACACACACACTCTCTAGCAGACCCCAGCTCACACTCAACTTCCTGTGGGATGCCTTCGCTGCATGGGACTGTGATCTGCATTCTCCCAACGCACACAATGGCAGGGGAAGGCCGCCATGGCCAGTCCCCAGGCCGGGCTGGGCAGCTCCGCCCTCAGGTCCTCCCCATGGACACCCTACGTGGGCACTGCGCGTTGAATCCTTCTCCTCTGGGCTGCCTGTCCACACCTGCGTGTCATTCTGAAACACAATTGGAAGTGACTCGCTGGCTGCGGCTCCCCCTCCTCCTGCAGAGACACAGTTTGATCCCACTACGCCTTCCTGTATTCAATAATTAAACCTCTTCTCTGAAGCTGAGCTCCCGGAGAATTGGGGCCACGCCACGGAAGCCAGGATGGGGGTCCCTCTCCCTGCGCTTCAGACATTGATTCAGCAATTACTGCCCCATTGTTCTCTCTGAGCCTTTGAAAAGCCTCCAGTTTCAACATAGGAGATAGAGGTACAGAGAGATGAACAGCCAAGATCTCTGGTCCCAGCTTTTGAAGTCAAAATCCTCCACGGTGAAATGATCAGGTGACATCATTTATACAGTAACAAAAATACGCTTCAGTGAGAACATATGTACTCAGATGGCAGAAACCATTGTAATACTTTTTATTTTTATATTTTCTTCCCATCCATTATTTGGGGAAATACAATGCAAGTTCTTTCCAGTCTTAAAATTCTGAGACTCTAAATACGTCAAATAATAAATCAAATCTGCCCAAAAGCTCTGCGCCAATAAAGCAGGAGCATTTTTCACTGACTAGCAACAACCAGCATAACAGAAATAACACAAGGTGGACCAAACCGAGAAGCTGCTTTTGCTTTGATGTTTACCAAACGCATTTTTACAGACCCGATATGACCACAAGTAGTAATTCTTTGCTAAATCTTCCAAGTCCCCTTCCTGTTCGATAACTGATGAACACGAAGGAAAGAATCCAGTGGCGTTTTACTCCTCTGCCATGTAAAACGCCTTAGCAGATTTCCACGACCCAATCGCTCAGCTACATTGGGTTCTCCTGCAAGCTTAGAGGAAGGCCGTGACAGCAAGATGGTGGAAAATTCAAGAAGCAAAGGAAGACCAAGGATGTACCGGCGCCTGCTTCATCCCCCCCTCGCCAGTAAGCTAAGCACACACTTCCAGGCACACAGCCCTCCCCTGGGCCCTGCTGAAGGCACAGGGAAGCAAAGTCACCAGCTCCACTGGACTAGGTCAGGCCTGTTGGCTGTAACTAGTCTACTCAGCTCCATTACTTGAAAGGTCTCTTCTATGCCTGAATTATTCCCAGGCCTCGCTGTAGGAGGAAAAGGAAAGAGTCGTCACTCGAAAAGACTAAGATCAAAGTGATAAAGTCAAATGGTATGGACAAAGATCAATGGATTGGAGAACACAAGGGCTTTCTTCTTGCTCCTACCTTTTCTAATTGTTAGGCAACTTGTACAAGATGGAGATGGATTACTTCGTGAATTTATATACTGTCTACTCTATCATTCATTTAAAGTCCTTGTGGGATGGGTTAAATGAAGACAGCCTCACAGTAACAGGATAATCAGAGAAACTGCAGCCTGAAGAGGCAAAACTGTTTTTACAGGAAGTCGCAGAAAATTAAACTCTGTTGTCTTAAGACCCAAACGCTGAGACTGCAAGGTGTAGAGCCCCACGGCCACCCAGGGAATCCAGAAGGAAGAGCTCCTGACCAAGGCCAAAGTCCCAGGAACATCCCCACAGAACTCAGTAGAACCACAAACTCATCACCTATGTCTGGAATAGCCAGTGGCATCATCCATTCATTTACTCCTTTGGTCCTGACATTTCTGTTCTTTTTTTTTTTAAAAAAAGGAAAGATCTGAGTCAAAATCTCAGTAGCTCACACCTACAAACCCAGCGACTCAGAAGGCTGAGAAGTGAAGATCACAGTTCAAAACCAGCTCCAGCCAGCTTGAGTAGAAAAGCCTAGCAAAAAAGCCAGAAGTAGAGTTGTGGCTTAAGTGGTAGAAAAATACTTCTCCTTTAAGTGGTAGAACACGATCCTGAGCAAAAGAACTCAGGGATAATGCCCAGGCTCTGAGTTTAAGCCCCAGGACTGGCGTGCACACACAGACACACACACAGACACAGACACACACACAGACACACACACAGACACACACAGACACACACACACACACACACACACACACAAAAACATAAGCAGGTGGTAACTCTTAACTCAGTCACAAGCTGCAGAAACACACAGGAGAGGAGCCTGAGCTCGGGCAGAGACACAGACACACAGACAACTCCACAACAAACCCAAATTGTGGCTAAATGTAATACAGTGTTCGGGGGGGGGGGTCAGACACCTCATGGAGTCTACCGTCGGGACACACGCACCTTGTCAGGGCTACCTGCTGGAGTCATTCCGGAGCAACACTGCACAGGTTATTTTCACGTTGCCTACCAAAGCCCCAGCCATCCTCACACCTCTGTTCACAGATCTCAGAACACCTACCCAGCTTGGACCTAAAATCAACAGCTCTACGTCTCGGTGTGAAACACGAGACACAGAAACACCAAAGGCAGCATTTTTAGCTGGTAACTTCTCTCCATGTTGCAACCAGGTGACTGCAAAAGAGTGGTCTTTCCTGACTAAACTGCAGTTTCCTCACCTGTAGGATGACAAGGTGGCGCCTACAACACGGGGTCGCCTGGAGGACGGGGACATGGACACCGGAGGCTCAGGATTCCTGCGTGAATCGCACCTCATCCACGGCCCTAGGTTAGTATCGGCCTATTCGTGTATTTGTTAAGCCACCGTCCCGACCCTCAGGAGGTAACCTGGGGGGTCATGGACTGCTTTGGACAAACAGCAGGTGCTGCTCTGTGAGAAAGTGTCAATAAAATGCCCCATCGCTCACAGCCTCTGCATGGGATCTGGCAGAAGCGCACGTGTGTGTGATGGATTTCTCCTGTCTGTCGGGTGCCACTGAGCTCCGCCCAGCTGTCTGCGGCAGTGTGAGCTTCAAACATCTGTGTTTTGCTCCCAATGGGACCCGCAGGTTCTGCAATCGGGGGGGGAACAGAGCTGGCGGGAAGGAGGTGAACGCCTTCGTAATGAAGAGGTAACATGGACAGAAATGTTTGTTTGGAAGAGCACTGCCAGGTTCTAAGTCAGCCGTTACATTAAGGGTCACGTTGTCTGCCTCTCAGGGGCTCCGGTGACCGTCTGGGCCAGAGCAGATTGCTAGCACGATCCTCTTGGCCCTACTACATGGGGCGGGGTGGGGCCTCTTCGCTCACCAAGGAGCTAAGTGCTCTCCACGTCTCAGACGTGCCCAGCCACAAGTCAAACACTGAGAGAGTGTCAGCCTGAAACCTGGTCCCTCTCTGAGAAGGGTCCCTGAATCACCCAACCCCACGGTCCTCAGACCGTTCGTGCTCAGCTTCTAGAAAGGCCACGTCAGAGCAGACGTAGGAGTCTGAAGGGGAAAGGCTGGCAAGGCCCAGGCAGGGCGTAAGGCTTGGTTCTTGGCGTTCAAGCCAGGTCCGCAGCACCCATCCTTGACCTTCCTTGGGGCGGGCTCCCCACAAAGAGGTGGTGCTGACGCAGCCAGACTCGTCCGCAGAGACTCTGCCCCTCCCAGCGAGGCTTCTGTGCCCTTAGGGTCTCACATGCTTCCGGAGCCTTCCTTCAGACCCAGTCAGGGAGGACTGGAATGGCCCTGGGGCCAGGCACACTGCGAAAGGACCCACGCCTCCAGGGACCAGAGCCGGGGTGGTCTGTCCCCGGAATTCACAGCACAGTGCTCAGCCCTGGTCTGCAGGAGATGGGGAGTGAAGAGAGGGGAGGGGAATGAAAGGCTGTGCGGTAGCCTTGACTGTGGCTCGCTGCCTGTGGCCTCGCATACCGAGGTTCCCTTGTCGGTGTGACTGTCCTGGGCGTTTAATCCTACAGGAAGGAGTAATCCCGCATGGAGTCCTGGAGTCCCGGTGCTGTTGGGAGGTGGAAGAAGGAGGAGGCGGGCCCACGTGGGGGACGTAGGCAGCCTGGGGCTCTGTCTGGCTCTGGCCCCTTCCTGCTTCCTGGCCACCATGATGTGCGCTGCTCTGCTCCACTGCGCCCTCTCTGCCATGATGGACCAACGTCTCTGAAACCGTGAGGCGAAACAGGCTGAGATAGGGAGCATCTCTGTTCCAGGGCAGCTCAGGCAGAGACGTCCACACGAATCCACCTCAACAAAAGAGGCTGGGTGTGGTAGTATGCCTGTCACCTCAGCTACAGTAGAACGCAAAGAAGGAAGATGCACCAGGCATGATGCACCAGACAGGAAGCTGACCTGTTCTCTAAAGTAACCGAGGCAAAATGAAAAGAAGACTACGTATCGGGACGTAGCTCTAGCTCGGGGGTGAGTGCCTTCCTAGCAAGCTCAAAGCTCTCAGTTCAAAACCCAGCAGTGCCGGGTTGTTTTTTTTAAACGTATCACTGCATACCTTCCGGAGGCTTTGCATTCTCCTTCTACACAGCAAGACACAGGACTGGCGAGAGCACTGCATGACGGACACGGACCTCTCCTGCTGTTAAGGATCTTTCTGCTCTTTTGAAGACCACATTAGTTTCCTCTGTTTCCCATTAAAATCTACCTGAGAACATAAATCTTCCTCAACACAACACGGGCCAGTCCCATAACCACAGCGCACTTCATTACCGAGCCATTCAGGGTTTTCTGTTTCTCCAAGAAAATAAATAGCCAGTTTATAGATTGTCAGGGGGAAACAATGTTCCCCACCTAGCCTGCTTCATTGTGATTATTTACAAACATCAAAGGGCACTCGTACCTGTGGCCACCGGAAGCCAAGCTAGCCCTCCATGAGCACAGAACTCAAAGGAGAAGAGTGTCCAATGACGCAGTACGTCCCTGGATTTCCCTTTGCATGCTGGGCTCTCCCTGGGTGGGCTTGGGGCTGGCCTCTGAGCCTTTTGCCCCAAACATCCATGCAAGGAAGACAAGGCGCCCAGGCCTGGGAAGCTCCTCCGGTCAGCCAAGCTCAACCTTCCAGCCTTTTCCCAAGAACGGCCATTCGCGATCCACACTGGGTTTTGTGGATCATCTACCGCCTGTGTCACACACTTTTCCTCTTTTGGGACCCGCCCCTCCTGTGTCTTAAAAATGTAAACTTCAGCCAAGCACCAGTAGCTCACAGTGTCATCCTAGCTACTGTGAAGGCTAAGATCTGAGGACCGTGGTTCAGAGCCAGCCCAGGCAGACAAATCTGAGAGACTCTTATCTTCAATTAACGAGCAGAGGGCCAGAAGTGGAAGTGTGGTTCAAATATTAGAACACTAGCCTTGAGTGAAAAAAAGCCAAGCAAGAATATAAGTCCCTGAGTTCAGGCCTCAGTACTGGTACATACAACAACAACTATATATATATATATATATATATATATATATATATATATATATAAGCTTATACATATATATCATCATATATGCATACACGTATACACATATATCATTCACTCTAATCTACTGGCCTCAGCTGGATGTGGCCTACAAACAGGCCAAGTACAATACCAAAATCCAAACCTATTACTTTGCACAGTAAATATCAATAAAACTAAAAACTCGTTTTAAGTGTAGCAAGTGAGGTATGATGGGAATGAGGGCTGTAAGAGGAACTAATGCTGGTGAAGCCTTGGCGTATGGGCCTGGCCCTCGCCCTGCCCTGTGCACATGACGGTCCACACTCGGCAGCCAGGGCAGGAAGCTATCCGTCCCTCCGGACTGCACACGAGGCCGGGCCTCGCTCACCGGGGGCTCCGTGCCTCCCGTGCCTCCCGTTTCTCCGCTGTGCCTACAGTGGCCCTGCTAATAGTTCCTGGGAGGACAGGAGGCAAGATCAGCCTCACCAAAAGCCGGAGCAGAGTGAAGGGAGACAGAGCAGGGGTCCACGGATGTGAGGAAGGACGGCCCGGGGCGGTGGGTGTCCAGACAGCACGCCGCCCGCCGTGTCTCGGAAGTGACTTTCCCACCGCACAGAACGCCAGCGTGCGGCTTCAGACACGGTCTAGGAAGGAATGGGCGCGGTACGTGCTCGCGGTGAGGGGTGGGAATTGGGCGTCATCAAGGAAGCAGTAAGCGACTGCTCCGTGCTGCAGGCTGAGAGGTCAGGGGAGAGGGCTGGGGAATCCACCTCCTGCGAGGCCACCATCCCTGAACTCCCAACCCAAACATCACGGGGACCCACGGGTGTCCCGTGCACTGTCACGGCGGGGCTCCCTGGCGGAGCAGAGCCTCACCAGGGCTGGGCCACCTGGCTGGATGCCCACGATCCTCAGCACCCTGGGGACTCACACAGTCAGGGCCTGACTTGCCAGGCCCCTTCACACACAGCCTCGCTACAGTCTCAAGATGGGGGGGAGGGTAACTCCTGGAAGGAGGGCCTTTAAATCCCGGGAGGCTGTGTCTCCCATCCTACCTCCCTCCTCCTGAGGACAGCAACCCCATAGTCTGCAGACCACAGAAACAAGTGAAGATCCGAGTTGTTTAGGAATGGATTCGCAAATAAAAGAAACCACATTTCCTCCCCAAGTTCCATCTCCACCCCCAAAGGCGAAATGGCTCTCTGATGCCCCTAAAAGTTTCCACGATTGTCACCAGGCAGACACTGGTGTGGAGAGAAAGCCAATTGCTCTCGGCAATTACTACGCTCTGCTGTCCCCAGACAGCCCCTCGCGACGCTGTCACTGTGTTTGTGTCTGCGGATGGCCGGTTCGGGCGGGGGCATTCATTCCCAGAGCCCTTGCTACCGCAAAAACGTTCACCCAGCAATGTGGGAAATTACCCAGAAAACAGCTGTTCGTGCTTTAGGCAGTACCTACATGGGGTGAGAAGCCACAGGCACATAAAGCCGCAAGCCAGAGAACTGAGAAAGTACTACTGTTAAGTTAAACTTGGAAGAGAGGCCCCACTGCACTGCGCTGGTAATCAACACTCAAAAGGACACAGCCAGGCAGTGGTGGCTCACGGCTGTAATCTAACTATTCGGGAGGCTGAGAGCCAGACAAATCTGTGAGGCTCAACTCTAGCCAGTAAAAAGCCAGACGCAGAGGCATGGCTCAAGGGGTAGAGCACCAGCCTTGAGTGAAAAGGCTAAGCAACAGCACAAGGCCCTGAGTTCAAATCCCAGTCTCAGCAACAGTTCAAGTGGTGAAGTACTTGCTTAGCAATTTTGAGGGCCTGTGTATAGTCCCTACTATTGATGATTACATAGCTGTCTAGCTAACTAGACAGACAGACAGACAGAGATGGAGGGTCAGGCCCCAGCGGGAGGGCAGGCGCCCAGGTGATCTCCCAGGATAGAGCCAAACATCACCCTCTGGAACACAGCCCCGCCCACAGCAAAGTCAATGCCCAGGCAGGCACATCTCCCACTCATGAATCCCCCGACATAATGAATTGACTCAACTTTAACAAGATTTTTCCTGTGATTTTAATTCCACAGAGCACTCAGTGGTGAGAAAGAGCCAAATGGTATTTTACTTCCTGTAGCTACGCGCCCTAACTTTTAAATTCATATCTTTAGATAGGAAAGGAGTCGGCAATAAGAGGAAATTAAATCCATAAATCCTCTGATTTATCACTGGACACACACCATGGCTCGGTGACAGTAACTCTATGTGGGCTGAATTTCCCCCAGAGTCACTGCTTCAAACAAAAAGGAAAACCCTGATTTGGATTGAGAAATAATTCCGTGTTAATATTGTTTATCTTCTGGGTCTGGTAACCCCCTGTGGCTCCAGCCCACGCAGCCTCCTCTTTTAAGAAAACCATGACCACTGTTGTTTAATCCAATTCTGTGGTTAACGTGAGTTTTTTCCCAATGTATATGCCATAGACCGTTGGGTATTGGGCTTGTCTTGTTTTATAAATAAATCTAATAAACCAACTACGAGTAGGATCATTTATATCAGTAATATTTTGAAAGTACAAATAATATGCTGACAGCTTTTATTAAAGCACACAGAATGCTACCTGCCTGGTAATTCGCCGAGTCCAACAAATTAGTCTAATCTCAAGTGGGCACCGGGAAGTGCCCACTACAGCAACCGCCATTGTTAATAACACTTTGCAGCTTTGTGGCTGGCATCACCCGAGCACTTAGGACAGCCGTGTGTGGCCATGCGCTTCAGTGTCCTTCACCCTAAACTTCACGGTGCACCGGGGTCGGAGGACGTGGGAAAGGAGGCCCTTGGGCCTTGTCCTGGGGCTCTGAGCTCCCACCTCATCCCCTCCCCTGGAGGTCCAGTGACAACCCTCGGAAACGCCGCCATGGAGAAGCATGCCATCCGCCAGGCACTGGGGTCACACGCATCATCTGGCTGCTCAGGGGACTGAGAGATCTGAGGATCATGATTCGAAGCAAACCTGGACAGAAAAGTCCCTGAGGCTCCGTCTCCCAAATTACCAGCACAACAGTGGACTGGAGGCACACTTGAAGTGGTAGAGTGCCCGCCAATGAAGAAAGCTGGGTTCAGAGCTCTTGAGTTCAAATCCCAGTGATTGTGTGTGTGTGCACATGCGCACACACATTCAAACAAGGGTCAGACCCAAAATAAATCAAGTTCTCCACTAACTCAAAAGCAGCACTGTTCAAAAGGCCCTTGGTGATGGAGAAAGGCAGAGTGACCACACGCACCGGCCAAGCACTGGGGCCGCGACTAGAAGACACAGGATTTCAGCATTTTGTTTCATTTAATTACGATTATTTTTAGCTTAAACGGCCACATGCGTCATTTGGCTTCATTATGGAACCTATGCTCTGCCGAGAGCCACTGAGGTATCTGTAACATCAGCCCTGGGTCACATAGTATTATCAATAGGGGTGGTGGTGAGAGGTGGGTTTGTGGGCCTCACAGAGGCCCCGGGCCTGTCAGGTAAAGAGCAGATCGGAAGAGAAAATCAGTTCTCAGGGTGAGACCATGTTCCTTTCTCACTGTAAATCTGCAGCCATTTCTTCCAGCGGGAGAGACAATGCAATAGAGAGTTTCTATCATCCCAGAGGCTAAGTGATCACCCAGCGTCCCTGGCTGGGCCAGACAGCCAAGAGTGGGAGCCGATGTGTGGATCCCAACACCTGCCGGGGTCCACTGCCACAAACTGCCTCTGTGCGGATGAGCCCTGTGTAAGGTTCTGTAGGCAAAGTTGGTGCCACACAGACAAAGGGAAGGCCCCAGGAGCGAACCACGCGGGACACGGGGGTCGGTGGGCGCATGTGCTTCCCTGATGCCCCCTCTAGTTCACTCTGCTCCAGTCATGCTGTCCTGCTGCAGCACCAACCCTGCAGCACCCCCCAGCCTCGGGACCTTGGCCCTGGCTGTCCTGCTGCAGCACCAACCCTGCAGCACCCCCCAGCCTCGGGACCTTGGCCCTGGCTGTCTGCTGCAGCACCAACCCTGCAGCACCCTCCAGCCTCGGGACCTTGGCCCTGGCTGCTCTGCTGCAGCACCAACCCTGCAGCACCCCCAGCCTCGGGACCTTGGCCCTGGCTGGCTGCTGCAGCACCAACCCTGCAGCACCCCCCAGCCTCGGGACCTTGGCCCTGGCTGCTCTGCTGCAGCACCAACCCTGCAGCACCCCCAGCCTCGGGACCTTGGCCCTGGCCGTCTGCTGCAGCACCAACCCTGCAGCACCCCCCAGCCTCGGGACCTTGGCCCTGGCTGTCTGCTGCAGCACCAACCCTGCAGCACCCCCCAGCCTCGGGACCTTGGCCCTGGCTGGCTGCCTCCCTGAAGCGGTCTTCCTTCGGCTATCCTCATGGCTTGCTTCCTGTTCGGTTGCCCCTTGTGAGTGGCTCCTACCCACGAGTGTCTGTGGAAGCCCCACGGCCCTCCGGCAGGAGTGTCTGCTGTGTGTGTAGCGTTTTCCTGGCTCAGCTCACGGTAGGGAGAGGGGGCGGCTTCCACTGGCCTGACATAGATGCAGGACCGGGGGCTGGGCCCCCCCCCCCCGGAAGGACCGGTGGAAATGTCCTGATTCTGCATGAGACAAATTCGTCGTTCCCGGGAGCAGAGTGAGAATGTGGCCAGCGCCACGCTGGTGCCAGCTGCAGGCTCACCCACCCCGCGCTGCCACTGAGAGGCAGAGACGTCCGTCCTCAGCAGGCTCCGGGGCCCAGGCTGCCCGCCCTCCAGCCCCGCCCAGAGCCACACCGCCCCGCCCCCAGAGCCACACCGCCCCGCCCCCAGAGCCACACC
>NW_012267245.1:5209537-5250965 GCF_000151885.1 Dipodomys ordii
CCCCGGAGCCCACACCGCCCCGCCCCCGGAGCCTTCCCAAGTTAAAACCTGCAGGCTGAGGAAGCACAGCAGAGGAGGAGGGGGAGAAGGGCCGCTCAGCCCCGCGGGTGGGAAGGCAGGTGACAGTAAGCACTAGGGAAGTCGCAGCTGTTCTCAGGAGTACCGGTGAGCGCCCGTGTGCTGACGGACATGCGCAAGCCCAGGCCAGGCAGCGGAGGCCAAGGCCTGGAAGCTTCTACAGCGAGGTGCTCTGGGCTCTAAAGAGGCCTGTTAGCAACGAACCCAGCTCCCCTCCACAGACCATCACCGGGCCTAGAGACAGACAGCCAGATCTTCCTCGTGGAAATACAAACGCAGAGGCGAGGAGAAAACCACGGGGAGGCTTGGTGTCAAAGCACGCGTCTATGTATGCTGCAGGCCCCTCTCACATCACGAAGGGAGAAGTCATCTCGAAGTTCCTTGAAATCAGTGTTGGATGCCGTTCACAGTCTGATGCAACCGTGTTCTCTCCTAAGGAAGGAAGTTCACACACACGGGTCTTCCAGATCACTTAAAGGTCTGGTGTGCTCTCCAAAGAGTACCCGCACCCCTAGCGGCACAGGAGCCTGAGAGCCGAGGACTGTTGTTTTAAATGAGCTTGGGCAGAAAAGCCCACAAGACTTCATTTAACCAGCAAAAAGCCAAATTGGAGGTCTGACGCAAGTGGTTAGTGCAGCGGCCTATGTTCAAGCCCTGGGAAACACACACATGCAATCGCATACAATAGGCACCCACAAACTCACACAACCTTTTCCCACGGTTAAGGAGATCGAATTAAGAGGACATCTCTCCAGGCTGAGGGGCATGTCTCTAGTGGTAGAGTATCTGGCAAGTTTGGGACCATGAGTTCAAAACCCAGTATTGCCGAAGGGAGGGAGGGGAGGGAGGAAAGAGGAAGTGTTTCAAGGTGGCTGAAGGCCAGAGGCTCTGCTTGGGTGGCTGAGCGCCTGTCCAGCATTCACTCACAGACTTTGGCAGCCAAACCAAAAATGAAAAGTGAGTCTCTGGCCTCCACATGGCCTCAGGCACTGACAGAACGTGTGTGTGTGTGTGTGTGTGTGTGTGTGTGTGTATGTGTGTGTGTGTTAGAGGCAAGCTGCTTGGCCTTGTGTGTGTGTGTGTGTGTGTGTTAGAGGCAAGCTGCTTGGCCTCGTGTGTGTGTGTGTGTGTGTGTGTGTGTGTGTGTGTGATACAGGCAAGCTGCTTGGCCTCGTGTGTGTGTGTGTGTGTGTGTGTTAGAGGCAAGCTGCTTGGCCTCGTGTGTGTGTGTGTGTGTGTTAGAGGCAAGCTGCTTGGCCTCGTGTGTGTGTGTGTGTGTGTGTGTGTGTGTGTTAGAGGCAAGCTGCTTGGCCTCGTGTGTGTGTGTGTGTGTTACAGGCAAGCTGCTTGGCCTCGTGTGTATGTGTGTGTGTGTGTGTGTGTGTGTGATACAGGCAAGCTGCTTGGCCTCCCGTGTGGTGTGTGTGTGTGTGTGTGTGTGTGTGTGATACAGGCAAGCTGCTTGGCCTCCCGTACCTCAGTCTCCTCATCTGCAGAGGGGACTGTGCTGCTCCCTACTTCGTACAGCTTTGGGGGAGCATGCGATTTTCTTGCAAGAACCAGCAGAAAGCGGCGGCTTCAAACAACACAAGCGTGCTGTCAGTTTCCCAGAAGGCCGGAATGCAGAGACAGCGTGTAGGCAGGAGCAGCGGGCTGCCCGCGCCCGTGCCCGCGCCTCTCCCGGCTTCCAGGACAGAGGGCAGTCCCCGCCTCTGACCCAGTCATTCCCCCGGCCCCAGGCTCATGGCTCCTCCACCTGTCCTATCAGATCAGCGCCCGCCCTAATGCCGTTAGCTTAGCTCATTACATCTGTAAGTCCCTGTTCCCATCTAAGGTCCCGAGCAAGGCATCCTGGAGCCACAGTGCCATGGTAACTAGGAGAGGGCCGGGGAAGCACTTGTCACAGCACCTACGCAGAAAGTACCGGACACAGGTCAGCAGGTTGCTGTCAATCCGTGGACAGCTCTGGGGTAGCCATTCCTGTTCTGCCTCGCCACTCAGCTATAACCAAACTGTCAAGTCAGAGTCGGAGCCTCAGCTTATGCTGGATACAAAGTATGAACCACCAGGTCCAGCTTTTTTCTTTTAAGATGGGGTCTCGCACACTCCCTCCCCGGGCTGGCCTCCAATCGTGATCCTCCTTTTTTCAGCCTCCCAGGAAGCTAGGATTATAGGCAAGAACCTCTGTACCTGGCTACACATTCTTTTTAACCACAGTTAAGACCCTTCTGTCTCGAGGTGCACCGAGGGGGGTCCGGGGGAGGGGGTGTGGCTGCGGAGTTTGCAGTCACTTCTGGGACGGGTGGGATCACAGCTCGTCATCACGGTGCGCAAACGGCTTTCGGGAATGTGTCCACTCACGGTGTGCGAAGACAATAGGGAAGAACGGCAAAGTCAGATAGGGGAGGAGGGTGCCCTGCGGTGCCCAGCCAGGGATCCGCGGCGCTGAGGGCCACGCTATGTGAACCCACCGTTGCAGGATCCGGACTCGGGGGACAACGTTCCAGAAATCACACGCACAAGATGGAAGCGGGGTTCTGGGGGGAGGGACTGCTCCAGAGGCAGAGCACCGAGGGTCACGCGGCACGCACGGGCAAACACGCAGGCCGCCTCCCTTTGTGTGTGGATGGGAGTCACGCAGCACGGAGATCACCAGAAGCCCCGTGTTTGAGGACGCCGCCTCTACAGACAGTTCTGGAAGCTGTGCGACTGGGCGTGCAGCTATCAAAAACAAACCAAATTTCATCAGCACACTGGAGGAGAGGCTGAATTATCTGTGCAATCTCTCTGTAGAGAAGATTAAAGAATTGATGTCCTATGAGGAGGCGAGCAAAGGAGACGCAGCAGAAAGCTCGGAGGGGAAATTCATTACGGAGCTGTGCTGGGCAGCCAATGTACAACACCAATCTGTTCTTTCCCGGACTGGATCGCTGCCACCCGAGGGAGCTTTACCAGATTGGCCGCTTTTTGATTATTTATTTGCTCAGCCCAAACAACAAATAATCTCAATATCTATTTTCACACACAAGACCCTTACACACGACCAGCTCCAGACAATTTAGCACTGGATCCAACACGGGATTGACACGCATCTGAGCCATGAGGAAACTGGATTTGGGAGCTTCTTTGGCCAATACGCTGCTTTCTGGACACACTGCACACGCAGAGTTCTCCGGCAAGGGCATGCGCAGGCCGGGACGGACCCACCCTTTCCCCAGATCTATCATCTGGTGGTTGTACACTCAATTTCCTCAGCCATAAAGTTGGGAGAGTTCCTATGGACGACTCTACATCTAAGATAGAGATGTCACTCCGAGGTGGAGTTCTGGTCCAGGATGTGCAACGCTCTGGGTTTAACTCCTAACGCTGCAAAGAAAAGTAATGGCATGCCATGGGCCACTTCCAAGTGCTATGCTAGCAACTAGAGAGACAGTCGTGGTTCTACCCCACCCCGAGAGGACAAACACTGCTGTGGCCAACCAGAGCTCTGCAGCCCTCTGGGGAGCTGGCTTCCTTCTGCAGGGTGCGTGCACTCTGTGGTAGCCTCTTTCCCCACCCTTTAGTTTGCGACCTGGTCAACAGATGTGCACGCTGTGAGCCCCACCCAGAATGCTTTGCGAGAAGCATACAGCACGGGAGGAAGGGGGAGGCAGGCGAGGTTAACTCCCATCGACCAGATGAAAACCTCCAGGACACAGACAGCGAAGACCTCTGGGCCTTCCAGAGCCAAGGGCCATGTTGGTGGCTTCAGGCCTCACGGACATCCCTGCTCCTAGCGCGGGCTGTGCTGTAACTTGGAGAAGCAGGGAGCTGAAGCCACACAGGCCTCCACACCTGGCATGGCGTTGGGCGTGTGGCTGGAAGGGTGACCGTCAGGGACAGCGCGTTGCGAGGTGCAGGTGTCGCGCCCCGCGGGGTCCTGATCAGTCAGGGAGCGCGTTCATGCCCAGAACACATCCCACACAGAAAGAGCGATGCGCTCACAGAATGGGGACCGAAATGGGATGCGAGGGCTCACATGATGATTACAGGAAGCGTTTAGTGTGCAGCTAGGCACTTAGTAAATACTCGACCAGCAGCGGTTGTGAATGTGCTGCAGAACAGGGTCACGTCCCACGAGCTTCCTGTGCCCAAGTGGACTTCAGCCAGCGCAGAAACAATTAGTGCTAAGAAGGATTTTTCCAGACGTATAAAAGCCCTTATGCCAAGTTGCCTGCCTCCGAGCTTTGCCAGGCATTTGCCAACTCCAGCTCAGACACATCCCTTGCTCTTCCTCGGCTCTGAGTCCAAACGGAAGGCATTTCCCCTCCCCTTCGACTTCCACCTACAGCAAAGGGAGGCTGGGGTCTCTCCCCACCTCCGCCTGCTTCCGACAGCAGTAACTGCACCCTGCCATTGCCCTGTTCTACAGACAACGGATACAGGAGGAGTCCCAGCTCCAGCTAAGACGCCCTGCTAGGGCTCCAGCTCTAGCAGAAAGCCCAACCTCCCGCCCAGCTTGGCTCAGCCCAAGAAAGACAGAAAATTCCTGCTGCTCTGTTCTCAGCTTTTCCATAGCTCCTGTGTAGCAATACCCTGTGTTTTTTTTTTCTGTTGAAAATACCTGGCGTGGGCTTGTGTTCTCCCATAGATCTTGACCAATACAGCCTCCAAAGAAGAACGGACACTCCAGAGAACACAGATGCTCCACAGAACAGTTATGCAGCCAGTTTCATGGGCAATAGGCAGCCATTAGCACGAATACCTGTGAATGAACTTCCTCGTAAGACCACTGAGGGCTAAGGGGGTAAGAGGACTCGAAAGCGGTGTTGAAGGAGAAAGAGCCTGGTGCAGGAGCTGAGCAGGCACATGCACTAAGAAAAAGGTGGCTGTTACGTGTACCTGCAATTTTGTCTATTCTTACTTCAGGGTGGTGAGATTATAGTTTAAAAAGAAACAAACTTCTTTATGCCTCTCTGTAGGTTTGTAAAAGAATCTACATCAACCAGACCAGAAAAAGCCACTTATATTGAGGAAGAAAAGCCATCCAAAGAGCCCACCTGCAGGAGATGAAGGCCACCCGTTCCCCCTCCTCCTCAGCCCGGATCCTCCCGGGGCAGGCTTTCCCGGACGGAAGCAGAGGCCTGCAGGAAGAGCACGCCTGTGACCAAAGGGAGAGGGGCCGCGCTGCCAGCATTCCCCCGCGGGGAGCCAGCGCCCTGAGCTTCCTCCGCAGGCCCCTCCTGGCCACGCATTCACCTACCGCTGCTGCGCGGCCCGCTCCTGAGACCACGTCCCCACGTCCCGCTGCGTTCGGTGCTGTCACTATGACAAAGCCTCTGAGGGCCTCGATTTGGGCTCATGGTTTCAGAAGCTCCAGTCCACCGCTGGCTCCGTTGCTTCGAACCCAAGGCCGGGCTCTGCCACTTGTCTCTGCTCAGACATCTTCCCCATGCGACTATCGCAGAGATTAAACAACGCAGTGGGGGTGTCGTGACTGTCCAGGTCCTCCAAGGCCCCCCAGTGTCCCCCTCATGGGAGACACATGCACAACACACCCTGGTGTTCTCTAGAATAGCTGTCATTTAATGGCTCTTTCTCACACAAGTCACTAACCTGGGCCTCAGGAAACCCTCTTTTAGAGACCCCAGCCTCTTGGAATCCCAGAGGCATAAACACCTAAAACCAGCATAGATTTGAGCACCAGGAGTCTGTGTTTTAATCTCATCTTTCGGCACTCATTAGCTGTGGGTCTCAGACAAATTACTGAGCCTCTCTGAATCATTCCTGAAAAACAGGACCGATGCCACTTTCCTCAGATGGATTCCCATTCACATCTGTCATCCCCGCTCCTACTCAGGAGAAGGAATGCCGGTGGATCGTGATTCAAAGCCCGCCCAGGCAGAGAAGCCACAAAACGCCATTGCCAGAACAAAAAGTCGGGCTACAAGTAGGGCTCAAATTGCAGGATGCCAGCTGAGCAAGCAAGCAAAACAAGCGCAAGGTCCTGAGTTCAAATCCTACAGCAGCAAAAACAATAATAAAGCAAAGAATTTCTATTAAGATTCAGTGAAGAACTTATGTAGTACTTAACACAGCACCCTCTGGCATAAAAGGTCTCTACAAATATGAGTCTCCATGCAGGACTGGGAATGGTGAGGCTAATCTCAGTGGATATAAAAATCAGACAGAACTCGCTATGATTTTTTTTTTTTAACACCAGAGCATAATGGCACGCAGGTGGAGCCACAGTAGTATCATCTTCATTTAAGAGTTTTAAGTCATTTACTGATTTATTAGCCGTAGGAATCAATGCCCTGGGGAGGGATACAGTTGGAGTACTTGTTGTGAGGCGAGCGGGGAGGACCAACAAGCCAGCATCATCAATCACCGCTGCAGCAACGTGCGCTGGGGAGCCGGCTCCACACAGTGCACGCACACGCGCGCTCCTTCTCAGTGACTAAGGGAAATGTGCACAAAAAGACTACCGTCTGTCATCCACAATTCATCTCGGGCCTTTCCCCTGTCCGGCCCTGACCTGGGAACGCGGGTGTGAGCAAGACAGCTCAGAGGAGGACAGCTCAGGTGCTTCCGCCTTTCACCAGTACAAAGTGCTGAGGGCCTAATGGGTTTATTAATGAGTTAAAACTTGGGGAATATTGACTCGCTGTGTTCTAGAGACTCCTGAGCAGAGAAAATGGCGAAAGAAATCCAGGAAATGAGAAACTAATTCTGGACAGGATAAGAAAAAAAAAAAAAAAAACCTCCCCCAGGGGCAGGTGAGATACAAGCTGTAAAAATCAATTTGGATCTTATTAGAAAGTAACAGAGACGACTTGGTCTGTTTCCAGACATGGGTGCCGCCCGCCGTCCGCAAGGAGACAGGCTGCGGGAATCCTCCTCCTGGCCAAGAGAAAACTTTCAGCAGGCCAGTCTAGAAATCTACGTTGTCTTCATCCTAAAAAGAGTGTTTTCAAGAGAGTCCTCATCTCTCACGCCACAAGACAGAGCCCCTGGTGTTATTGTGAGAAACACAGCTAAGCCAGGCATGGGTGGCTCACATCTGCCACGCTAGCTACTCGGGAGATGGAGAACTGAGGACTCTGGTTCAAAGCCAGCCCCTGGCACACAAATTCACTAGACTCTTTTATCTCCAATTAACCAACAAAGCGCTGGAAGTGGCAGGACGGCTCAAGTGGCTCAAGTCACCGTTGAGCAAAACAATGAAGAGACAGCACCAGACCCTGAGTTTGAGTCCCAGGACTAGCACAAGAAAAGAGGGAAGGGAGAGAGGGAGAGAGGCGAGGGTAGAAGAAGAGAGGGAGGGAAAGGATGAGAGACAGGAAGGGAGAGGAAGGAGAGAAAAGGAGGAGAGGGGACTGCAAAGAGATAGGAAGGGAGAGAAGGAGAAAAGAAGAGAAAAAAGAAAAGAAAGGATCACCTACAAGGCCACGGCCACAGGGAGCTTCAGTGCACATGCCCATGTTTGTCTTCTCGGTCTTTCTCCACACTTGCATTTAAATTACAGGCAAATAGGCGAACTGGACGCCCGCGCTCCTTTGTAACCTGCTTTCTACTCTGAAGAAGGCATGAACTTTTCTCCACAGCATTAAATATTCTCCAGCATCGTTTTCCTGGCTGCCTAGCATGGCGGCGCGTGCCGCTGCCCTCATTTACTTAGCTTGTCTGAACTAATTAGGTTTTACAGCCTGACCAAAGTTCCTCTTCCGTTTCCATCCCCAAACTGGGGGAATCAGGTGTTTGGAAATGCACATGTGCTCCAGCGCTTCATACGCAGCTGCATTAATATGCTGGTTCTTTTGGGGGAAACCTCTTAGGCAAAGGGATTCCAGATACATCTCATTCCACAACGTGCCTGGAATCCCCCAGGATATGACTCAATATTCAAACTCAGCTCCCTTACAGTGCAAGTCGTGGGAAGAGTGGAATCCATGCCCCGCCCAGGCGTCTCTACCCAAGCCGCCAGGGGAAGAAGGCAGGGAAGTCACCCATCCCAGTGGGTCTCAGCCAACACCACCCAAAGGAGACCATCACGTGAGCTCAGGGCCCCAGCTCTCCAGGGGAGAGGAGAGGGGACATAAAGAAAACTTCAGAAGCCCTCGGGAACCCATACCCCAGAATTCAATCACAATGGTGAGAAAAAGCAGCAAGAATTTGCTTTTTTATTTACTTTTCTCTTTCCCCTAAATTGAAAAACGGCACTAAATTAAAACAACACTATCTTTACCAGCCACCTGGTGGCTCACACCTATAATTTAGTTACTCAACAGGCTAAGATCTGAGGATCTCCATTTGAAACCAGCCCAGGCAGACAAATCTGCAAGACTCTTATCTCCAATTAACCAGTAAAAAATTTGGAGCTGGAGGTGTGTGGTTCAAGTGGTAGAGCCTCAGCCTTCAGTACAAAAGCTGAGCAGTTTCTCCTGGGCTTGTGCTAGCCCCGTTTCTCTGAGTTTGGAAGGAGAGCTCCAGCAGGAGGAAGACTGGGCCTGCACCCGACACAGCTGCCCAGAAGGCCAGCTCTGCCGGTGAAAAGCCGGGCAGGCCCCCTTACCCTCTCCCACACCCCAGACATCAGGAAGCCTGCCTCGGGATTCGTGAGGACGCAGCGGAAATGGCCCTGAGAAAGCTGGCCGCCGCTCAGGAGCAGATCCCGTTCTGCGGGAGAGGTTACCGTCAGGGTATTCGCACGTCTGTTGCTTAGGCCAGGATCCTCGGCTGGCTCTACTTAAAAGACCACATGGGACCCCACCACGTTTAAAAGTCTGCAAGTGCCTGGATCGTGTCTTCCCGGTCGGCTCAGCAACAGGCGAGTGCTCCTCACATGAATCCCCAGCCAGTGCCACCTCTTTAATTGGCAGGAGTGGGTCACTAGCATTTAAAGCTCTCTGTCCACTCCCGTGCGTGGCTCGGCCTCAATACCCAGTAGAAATGAGCTGTCTTCAGGACCATCTGAGACAGTCCTTTTGTGCGTACAACAACCATGTATGTAGGAAATCCTGTGGCTTTCCCAAACGCCCTGTTCTCCTCTGCATGAGTTTACCAGGGACCCTGTGCAGCTCTGAGAGGAATGAAGAAGAGCAAGCGCTAGAGCTGGAACGCGGCCCTTGAAGAGCTGCATTATCTCGGCTAACATTCCATCTCCTCCTCCAGGAAGCCTTCCAAGACCCCACACTGCACACACACCAATGCTCAGTGCCTCGCGGTGATTCATGGGTCACGGGCTGTTTCCCCTTCCTCTAATCTGTCATTCCCAGGAGGCTGGAAGCTCCAAGGATCTTTCTCTCCACTCCAGAATAGAGGTTCAGCAAACTTCTCGGGCACAGCAGACTAGGTCTGAGAAGAAGACATCCTCGCTGCCGCTGTTTGAGGAAACAGAGGCTGGAGAGGGTCAGAGTTCCACCAAGAAACCAACCGCGCAGCAAACCCCATGCAGGGGCTGCAGGGACCATGGGACGCTCCACAGAGCTCCTCCAAAATCAGCCACTCACTCTGTGGTCACTCTGTCTGTATGTTTATATTTGTGCTGGTACTGGGGCTTGAACTCAGGGCCTCACCTTCTCCCTTGGCTTTTTGCCTCAAGATGTCTGCCGCTCTACCACTTGAGGCATACCTCCTCCACTTCGGGGTTTTTGTTGGTTAACTGCTGATGAGTCTTGCAGACTTTCCTGCCTGGGGTTGGCTTCAAATCATGATCCTCAGATCTCAGCCCCCTGGATAGCGAGGATGACAGGCGCATGCCACTGGCACCAGTACCCCGTGATCATCATATGCCGCCCTCTCCCTGGACCCCGAGGTACCCCGAGACCAGGCACGGGTTTCCACTCTGGTGTGGCAGGCCAGGCTGTCTCTGCTCCTCGAATTTCTATGCACATAGGAATCCCGCAGGGGGAGCATGTCAACATACTATACTGAGTGTGAGACTCAGTAGGTCCTGAAAGGGACTGAGAGTCACCAAGAGTCTGACAGGCCCCCAGGTGATGGGCTTCTGAAAAGCAGATAGCACTGAAGGGGCAGGCCCACATTGCAGGAGGCCCCGGCACCGAGAGCTAAACCCTCTACTCTTCAGGAAGGATCTTCATTTCTAGACAACTTACGGCTCGTCTCCCTCAGCTACGGCTGGAATTCTCTACCCGCGGCTCTTGATCGCATAGGATTCGAGGACTTCACTCTGCACCAAAGAGCTAAGGGCCAGAGAACTGTCCAGGTGTAACCCACCTGGCGGCACCCAGGCCTGTGGCCAGGGCTCACGGCTCTCAGGTTCATTACCAGCAGCCTGGCTGTGATGACCGAGGCCGGGGTGGCAACCTGGGCTTTTAAATCCCTGCACTTCAGAACTGTACTTGTGAAACTGTATTCTAACTAGTTTTCCCCCCTACAGGTTTTATCTCTAGCTCCTCTGCCCTCTGAATATTTCATTCATGCCCAGGATGGAGTCTTAAATTGCAGGAAATCAGAATTCTGCAGATCAATTAGCCTGACTCACAAACCCTGGTCCTTCTGGCTTAACAATTAAAGTAACACATTCAGGAGGGTAGGGTGGACTGCTGCGCGCCCACGGGAGGACAAATAGGCCTGCTCTGGGCTCCCCACTGGGCCCTACCTTCTAAGCCTTTTCAGGATCAGGCTTTTATTCCTCCAAGCTGGTAAGTGCCTTGAATGGTGAACCCCAAGCGCCTCACCTTCCAAGTTTGGTGGGGGGAGGAGGGTGTGGTTGTGGGGCCTGGGCGCTGTCCCTCAGCTCTTCAGCTCAAGGCGAGCGCTCTACCACTTGAGCCACAGCGCCACTTCTGGCTTTTTTCTTATGTGGTGCTGAGGAATCGAACCCAGGGCCTCATGCATGCAAGGCAAGCACTCTACCGCTGGGCCACCTTCCCAGCCCCTGGAGTGCCTCCTTTTCTAACTCTTACAGCCACCTTCCTGGAACTCTTACCTCCCTGCCTCTCTCCTGGAATGGCCACAGAGCAAGGCAGCTGCTCCCCACCCAGGGGATTTGCTCCTGACTGGATGGCTTGCGTTGCTTTCATGTGGGGAAAGACACTGGAGAACAGGGGCTTGGGCGGACCAGATCACCAGTGGGCGGATTTCAAGAACAGAAGACGGAGGGTGGACTGGTAACAGAAAGGGGGTGGGGACAAAATACATGCGAAGTTTGATAGCATGAACAAACCTACAATGGAGTCAAACTGCCCTGGTCTGTATAAGCCACTTGGAAACTTCCAGAAGTCTTCACCAGGTCTGGGAAGCCACTCCCACAAGTCAGCATTCCCGCACAGCTCCCTCACGCATCCGCTTTCATCCACAACCTATTCTCTCTCCCCAATGAGACCAGCTTAACCACTCCTGCCCAGCTGGCATTTCCTTCTCTTCTACTTGCATATTTTTTTTTCTTTCTCTCAGATGATACTTTATTTTTATAAGCTCTACTCAGTTTTGTTTTGATCGATCGCCAGAACCTGGGCTAACGAATATTCTTAATTTGAGTTATTTGTAAATCCTCATGAATGTTTCAAGGCATACAACACACGTGGGCACCAACGTGTGCGCCAGACACTGGCCACTAGGAAGGTTAACAGTCATTTAATGTAACTGCATGCGTTACAAGCAATCCTCCTGTCCCACTGCATTTTCAAAGACCGCATAAATATGTAATCTATTGCTCTCTCTTCCTATCCCGACATTCCACCGAGGCCATTCTGATGAGCTGTCCCCTGGCTGGCTCCGTGGCAGAGAGCCTTGCACAGGCTGATGGATAGATATTGAGTTTGAATGAAGAGGATCTCTGCAGCCATCCATAAACCCAGCTCATTTAAATCGCTAGCTGTCGACTACCTGAGAGGGAAGAAAAAACTGTTTAAATAATAAAGAAGGGGGGGTGGCTCTATTGTTTGGAATGTCAAGCAGGATGCCTGTCTTCAGGCCTCAGCCCTGAAGGGCCACTTGAGGGTGATGAGCGTTTGGTCTGGCTCCTCGGCTGTCCCCCGGGGAAGCCTGCCTCAGAGCCTCAGGAAAAGGTAGGCTCAGAACAAACATCCCCGGTTGTCCTATGGTGGACAGTGAGCCAGGGCATTGTTTATTAGGCAACGCACACCAGGAATGGACACGCAGACAGATTCGGGATGTTCTGAAGAACCGGCCCCATGGTGAAATGAGAATCGCAGATGAGCGACTATCTATTGTTTTGGTTTTCACCCTTCATAAATAAGCAGGGATGCTGGATGGGAAAGCCAAAAGTCCAAAACCCAGACCACTCACAAGAAGACACAGCCTAGGCCAGCCTCGTACCTTTCACCCAGCTGACAGAATATTTCTTCCTAACCCCAAGAAGAGAGCGGAGACGCTAAATAATGCAGACTTGCTGGCCAAGTTCCCTTCAGGAAACAGAACTTCCTTCACAGAGAACGTTTTTTGGCCATCGCTTCCTAGGGCATACAATTCAGGCTTTGGCTCCTACAATTTGCCACCTGATGCAGTTGTAAGCAAAAATTGCCAGAAGTCTCTTCCTCCTCCTCACCAGTTCAAGTCTGTCCCAATTCTGCTTTAGAGAAAAGACGGAGTCCACAAGCCAGGTTCCAGAGGAAAGAGGTGGTGCACACTGCCAGGTTTCAAGACTGTCTATTGTGAAGGTGGTGAGGGCTGTTTGAGACACCACGAAACCCATCTGAACTTTGAGCTGCTTCTCCTCTGAGAACTGAAGGTTCAAGGAAAGTCTCGCTGTCAGTAAAAACCCATACAGCTTGATGACGGAGATTTTCTTTGGCCTTTAATTGATTTGGGATAACATTCTAGGGCTAGCTTTAGATCAAACATCTATGAATCCAAAGACCTTCATAACCCCTTTCTCTCATGCAGCAAATTTTCCCAATAATTCATGGCTCATTATAACTCACAGCAGATACCTCTTGAAGAGTAATTCCTTCAAACACTTGTGAAATGGTTTCTTAGAAGGTCAATGATGAAACCAGAGTGAGTTCAGAAGTGTGGGATGCAATTTTATGACATGCTGAAGAGTGCATCTGCTCTTCAAGGGACACCAAAACCATGGTGGACCTGGAAGTTCCAGGCTTCATTCTCCCATCAGAACACCGACTTACCAGAACTATATGGTCTAAAAAGCCATCCTGAGAGTTTGGGAGATAGTTAGAAAATCGAAGTACCCCGAGGCAAGCTCGAAAACAAGAACAAGAACACCAAATGGGAAAGAGAGGCCATTTCAGTTCAGTCATGTGAACGCCCAAACCAGAACAGTTCAGGACCTGAGGAAAAGCCCACCTTGTAGCTTCTCCCAGAACCGTTCCGGATGAGGAGGAGAGGCCTGGTGGACAGCTTCTCCTTTAGAAAGGAGGGCGACGGGAGCATGTATGCCCGGCGTGTCTGCTCGTCAGAGGCATGCCCGAGACTGACTGCCTCCTGCCATGCCTGACTCAGGCACTCGATGTGCGGGGAGCAGAGGAAACAGAGGTGGAACAGATGCGGTAACCCCGGACGAACTGGAATACTGCGCCACCAAGCAGCCACGGCGCCTTGCGACCTGCATTCTCTGCTGGGCTGCGGGGAGAAGGAAGAGTGTGCATCCTATATAGGGCTCCTCAGGGGCTGCCTGGAGGGTGACCGTGCCTCCAAGACTGACAGGCCCAGCGCAGCTTAGATACCCAGGGACGACAGAACACAGAGGAGAGCTCAGGGGGGCCCCAAATGTGCCCCAAACCTGCAGGCCCCAGGACAAGCCCAAGGGAGGGCAAACCTCTCATTAGCAACTTACAAGCACATGAGCGCATGCCCCCAGAAAAAGTCTCCTCAGAAAAGGGGGGCCTGGAATCTCTAGCGGGTCTGACTGGTCAGAGTCTTTCTCTGAGAAAGTACATCTGTGGAAAGAGGAGGCTAATTTTCAAATGGCAGATCCCAAGACAAAACCAAAAGGACACATACATGTACGTGTACATACACACACACACACACACACAGAGAACAATAATAAAAACAACAAGGAAACGTGACCCAATCAAATTAACAAAGTAAGCTTGCAGAAATTCATCTTCAAGGGGCTGGGAAGGTGGCTCAGCAGTAGAGTGCTTGTCTCCCATGCATGAGGCCCTGGATTCGAGAGGGGATGTGGCCAGAAGGGAACGGTTCAATTCCTCAGCACCACATAAACAGAAGAGTCAGAAGTGGCGCTGTGGCTCAAGTGGTAGAGCGCTAGCCTAGAACTGAAGAGCTGAGGGACAGCACCCAGGCCTAGAGTTCAAGCCCCACAACAAAGAAAGAGGAAGGAAGGAAGGAAGGAAGGAAGGAAGGAAGGAAGGAAGGAAGGAAGGAAGGAAGGAAGGAAAGAAGGAAGGAAGGAAATTCATCTTCAAGAAACAGAGGTATATAAGTTTCTTGAGAAAAAATTCATAACAAACATTGCTCAGTGCACAAATGCAATGAGAATACTGACAAAGAGTTCAAACTTTTAAAGAACAGATAAAATTTGGGAATTGAGCATAGTAAATGAATTGAAAAGAAACACTACAGTGGTTCAGCAAAAATTAATGTGATCGATAAAATATAGATCATTTGAAGTTATTCAATCATAGGAGAGGTAAAAAAAATAGAAAGAAAGGAAATGAAGAAAATCTGAGAGACTTGAGGCCTACCAAGCATTCCAGTATGTGCACTATGGATATCTTACAAGAAGAGAGAGAGAGAGCTGGCAGAGAGCTTTACCGTACCTTACAAATTATGAAAAAAGAATAGGCATCCAGCTCCAAAACCCCTAATGGACTACAAGCAGGATAAACACAGAGGCGTGGTAATCAAACTGTATTAGGGAGCTCTCAGAAGACCAGCAGAATATTTCTCAGCACAAAAATCATACAGCCTCGAAAGGAGTGCAATTATATATTCAGAAGTGCTGAAATTAAAGAAAAAAAAAACCTTGCCAACAAAGAACCCAGTCTGGCAGAAGGATTCTTTAAGAATGAAAGAAGAAAGTACTT
This sequence comes from Dipodomys ordii, assembly GCF_000151885.1. Classification (NCBI taxonomy): domain Eukaryota; kingdom Metazoa; phylum Chordata; class Mammalia; order Rodentia; family Heteromyidae; genus Dipodomys; species Dipodomys ordii. Next base: position 5,224,594 of record NW_012267245.1, read on the forward strand.
CCCTGGATAAACCAAATCTGTGTTTATCATTAGATCTGACTGTTTCCCAACATTTTCACTACCACCTCACTCACCTGGATTTCCTACAAAAATAAGTGAGTAAATGAATCACTCACAGTGTTCTCCTCAAGAACCTTGGACAGATATTTAAAGGAGTTGATGGTGGCTGGGGAGGGGACAGAGGGCAACCGTCCCGAGCCTTCTCCCCGCCTGGCCTCCCTGTCAGTTCATTCTCCCCTCAGCCTCTGAGGACGCACTGGGAGCCGCTTCTTCATGCAGAAATACCCCAGGCCTAGAGACTACGAGGAGCCAAGGTACAGAAACCCCTACTGTGTAAGTAGAACTGACTCTTAGCTCTTTCCATACCACCTATCCTGGGACATGAATGAGCTTTGGGGTCAACCCCACGGAGAGGAGCCGAGCCTGAGCAGTACTGGCTGTCCAGGGTAATTTCTTGCATATGCATTTGCTTTCCTTTCACTGGCTCTTTTTAACAGCAGAAGCCAATATTCCCCAATGTGCCAGGAATTTATCTAAAGCTGAAGTGCGTTACTGTCAGGAAGATATGGAGATGAATAATTAAGCCCCTATTAAACATGCACACATCTTGTAATAAATCTCAAATTAGAATGTGCCAAGATCTTGTTAAACCTGCCAACACATATTCTTAAATAAGGTGGGAATATAATTTGGAGCTTATCAGGCGATTCAACCTTTTACGAAAGATGCCTCCTTCACCGCTCTGAATTTTAATCTGGAGATTACCTGAATTCGTCTTGCCTATCATGCCATTGTGTTCATGTCCATTGTAAAAACCAACCAAGTAATTTCTCTTGGGATGTCCTCAAATGGGGTGCATTTTAATACATATTGCATTACATCTCATTATCTCTGGTGAGATTTTTTTTTTGTCCGAGAGAGCCTCACGGTGAACACACTCCATTTAAATCCTAAAAAGGGATCATTTTCATTCATCATTGACTTACACGGAACTCTTCAGCAAGTCCGAGCGGGGCGCTGTCTGCACGGGGAGGGGCTGAGGCGTCGTGGGAGTGAGCACAGACTGGCACTGCCCGGACCTTCCAGTCCCAGCTCAGCCTCCGTCACAGAGCGAACCACACAGGGGACTAAAGACCTGACCCACAATGGCGCCCACGCCCCAGCCCTGCTCACCCACCCCAACTCAAGTTACCCAGCAGTAGAGATGGATGCGTTCTACCAAAAACACAGAGCTGTGGGGTTTCCATCACCTTTTATTTTGCCAGTATGAACTAAGAAGAGCTTCGTTTTCATAATCCGACAAGCAGCCCCAAAGGATAAGTAGGAAAACAGTGGTAATGAAATATTAGGGTGGGAAATGGCCCCTCTGACAATGGCAGAAGTCAACACAAGTCAGGGAAACTGAGTCATTCTCCAACGGTGGAGCCTCTCAACCGCCAGAAAAGAGGAAAAGAGAGGCTCAGCCTTTCATGGCTGTTTAAATGGTATCTCAGCCATTCTCTCCCAACAGGCTGGTATCTTCTAATTTAATCCTTCATTTTTACATACACACTCTGTAACCGTGGGCAAAGCGGATAGCCAGTCTGTGCGGCCATTCTTCCTCTGCGAGGTGGACAGTGATAAAGACACCCAGCCCCCCAGGGCTGCTGTGCTTAAAGTCCCGAGATTCACACACACAGCACTTGAAGGTGCACTGGGAAAGGCTCACCTGCCTGCTTTCTGCACAGTGGGCCTTCACCTGCCAAACTGTCCCGGGTCTCAAGCCTTGCAAACAATGGGGGAAGGGGTCTCAACAAGAAGAAAGAACAGAGCGGTGTGGTTCCAGATTCTTACATTCACTGTGGACATCCACGGTCCATAGATGAAATTCCACTTAAAGCAGAAGCAGCAGCAGCATCTCAGCCTGTGCCACTGCCCGACATTCACTGCAAAGCTCAGCTCCTCACTGCTTCTAACTGCAGAAGGAATAGTGATATACAATTGGACCAGCCAATTAATGTGTGTCTGGCTATTGCTTGTAATCTATCATTTATTTGTTTTTGTATCATCTATCCATCCATCCATCCATGCATCCATCCATCCATGGATCAATTGATCGGTCTGTCCCCGATCAGGCTGTTGGCCTGAAGAAATATGATGAATACAGGTGCCAATCATCACAGAAATCCAATCAAAGCCTTCACTAACCCAGGAGATTTGATCATGGGTTGTTTGGACACAACGCATCCAGCAGCCCAGCTTTTTAAACAGAACTTTAGAGATGTTGAACCTGAAAAGTAGCCGCTGTGAACGCAGTCCCCCGAGGCAGGGCGCGGCGGCAAGGGGGGGGGTCTGCCCTGTGCTCAGCACCCGCTTCCCAGGCAGCTGTGTCGTTGGCTCTGCTGACACGCCACATCTGCCACATCCCCCTGGCGTATCACCCTCGGGTCTGCCCATATCCCTGAGCCTACAGGAGAATCTAGAAGAGTTCTGTGCCAACAGTAGCAGAGAAGGCTGCTTTAAAGCTAAAAGCTTCTCTGCAGGTCTCCTCTCTCCCGCTTGCTCTCTCCCCTTCCTTCGCCTTTCTTCCCCATTCTCATCCATGGGACAGCCCCCCCCCCCGCCCCGGCCCTCCAACGAGGCCTCGTGGGGATTCATCTGTCATGGGACTGGGCCAGCTATTATTGCGGGTCACGTGGGCCGCTGAGCAGGGGCCTCACCTCTGCTCTTCGAGGCCCCCTCCAAGCTTGGCTCCTGAAAATGAGCTCTTCCATCATGACAATCCACCCAGAGCACAGGAGCAGGAGGTGCCCTGCGGGGCCGATTCACAATATTTATGATCCTGTCCATCCCCTGTCTGTGCTCAGCGCCTCTGGCTGGCTGACTCAGGGGGCCTCAGCGCCTCTGGCTGGCTGACTCAGGGGGCCTCAGCGGCCACAGGGGATGCTTAAGGTAAGGGCACCGTGGCTAGAGTCCTCCTGCCTTTCCCAGACCACAAAGCAAAGTGACTTCCTCCTCAGGCACAGGCAGAAGCCACTTCACTCACCGCTGAAGGCCATCAGCATTGATCTGGAAGCCACACCTCGCGCGGATCTGAAGACAGGACCTGCTCCCAACCCATCATCAGATGCTGTGTGAAGATCCACGGGGAGAGCGAGAAGCCAAGTCCACATGATTGCAATCACAGCCGCAAGGCTGGGATCTGGGTCTATGGCCCCCGTTTTCACTTATTGATAGTAAACATACCCACTCATGTACCCCCGCTGAGCCGTGAGGGGGACTCAGGTACCAGGCAGAGGCAGTGAAGATGGAGAAATGAGGCCATGGCCACTGAAGCTCGCTGTGGTCCATGTACCTTCAATACACACACACACACACACACACACACACACACACACACACACACACACACACACACACACACACACGGAAAGGCTGTGTGGACATTTGCAGAGGCCTGCCCAGCCCTGAATTCGCTCTCGGCTAAGGGATCGCTCAGCCACAGATCAGTCCATCATCGTGCTTACTCATTACCTACAATATCAGACGTGGACAAATTCTCTTCATCATCATGTCACTTAATCCAGCTACCTCTGCAAGATACATGGCCATTAGCACTATTGTTTTACAAGTGACAGCGAGACTTCAAAGAGCTGTCCAAAGTCATATAATTCTGCCAATGCTGGGTAGAGGGAGGGCTCAAATTCCCCATCTGAATCTCAGCATCTGCTGGGATCCCAAGGCTATCCCAAAGGGCCTACTTCTCACAGGACCAGCGGCCAACCCTCCTTTGTGCGAAGGGATCGTGTGGTCCCCTGTCCAGGGAAAGAGAAGAGAGCTACTGGACTGCAGCATCCTCGAAACAAGGCAACCAGAGCATCCCTGAGCTGCTTCCCAACTCTAGAGTCTTCTGAGCCTGTGACTGGAAACCTGCCGGGCATGGCCAAGAATTCCTAGTTCATTTCCAGAACCACAACCAGACCCGGGCAGGGATTCCACATGCAGAGAGCTTCCCCCAGACCCTGCCTCTTCCACCTCCCAGCTAGCACAACCCCTACCACACACTTCCCTGCCCTCCCCCTACTTCATCTTATGTGTTGATTTAGAGCCACTCTTTAGATATGACTCACACCACACGACTCTCCTGTGTCGAATGGGAAGAAGTCCTGTCCGGGGTCTACGCGGTCCCGGCAGTCCCTCTGGCTCCTGTGTCCCTCCCTGGCCCAGCCTCAGCCCATGACCCCCAGCTCCACGCTTCCACCCCTCCAGTTCTGAATCCCCTTTCCCTCTGGAGACCCCTGCTCCTCCCTCTCGTCTGTGATGGTTCTCCCTCCCCTTCACAAGGCCCCAGTCCCGTCACTCAGCACCCAGCACCTAACAGAAGACCTAGTGCAAGACTGGCCATCGGCAATGCGCACCCAATGTCCAAAACAACCAACACTCCTGGTCCTCACCAGGCCTAGCTGTAGCCTCCTGCGGCCCTGGCGGCCACGCCACAGGTCCTGCCCAGCTGCTGAAGGTTGACAGAGGAGCAGGAGGTGCCAAGGCCCATGGAGAAAGCGAGGTCTCTGCCCTACGAGGCACACACACACGTGTCTTCAATAGAAAAGGTTTTGAATGCTATAACTAGTGTGAGCGCCCAGATGTGACATTTCACTCATGGTCCAAAGCAGAAAAGTGCAAGTGCAAAAGGAGCATCACAAATCACCAGCGTTAGAGAAACAAGGGTGGGAGACACAGGAGGGCCCAGGGGAGGCCAGGCCCTGGGCTGAGGCTCAGCTCTGCATAGGTCAGCAGCCAGAAGAGCCCCGGGTGGCTCTACCCTCTCGGTTATGCTGGCTGCATAAACGCGGGGAGTTGGGCCTGGGCCTCTGCACACTCAGTACACGCAAAGGGAATTCTGATCACATGAACAACGAGGAACCTCAAGCCCATCATGAGACAGGGGCCAGAACGCACAGCTCTTTTCTGAACACGGTCACTTGAGAGAACACAGGATAAAGGGAAGAAAAGGTCAGACACGCTAACACTAATCCAAAGGCTGGGAATGTCAAGTCCAGGCAAGAGACGGCTCGGGAGAGACTGGGAAATGAGAGACAGAGAGACAGAGAGACAGACAGGAGGCCACAAAGTCTCCAAGAGACCCTGAACCCAACAGAGCCCCTTCCCGTGCTCAGCTCCCTGTTGTGCCACTGTGGAATCCAACGTGAGCCAACTCAGGCCTACACAGGATGCAGAGCAGCCTGCCACGAATCTTCAGAGGTGTCTAGGGAAACACACAGGACCTCAATGCATGAGGGAAAGCCTTATTTATGGGTCAAGAGATCCTTCAGAACTCAAGTGCCCAGGCCCTAGGATGGACAGTGATCTGCTATATGTCGGATGTCCCAATTCCCGAAAACAAATCCGTCATCACTGTAATTCATTCAAAGCCAAGGATTTGCTTTTCTGAGGAAAAGCATTACATTGCACGTCATACCTATAAATGCTCACATACTTCTGTGAACACTGATGTTTCCCAAACAGGTATGCCCATTTGTGGGGGAGATAAATTGCAATGACCTCTCTGACTCAGTAGGAAAAAGAAAGAAAGAAAAGAATCGGGAGAAAAATCTATGAACCTCATAGCCAAAGTATCATTATTAGAATGGAGACCTGCTGGGTAGTTTTGACCCTGACTCGGGAGTTTAAAGGATGCCCACTGGGTCCCCCACTCCCTTGGGGTCTCTGCCAGGGGAGTCCTGTCTTCTTCCCATCCTCGTACTTGGGGGCTCTTGTATTGTAAGCGACATATAAGTCAGGGTCTTCACCAGAAGGCACTGGTTCTTTGAGACACACTAGCGTCAAAGCAATGTACATACTTAACTTGGACACAAGATGACAGAGTGTGTGAGCAGCCAAACAAGTTTCCTTTCTGCCGAGATGAATACAATATAGGTGACTGTGAAAAGTCTCTCTTTGAAATGGGTGAACAAGGTTCCAGCCATCATTTCCATCATTTCCACTTGTCTGAAGGCAGACAGGCTGTAAACATCCTGGTTGGCTTTTTCTAGGGAGCCTGCTAAGCTCTGAGTCAGGAAAGGCAATGGTTTGAGAAAGACCTTTAATTAGCTGGGTGCAGAGGCAGAGCAAGGATGTTGGACTTGCGGGCTCTGTCACAGAACCAAGGCCCTCGGCCTCCTGCCTGCTCCACATTGTCTCCCATTGTGTCCAGAGCAGACAATGTTTTCCTGGCCCTTGGGTTTCAGCAATAACCTTTGTGGGGAAAATCAAATACCTGTAACAGAGTCTTTGGTTCCTAATGAAGCAGGAAGCCCTGGCCCTAAGATGAGGTCAATAAGATCCTGAGATGGCTACCTCCTCGTCCCCTCACAGTGTCAGGGACATGTGTAATCGCTGGCCTCTCAGGCTCAGAACACGATCCTGTCCACAGGCACCTCGCTCCTTTCTCTACAGACACTATCCGGATGACAGCACCCAATGCCCTGGAAAGAGCTGGGTGTTAGAACCCACACTGGCATGGCAGACACCCCAATGCTGCCCCCCGGGAGCCTCCTTCAGAGAAGAAGCCAGATGCAGAGGACCACGGGGGCACTCTGCACACCACACATTAGAGAAGCCCGGGGTCGACCAGCAGGTGTCCCAGGTGAGAGGTAACAAGATGGTAGGGACAGTTGTGTGAATGGGATACATGAGTAAAACTCACCAGGCTGTACGTCTGAAACGGGCTCGAGTTGTGATACTAAATTATAACTCAGTAAGCCTATAAAAGAAACACACTCGCTGAGTAGTTAACGATAAGGAGAAATAGAAGGTAAAAAGCAACACGGAACGTGGAATACATCATTTGCTCCTAAGTTTTAAAAAAACACACACCTGACACACACACGGGCATAAAGAAATAAGACAAAGCAATATGCCAAAAAGGGCTCCCCTGGGTTATCTTTGATACGGTAGAACCCGAAGTTTATCTTCTTCTTTCTATTTCCTATGGGTTCTGAATTTCTACCATGAATGTTGATGGCTCTCGTGACCAAGAGCGGAAGCTGCGCTTGGGCGATGTGGGTTTGGAGTGATTGGCAGAGTGCATCGCAGGGAGGGCGAGCAGGAAAGCATGAACGTGAGAAGATGCCACTCGGTGTGTGTCCCCTGAGGACAGCAGGAGGCATTTAGCACCATGGCTGCTGCTGAAACTCTGGGGCAAAAACCAATGAAGTAATAAGCAAGCAGGCACAGGCCAGCACAGGCCAGCACATACCCTCTCTGCTCAGTGCTTACTTTGTGTGTTTCCAGAAGGGGCTGGGTCCCATACAAAGAAGGCAGTCAGGAATCTCAGGTCCATCAAGCTTTCCTGTGAACTCTGGAACACATTTCTATGTGTTCAATCCAAAGTCAATATAAATTAGCAAGAATAATCCTAAAGGTGCCTATCCCTAACTCAGAACAACATATTCATGCAAATCACACACACACACACACACACACACACACACACACACACACACACCAATAAGAAAGTCTCTGTATTTCCTTGTAATTCAAGGTCTTGCTGTAACAGGGGAAGCTACTGACCACAACTAGTGATTTTCTATCCTTTGAGATTAATGTCACACACTGGATGTCTAGATACACTGCTGACAGGGAAGTTTCTAAGACAATAAATAGTACCATGCTAACACAGGAGTTTCTACATCAGAGGTGTTAAGACTAAGAACAAAGGTGAGCCGAGGCCAATCCCACAGTTTGCTGGTGTGAAGAACAATCGTGAACTGAGGCAAAATGGTGTTTTGCTGCCCTGGCCCGACCTAACACCTTGAGAATAGAATCTTCTGCCTGTGGGCACCGATGTACGAATGTTCCCTGCTCCCCCAGCTCCACCCCTGTTAGCAACACAAACCCCACTCGCCTGCCTCAGGCCATAGAATTTACTATGACTCTCCACTTGTCATTTGAAAGATGGATCTGTGAATCCTGAAACCAAAGGGTAATTACTTTACACCGATGTACCTGGTGAAGGAGATAAAGCTCGGCTCAAAAGAGTGAGGTAAAGAAGAAAAGCAGAACACAGATGTGAGAGCCTGTGGTATCTCGATAGAGAAATACAGACAGCACAAACTATCCATTCAAGAGAAGGAATGCAGCCATGACACTCTATGAACATGTGTAAATATGGAGTCAGGTAACTGGAGAAGACCGGAGGGGTTGGGAGAGAGAGAGGGGAGAATGAGGGAGGAGTGACACTGATCCAGACACAGGAACTCAGGATTGGCATGTTGAACTGAAACTCCTTTGGACAATGACAGGTAATTTTTTTTTAATTAAATGCTTAATAGAAAAAAAGGACTGTCTCTCGGCCTTCTGATTGCTACTTTCTTTCAGCCTGAATCGGTTTTGTTTGTTTGTTTGGGTTTCTGATCAACATCCAAAGAGGCCTTGGACACAGGACAAGCAACTTCCACTGTGCAAACAGAAAATACCTCCCTCAGCTCTCTCTGCCGGGAACACCGGCAAAATGACAGCCAGGGGAACCAGACGTTTTCCTCCTCACGCTGGAAGACAGGCCAGCTTCAAATCCAAGCTCCCAAAGAAAGGCTTCCCGGGTCAAATGTCCAGGCGACAAGCCCAGGGGCGCCTCCCATGGGGGGACTCGGGTGATGTGGTAGAATGGGTGACTCCTGGCCACTCCAGCAGAAGGACTTCTCACCAGGAGGAGTCTCCTCCCCAGGGCCTCTCCACTAACACTGTGACTCGCAAGCCCTGACACCTCCAAAGGTTGTTTTCCCATTGTTAAATGGACTAGTAACACCTTCTGCAGTGGTATTTCAAAGACTGCGTTAGAGAACTTACATCAAAGTGTATCTGAAAGTGCATGCCATGGGGTAGGGACTCAGAAGGATGGCTCCTGATTTCATGCCTTGTCGTGCTAATGTGAGCACTTGGCCAGAGCACAGGTATCACTCTGCGGTCTGCACAGAGATATGCTAGGTACTACACCCATCCTCCAGCAACTTGGGGACCAAGCTAACCTGGAGCAGCACACATTTTTATCTGTCTTAACTTCTTAGATAAGGACAGGATACAATATTAATCTTGCTTTCTATGAGAACAACAGATCACACTTAGTCTCTGGCAGTGTATAGACTCTCCCAGCTCCAGGATGGGAGTCTTGACTCAAATCCATGCCAACCAAAGCCTGACAGTTTCCTTTAGATGGATGGATGCGTGATACAATCAGAGCTAAGGAAATGCACTATGATGTTGTGAGAATGGCTGAAAGACCACTGCTATTCATGTAAATGATGACAGGAGCTGCTGCGGCCAGCTTACCCTATATGCACCTGCCCTGACCAAGAACAGACCCCACGGATAGAACAAAACTCAACTCAAGGATAAGAAATTAGAATTCAGAGCTTGTTGCCCTCTATGGCCCCAAATCAAGCTAAATTTAAAGCAAGAACTTCCTCTTCAATTCTTGCTTGGGCCTTAAAATTTCTCGTTATAGGCTTTTTTTTGAAATAAGCACTTTGTCTTGGGACACGGGGAGACTTGGGGGGGGGGGGAACTGAGCACCAAGGAGAGCAAGCAGAGAGCCAGATCATGCTTGGTAAGCCGGGGCATTGCTTCCAAGTCCCCAGGTTCTTGACTCGTGTTTGGATTGGGGCACAGATGCGCTGAGGAAATGGTGGGGCTTTTGGCTTTTCTCTCGTCCCTGGGGGTGGGCAGTACCACGACATTAACAAGGGCCGTGTGCCCTGGAGCATGGGGCAGAAGGACTTCATCAATTCTATTTGACCAATGGCTTGGTGGAAACTCACAAAGGAGGTAGACAGTTAAAGGACTTTGATCGCCAGCTGCGACCACTGAAGGAGATCTTGATCCTGCATGGTAAGTGAGAAAGAGAAACTGAAATGCTTGGGAGACTTGCCTTCCTCCACTGCACGGGGGGGAAGCCATGCAGCATGAGCTGACCTTTGCTGTTTGGACTTGCACTCTTGGCCCCTCCCTTCCAGCCCTTGTTGACCACTCACCCAAGCAGGCAGAAGAGTAGCCAGTCCTAGGCATCTGACTGGGTTCCCAGTATCGCCTCTTCCTAACCCTAGAGCAAGTGGACCTACTTCCCAATGGCCTTTAGGGCCTGCGTTTGTGGAAGAACAGGTACGGCCAGATGCTGGTGGCTCACTCCTGCAATCCTTGCTACTCAGGAGGCTGAGGATGGAGGTATGAAGTCAGCCTGGGCAGAAAAGTCTAAGTCACCATCTCTAACCAACAGAAAAGCTGGACTGGAGGCATGGCTCAAGTAGTAGAGAGCCAGTGTGAGTGAACAAACCTGATCAAGGGTGTGAGGTCCTAAGTTTAAGCTCCAGGATTTAGTACATTCACACACACACACACACACACACACACACACACACTCCTCAATGAGGAGCAGGATGGTAGCAGGTGTCAACTGTGGTTCTACATACGAGAAGACTGACATCCTAGAACTAATGCTTGCAGGATTCAGGCCCATCGCTCCCCACACTGGCGCACCAGCCGGTTCCCTGAGCATTCCGCCACTCTGGAAGTCAGCATGCACCATCACCCGGGCGATCCGCTCTTAGCTGCCTCTAGTCCCGCCTGCATTTCCTGCACCACCCAGTCTCCCGGAGGGGAAACAACTTCAAGCGGATGCTCCACACACGCTCGCCAAAACTGCACTCAGAAAGGTTAAGGGACAAGAAGAAAGGTCCATCTAACGGGTGTGTTATAGCTGGAGCTGCACTTTCAGGACCACTCGGAATCCACAAAACCTGTCCCCAGGGCCTTTCCATTTCCGGAGCGTCAAGGAAACTCCTTGCGATTGAACCTCCTTGCATTCCCAGAGGAAAAGGAAGCCGGCGCGGCTGGGGCAGATGGCTTTGCCGTGGGGAAGCGATCCTGTCTCTGGTTTGGAAAAACCGTGGTGGAAAAAAAAGGGGAGGCGAGGTGAAATGTGTCACCTCCTGAGCACGGAGGAGGACGTGCACGGAACTACTGAGGCTGATCCAGTCCTTAAATAAGCCTTCCCTTATTCGCCTTATTGTTTCTTATTTTGTTTTTTTAACCCTTTGTTTTCGTGCCAGTTGTGGCGGCCTGAGCTCGGGGCCTCGTGCTACCACTGGGCTTTTATCACTGGCACTCTTACCACTCTGAGCCTTCCCTCCACTTCCAGATTTTTGCTAGTTTATTAGGGGTAAGAGTCCCACACATATTTTTGCCCAAGCTGGCTTTGAACTGTGCTCATCAGACTCCAGCCTCCTGAGTAGCTAGAGTTACAGGGATGAGCTACCAGCACCCAGCTTCTATTTTTCAGTGAGCCTCTACATGCTTGGGCACCGTGGTCCACGCTGAGACCATACCGCTGACCAGGCCAGACAGACGATCACCTTCCTGCCTCCCCGGCCAGCGGCTTCCACAGGCGTGTAAAACCTCCACGTTCATTGTGAAGTGAGTAACAGCAAATCTCAGGAGAAAATGTTTGGTGGAGCAGCAGCATTCCAAAAAACTTGTTTCTTCTAATAAAGTGTCACAGGAAGGGAAACAAAAAGCTTCTGTGGTCAAATTAGTGGAGAACGGGTGGTTTTAATGCTGGCAGGACAGACTTTTTATTGCGGGTCCTCTCGGATCTTTTACCAGTGAACATGCCCAGTAAGTAGTGGAGGAAGGACCAGACCTGCAAAATGGGGGCTGGTGGGGGCTTCTCAACTCCAAGAGATGGTCAAAGCCTTGCAAAAACATCCCTGATGAGGCAAAGTCTGACCTACCGGACATGGTGAGTGACAGTTCTCTACAGAGAACATTCCACAAAACCATCGCAATATCACGACGGAAACAATTACCAGGACCAGGAGACAACTTACAGAATGGGAGAGATCCTTTGCCAGTAAGAGAATAACATCTGGAATATATAAAGAGATAAAGAGCTCAAATACCAAAAGGATAAGTAATCTAATCAATAAATAGGCAGATGAATCAAACAGAGAATGCTCAAGAGAAGTAAGGACAAGTGGCCAATGAATGTATTTAGAAATGGTCAATATCCCTAGCTAAAACAGAAATGCAAACCAAAACAGCACAGATCACATCTCACCAGGCCAGAAGGGCTGCCGTCAGAAACAACGGCAACAAATGCTGTCAAGGTTGCGGTAAGGATATAAGTTAGTGCAGCCACTTGGAAATCTGGAGGGAAAAACTACAAAGAGAATTACCTGTGACTTTTCTGTGCTCTTGGGAATAGACAGATCCAAAGGAATGCGAGTCAACCTTCTGGGAATCACGTTTGTAGCCCCACTATTCACATAGGCCAAGTTACAGAATTATCACAGCGCCCCAAAAAACTGATAAACAAAGAAAATGTAATGTATACACACAATGGAGTACTGTTCAGCCATAAAAAAGAATGAAACTATGTCATCTGTTTATATAATATATATGGATATCTACACACATACATATATATATGTGCACGCGTGTGTGTGTGTGTATATGGTGGCTCACACCTGTGATCCTAGCTACTCAGGAGGCTGAGATCTGAGGATCACAGTTCAAAGCCAGCCTGGGCAGGGAAAGATTCAGATCCAATTAACCACACACACACACACAGACACACACACACACACACACACACAGAAAGTGGTGTTGTGTAAAACACTAACCTTGAGCACAAAAGCTCAGGGACAGTACCCAGGCCCCCGAGACCAACGCACAAATACAAAGTAGGGGAGGGGAGTGACCAAGGGGTAATAAGAAGAACAGAGGAGATGAATTTAAGTACAATGTATGCATGTTTGGAGGTATCAAAATGGGACCCCTCTGTACAACCGATACACACTAATAAAGTTGTTTTCAGAAGTCACCGCAGCCATGGCGGCGTCTGATGGGAAGCCCCAGGTGTCAGGGGACGCTCCTAATTTCTTCTAGCACCAACATTTCTTCCAATGGGAGAGCACAAAAAACACACAAGACTGGAAGTTGTTTCCTGTCTTCTGTCACTAAGCTGTATCTCGTTCTGAGCCCTTCCTTGGGTTGACTCTATGGAAGCCATTGTTGTGAATAATTGAAAACACAAATAAAATATTCATTTGTGAGCCCAGTCAATCTCTCGCCCGTCCACGGAGGATGAAAATAATTGTAACCTGGAGAGGGGTTTCTCCTGACCTCCTTCCTGCTCGCTCGGAACCAAATCAAGTTGAATTCCTGCAGGAGCTGTCAGGCAGGCGTGCAGAGCCGAGGTGCTGGGAGTGCCTGGCGGAAGCCTCCTGGCAGGGAATGTGGATCTTCACGGACTGTCTGGGCTGAAGAAATGTGGCTGGAGGTTCCCACTGGAAGAGGGGTGCAGGTGTGAACCACGGGGCTCTGCCTCGCACAGCAGGTGTGGGAGGGGCCGGCCCACACGTGGCTGAGCCCGCCCACTCCTCCCCTAGGTGGCCAGTGGCCAGCCCATGGGCGTGGGCTTGGCTGAACATCCGCTCAAAGACACTCACCTACTCACAGCCCCGTGCTGCCAGTCCTTCAGTTTAACGTGACATCGTGTATTAGACTATGGTTAAAAATTACACAAGCTGGCACCAGTGGCTCACAGCTGTTATCCTAGCTACTCAGGGGGCTGAAACTTAGAGGATTGTGGCTCAAAGCTAGTCTATGCAGTTAAGTCTGTGAGATTCTTATCTCCAATTAACCACCATAAAGGTAGAAGTAGAGATGTGGCTCAAATCATACAGCTCCAGTCTTGAACAGAGAAAGCTAAGGAACCGTGCTCAGGACCTGAGTTCAAACTCCACTACCAGTTTTTTTAAAAAATTACCCAAGCCAGTGCTGGTGGCTCACGCCTGAAATCCTAGCTACTTGAGAGGCTAAGATCTGAGGATCACAGTTCAAAGCCAGCCTGGGCAGGAAAGTCTGTGAGACTCTGATCTCCAATAAATCACCAGAAAACCGGAAGTGGCGCTGTGGCTCAAGTGGTAGAGCGCTTGCCTTGAGCTGAAGAGCTGAGGGACAGCACCCAGGCCCAGAGTTCAAGCCCCACGACCGACCAAAAAAAAAAATCATATTTCAACATTCCTTTTTCTCCCTTCTCTGTACTCCAAGAGGGACAAGATCCAAGCAAGCCCACTCAGGACAAATGACCTGCAAACCCCACACGATGTGACCGGCCCTCAGTGGCTACAAGTTGGAGTTCAAGTTCAGCGCTGCTGCTGGACAGTGGATGAAATGGCGCCCCCCAGCAGACAGCAGGGAACAGCTGGAAGAGGCTCCGGCTGCCTCTCTGCTGCCCGCCCCGCACGGCTGCTCACTGGGCAGCACCAGCAAGCTCACCGCCTGCCTGGGCTCCGGAAGATGACACCACGGGGGATGTAGCTCCATCCCCCAAGTAGATTTTCTTCCAGTGGACGCGTTAACTGCAGTCTGTAGTGCCCCTTATCCTCCAGAAATACACCCCAGGACTTCACACACACACACACACACAACGGCTTCTTGAAACCTAGCACCAAGCCCTGTTTGCACCTGCACCAATTGGCTGGCTAATAAACACAGAGTCATGACTGTAGTAAACGCTACGCTATGTGCACGTGCACGCATGCTCTTACGCCTCCCTCTCATCTCCTTCCCTCCCAACCTCCTTCCTTCCCCCCCCCCATCTCCTGCAGAGTATGGTAATGTCCTCTTACCAAGGACCCAGAGGGATTTCCTCACCCTGCTGGAAGAGCACATGTTGTGTTTTTGCGCCATCCTGTCCTGGGGGGGGGGGGCGGCATTAAACTCAGGGCGTCACACTCCCTTTTGGATTCTTCACTTAAGGCTGGTGCTCTACCACTCGAACCGCAGCTCCACGTGCTGCTCTTTGCAAAGTAACCAGAGGTAAGAATCTCATGGTCCTTCCTGCCTGTGCTGGCTTTGAACAGCAACCTCAGATCCCAACCTCCTGTCTAGCAAGGATTACAGGCATGAGCCACCAGTGCCAGGCTACCATAGAGACTTCAAAGCATATGAACTGTTTATTTCTGGAATTTTAACCTACCTGCAGGTCGTGGGTGGTTGTGGGTCACTGAAGCTTTTAGAAGGAAAACTGTGATTGAATGGAGATTCCCGCAGGGGCCTCTGGGGGCACTAGACTGGTCACCACACAGAATTAGCTCTGCCTTCTAGAAGAGCCTCAGCCACCTTCCTGCGGTCAGGCTGGGGTCCACACAGATGCCCGTGAACTTCTTTCCCACAGCAAGCCTAGTCTTAACTTCTCTGGAAATCTGCGCTTTCTGTTAAGAGCAGTCTAGCCCGCAGAATAAACCTGCCCCCTCCCATGACTGGAAAAGCTAATCAAACCAATTCTAAGGGACCAGAAGTTCTGCTGCTTTGGCTCTCCCCCGACTACAGCCCACAGTCTGCCACCGGCCCATTCATCCAAAGCCTGCCATGGTGGTACATGTACAGGTGTGTCCCTTACAAACCACACCTCCAGGAGAAAAGGCAAGTACCCCTTACAAAGTAGAATGAGTTGTCTGACTCAAATCCCTAAAGCCAAGTACGAGGCCAGCATTGAGGCCAGCATACAGCACTGAACCCAGTGATGCTGTTGCCCTTTTATTCAAACCAAACAAATTGCTACTTGCTGCAGTTCCAGACTCATGCTTAACTGTGAATTATTAATGTGGAAGATTTGCATGTGCTTTTTATGATTAGAGCGGACTTTGATGTCTTTGTGCCCTGCTAAGGGTTTACACACACAACTATAATTCCTTTTGGGGGGGGCAGGCAGGGGGGGAGGGAGAAGACCCCAGCCAGCATCAGAAATGTGTTGAAGTCATTTCAATATAAAAATAAACGTGCAACAATTACATTGCTTCTCTGGTGCTGGGGGTAATACAGATGATTGAAAAGGATGGAGCCAAGGGACTTGTTTAAATCACCATCAAGGGGAATTCTGCAGCCCAGTGATTTGAGTTATCACTGAATGGAGGGGGTGCAAAGCGGGGGGGGGCAGATGGAGGTAAGCATTTAGAAAAACTTCAATAACCCGCCTCAGATCAATACATAACTCTGAGACAGCCCTCCTCGCCCCGAGATTTCCAAAGAACTCCGCCAGACTCGCAAGATGCCCCTCAACCCCCTCGTATGGGATGTACACAAAGACGAAGAGTCTAGCTAGCAGAAAGGGGGGGCTTCTAGGGAACTTTTCCCCAGTCCCTCCCCCCCCAAAAAAATCAATCCATCTCTGAAGAATAGAAAGGCAGCCCGGCACTGCGTCCTTATTTACATATACGTGGCTCTGAAAAGATGTCTGCGCCCGAGGCTGACAGAAGAAATCAATAGCTCCCCTCTAGAAACCCGGAACACCCAGGGACAGGCCGAACACTTCTGAGGACACCTTTTCACACGCCTGCTCTGCCTGGCCCCCTGCTCTGGGTGATAGCACGCACGGGCTGTCGCCCCAAGACCCGCCATCTTTGAGGGCATCTATTTATACCGTCAATATTATTGAGTGCCTGGCTTCAAGCCGGTCTAGCTCTTGCTGCTGAGGAGTCTGGCTTCCGGCTTGAGCAAATGGATAAATAGATGGAGAAGCGATTTAGCGATTTGCTGAGACCAGGACTAAGGGCTGACCAGTGGCGGAGGGGAGGGAGGGGAGCGAGGGAGATCATGTCAACAGTTCCCTAGCCCTGCTGTAATAAGTGACCACAAAGCAAGAGGCTGAACGACAGAGAAGTTTATGGTCTCAGTTCTGCGGGCTGGAAGTCCACCATCAAGGTGGGCCGGATTAGGTCCTTCTGAGGACCCACGAGGCACAAACCGCTTCAGGCTTCTCCATTAGCCTCTGGTTCTTTATTGATAATCTTTAGTAACTCATGGGCACTACTCTGAGATCTGCCTTTACCTTCTCAGGACAGTTCCCATGAGCCTCCTCTCTGGACATGTTTGTGTCTGTCTCCAGACTTTCCTATGCCGCAGAGCCACGAGGCCTTTGCTGCACAACTCAGCATAACTGCGGTATAATCCAGCCGCGCTGGTTTGCTGAGAGGGCTTGAGGAAATTGAAGAAAAATCTCCAGAATGGGAGCTGACTCGCCCCAGACCCTCGATGATCAACAACTATTAATATACCAGTTATTAGTATACCAGTAAGAAAAGCTATTGTTCCTTCACAGCCTAGAGCTCCCGTCTTTACGAATGGCTGCTGATCATTAAATACTTGATAAGCCCGTGATTTATTCATCAACTATGGAGGTAGAACCGGGGACAGTGGTCAGAATGGAGTGACAACCGAAGGACAGATGCACCGCGCTTAGGCTGTGAGATTCCCTATATTCTCATCGAATTGTTATGTCCCCTTTTACGCAGGTGACTCTCCTTCCTTGGAAAAACAGGACGACATCTGTTCCAGGGCCATGAAGGCGCCTAGCTCACAGCTTTCCTGGGAGCTCCTCAGGAAGCCATGGTGGAGGAGTGGGAAGAAGACGACGAAGGGCAGGCAGGGAGGAGGAAGGGGATGGAAGATGTCAGCAGGTTCCAGGAAAGGCAGCCGTAACACTGACAGGCTGGAGCAAAGGAGAAGCCGCCATTTCTTGGCAAATGGGAATGAACTGACTTCTCTAGTTGAAGAGCAGGTTGGGGTAGAGTGGGTGGATTATGCTGTGTGAGTTAAAGGGGTGTCGACACCACGGTGACTCATCTCTGTGCTCTTTCTTCTCTTTGCACACACAATTATTTTCTGTAGTTGAGGGGCTGGGGTGTGGGGGGAGTACCAAGTACTTCTAAAGGCTTTCTGGCATGTACAAAGAAGACGCCTGTGCAGATCTGAATTTTCCAGTCGAGGGTATATATACTGGACCTAGATTCAAAGTAAGTCAACGAAGCAGGCAGACAACGGCATGACCTCTGACCTCTGAACCCGTCCCAGCACCAAGCTCTATCAGAAAAGCTGGCTTTTCGTTACACTTCAGAAACAAACGCCTCTGACCAGAATGACAGAAGGATCCATTTTAAGAGACCAGTTATTCCACCCCTTCTGACTCTTTTTTTTTTAATTGTGAAAATACTGTACAGAGGGGTTACAATTACATGGGCAAGGTCATGAGTGCGTTTATCAAGCATTGGTGCCTCCTCCTTTGTTTCCCCTTCCCATTCACCCCCTCCCTCCGCCCCCCACCACTCCCACTGGCCTACATCCATCTACTTACCACTCTCACTCCGGTCAGAAAGCCCACAGGGGCTCCTGCCCCCATTGGCACGCCCCTCACTTCTCAATGTGACCTCCAGCCCGACCTCCCTCCGTGAGGTCAACCCACGATGGTGCATGGAGAAGGTGAGTAGCTCTTCTCCCTGCTCCAGAGGGCCCAGGCAGGACCTCCCCAGCCACTATCCCACGGAGCCACGCCCCCGTGAAGCCCCTCCCTCCACAAACCACGCCCCCACGGAGCCACGCCCTCTTCCCATGCCATGTGTGCTTCACGTCTCCGGACAGCCCCAGAATTTGAGCCCTAAGCAGCTCAGACTGCATGTGGTCTGTGTGTACATTATTCACGGTGCAGCGCCATTCCATGATGCAGGCTGTGGATCAATACCTGCAGAAGAGCCCCGTCCGCCCAATCCATACAGTGTGGAGTTTAAGGGCAAAGGCTTCCATATCAGCCACAGACGTCAGGCACTCTGTTGGGTGACAGCTTTATTTGGTGCCCGACAACCCGAATAGAGCCATCAGACGGACGGAGACCTGTCTACTTGTTCCCTGCTGGATTACCAGCCTCCAAGAGAGGACCTGGCCCTACAGGCGAGGTGGGCTTCCAGTCACGGGAGTTGCTACTGGACACAGTCCACTACACAGACCAGAATCCCTGTGGGGGAACAAACGCCCCCCCCCCCCGCCACCGTACTGAGATGTGCCTTCCGGAACACAGCATCCTCCTTCTGGGAACTCACAGACTAGGAAGAGAGGAGGCCTGATTCTAGCAATCTTAACTCTCCCTGCTATACTTAGCTCAGGCCTAGAGAGAATGAATGATCAGCTGTCTTCAGCTCACCCTCAGAGAGCAGGCTTGGAGGAGTCCAAGTCTCCGGGGTACTCTTATCCATCCACACACACACACACACACACACACACACACAAACACATTCGTCCCCGCAGGTGGGATCCAGCCAGACGTGCTATTTCCCTTTGACTAACACTTAACTCAGCACCAATTTAGCAGATCAAGCCGACCACCACCAAGTCCACTTATTAACTAAGGTAAACTGCCAGGCGAGGTCAATGTATAATTTAAACGGGCCCTGCATAATGCATAAGCTGTCTGGTTATAAATTATTCAGTCACAAATTGCCATCTGGACATTTTAGGGAACCTTGGTGGGAAATTTCAAAAGGGAACGGGCATTTGTCCAGCGTAGCTTCTGTGAGCAAAGATCCCTGGCTCTCTGCGCCTGCTGTCATTTCCTTTGCCAGCAAGCCCAGCAAACGACTTCCATCCACCACCCTTGAAACCCAGGCCCAGCCGTGTGTAGACACCCCCCGGGAGGGTTGGGGGGGGTGTCGACTCCTTCTGGTGGCTCTTTCCAGGGTCCGAGATCTGGCCACAGGCCAAGACCCACCCCTGTGACCGCTAAGACCACAGGGATGGCAGGAAGCTGACTTTCTTCCCCAAGAACACAAAGGGAAATATCACCTCATGCTGACCTGGTAATTAGCAGAGACTTCTCTCCTCCCCCCTCAGCTCGATGCAAAGCACTGATTTCTGCTCACCCACAGCTCAATCTGATGTTGATGGAAATACCCCGGCCAGAGGAGAAGTGCTTACAATGAAGGGACCGTCAATGACTTCCCATCCAGTGTGGGAGCACCCTGCCCAATCCGCCCATCCCTCTGTCCATCCATCCATCAGTGCATCATAAAATGAACAGCTATAACTATGGTCCGGGGATGGCACTGACTGCTGCACGCGCAGAGATGAACAGAACTCATACGCTGCTAATAGAGTATGCACAGGCCAGAAGGGCGGGTGCTGCAGCAAATAAACCACTAGGAAACAGATCAGCTCCCAGGGCCTGTGCTGCGAGACACTAGAGGATGGAATTAAAACCAGGGAAGGTCCTCAGCCAGTGGGGAGGCAAAGGAGTCGGAGATCAGCCCAGGTATGTGACAAGCTGATCAAGGAAGGCCGCACTGAGGAAGAGATGGGTCTTGAAGGTTGAGTAGGAGTTTGCTAAGCAGGCTAGGAAAATGACCAACATGTACAAATGCCTGAGCCACAGAATGCTTTTCTTGCCAAAGAGCTGGCAGGCTAGCATTCATAAACGCCATGAGGGCCGCACCACAAGCCGGCCATGAATTTCTGGGATATGTTGTTGGTAGACTATTTCCTTTATTTAAAAAAAAAAAACCCTTTCTACCCCATCTGTGACTAATGGTACTCACACCAACTTTGTGAAGGGAAATTGATTTTTTTCCATTCTTTCCTAACAGAATAATTGGACCTCTTACAGACACCTCTCCCTAGCCGCCGTTAATAATCCATCTTCCAAAGAGAATAAGAGATTCTTACCCGAAGGTCCCATCCCATGTAAATCTCACGGATCTTCCTGGGAATCAAGAAATCGTTGCCAGATTCACTTCACCTTAAGAGGCAAATGTGAAAGAGAGAGAGAGAAGGAGAGAGAAAGAGAGAAAGGGAAGGAAGGAAGGGGGTAGGGAGGGAGGGAGGGAAAGAGGTAAAGGAGGGGAGGAGAGGAAAAAGGGGAGGGAGGGGAGGAGGGAAGGAGGGAAGGAGGAAAAGAGGGAAGGGAGGGAAGGAAGGAAGGAGGGAAAGGGGGAGGGAGGGAAGGAGGGAAAAAGGGGAGGGAGGGACTGAGGGCTTCTGCAGCCCTGATTCCTTCCCAAGATGTGTGCTGGTGACTGCATTCTATAGTCTGTAACTACGAGAGACAATTCTGAGAGATGGAAGAACCAAGGCTCTGCACTTTGCCAAGGCCAAAAACATAAAACCAACCTTTACCATCTTTCCTACCTGCCAAGGGACAAAAAGGAACCAAGCACTGACCCTGGGGAGCACTGTCTCACCCCTCATCTGTACAAATCACTGGGTTCTGGTCATTTGCAATAAAGACAGACAGACAGACAGACAGAAGGACAGACTTCCTCCCCAATCACATCCTTTCCACCCATCATGGTAAGACACAGCAGCTCTTCCGCCGTCTCCTGTAAAACGTGAATGCACAGGGTCATTGTGTGTTTAATGGACATTCTCTGTTGGCTTTAGATAAACTGTGTCTATCAGAGTCTGGTATTTCTTGGCTAACCCTTTTCCCAAACTCTGTTGAAACAGATTAAACACTCAAAACTTTGAAGGGTTTTTTTTTTCTTCCTCTATGCCTCCTGGACAAAATTTCGAGACTTACATGATCAAATCAAGAATCCGGGTACCCTGAACTCCAATTTAATAGTTGCTTGGATCGTTCAGAAAGTATGAACTCATCACAAAGCCTGCAGTACAGAACAGAAGACAGCTTCATAAGCTAGCGTTTCTGGGAGGAAGGCTAAAATTTGTCTATCGCAGTCAGTTAGTCTCAAAGGATGTCTAAATAAATCGAGCCCGCAGAGGAAGCCTATGATATAAAGACCTATTATTAGGAACCAGAGCCATCTTTTGAGCATCTTGTCTTCAGGAAATAAGAATTCTCCCTCTAGGCTGGGCGCCCGGGCTGTAGCTACTCAGGAGGCTGAGATCCGAGGATCACAGTTCAAAGCCAGCCCCGGCAGGAAAGTCCAATGAACCACCCGAAACCCGGAAGTGGCGCTGTGGCTCAAGTGGTAGAGCGCTCGCCTTGAGCTGAAGAGCTGAGGGACAGCGCCCAGGCCCAGAGTTCAGGCCCCACAACCGGACCCAAAAAAAAAAGGAATACTCCCTCTAATTGGAGCAAAGGACCATCTAAAGAATAGAAACTTGGAGTCACCTTATAGTAACATCACAAAGTAGTAGTAGTTGTTGCTGTAGTAGTATCTTAGGGAGCAGTCCAGGGACTGAGCTTGAAAGCTCCACTCATCTGGTTATAAAGTCTTTCTCCAGCTTTTCATCATATGGACAGCAGCCAGACAGCTCACCCCACGTAGGGTAAGTGAGACACAAGCAGGCATTCGCTTCTGCAGCCCCACTTCTGATTAAAGACCAAAGTACCGAGATCCAAAGCATATAAAATCAATTAAGAGAGTTAATACAGGCAGAGCACTTTGAACCCTGAATCAAACTCAGCTATTATATCAATAAAAATAATAGCTTCCATGTATTGAGTACCTACTACATCCTAGGCAGTAGGTTAAGGATTTGCAATCTCTAATTTAATCCTTAACAAGGGACCCTACAGGGGTAGTGTGAGTGTAGTTCCACATTTTGCAAAATGAAGGTGAGAAAATGCAAATGTTGTTCCTCTCTGCCTCGCCTGCAGGCGTTTGCTAATGAAAAGACATTTTTATTTTATTTTTTTATAAAGCATTGCAAGTCCATACTAAGAAGCAAATGCAGTCAGCATTTTTATCTGCTTGTCCAACTTGAATAAAGATATAAAGTCAAGGGGAAAAAAATGCAGAAACAGATACATTTGCTAAATTGGAATTCTGTTTTCCTTCTGTGATGTAAATATCACTGAGCACTGTTTGGGGGTGGGAAGGGAGCAGTACTGGGGTTTAAACTCAGTACTTTGGTGCCATCCTTACTGGAACTATACCACTTGAGCCACTTCTGACTTTTTTTTTCCAGTCATGGGGCCTGGGCGCTGTTCCTCAGCTCTTCAGCTCAAGGCAAGCGCTCTACCACTTGAGCCACAGCGCCACTTCTGGTTTTCTGGTGGTTCACTGGAGATAAGAGTCTCACGGACTTTCCTGCCCAGGCTGGCTTTGAACCATGATCCTCGGATCTCAGCCTCCTGAGTAGCTAGGGTGACAGGCATGAGCCACGGGCGCCCAGCTCACTTCTGGCTCGTTGATGGTTAGAGGACTAGCCCACCTGTGCTGGCTTCCAATCTCAGTGCTCTGACCCCAGCTCCCTGAGTAGGTAGGATCACAGGTCCAGTGCCACCCGCTCTCCCGGCAGCTATGGATTTTCTTACTGTCGCTTCTGTAACTATGGGCTTCTGCGTGGGCTGCTGGGAGGAGGCATGGCCCACAGACTCATCCCGCAGCCATTCCAGGCCCCCTCGGTGGCAGATGCGCTACCAAGTGCCCACAGGGCCGCCCCTGACCAGCCCCATCCCAGACACCTCCAAAGAAGAACAAATGTGGCCACTTCGATCTTGGCCTCTCAGAGAATGGACGGTGTCTGAGTGGCTTATGCGCTGCTCACGGAGGTATAAATTCGGGGGCCCGGCTCTGCTGTCCCCACTGCGTGCACAAGACTCCATTGGTAAGCCGTCTGTGACAATGGCCATCTCTCAGGGGAAATGTAGGACGGGCCCACAGGAAGCAGAGTGAGCGGAAGAAGGTGCGCAGGGGATTCTGGACACGCTTTGGGTCTCTGAGTTCTGTGTGAATCCTCCCCCTCCTAAGAGCACGTGCCCTTCGGTGTAAGGGAAGGGATCTCCTGGGGGACGGTGCCTGGGCTGGATGCTGCCCGTAATTCTGCCTGCTTCCCTCTCTGCAGCGCCTCCTTTTATTTCTAAAGAGTCCCATGCTGGGAAGACAGCGGCAGTAATAGCACGGCGCAGCAATATTTGGGGTTCTGCCTCAGAAGATAACTACCAATTTCCTTTCCTTCCATTTGTGTTCACACACACACACACCTAAGAATATGTTCTACTATTCCAAAGAGAGCTGGCAGGTCAAGATTCCTTATGCTTCCCCCAAAAGAGGTGACCTCGGAAATGGACATTTAGTAGCATTGCGTGTAGATACAAGCCAGAGTATGGTCACCTCCAAATTGAAAATAAGAACTCACCAAAAACAGAATCAACCAAAACCCTTAGGCGTTTCCCTGTGTCTGGTGTTGCAGACACCCCACCCAATTCTATGGTATTTTGTTACAGAAGCCCAAGTGGATACAAGGTTACAATCATTTGTCTACATTCTACTCCATTGTTAGCTCCTCAAAAGGAGAGATCATGTCAGCCACTGGTGGCTCCCGCCTGTCATCCAAGCTACTCAGGAGGCTGAGATCTGAGGATCAAAGTTCAAGCCCAGCCTGTGCACACAAATCCAAGGGACTTATCTCCAATTAACTCAAAAAAAAAGGTCAGAAGTGGAGGTGTGGTTCAAGTGGTTAGAGCACCAGCCTTAAGCAAAAAAAAATAAAAAAAGAATCCAGAAGAAAACATGAGGTCCTGAGTTCAAGTCCTGGTACCAGCCCAAAAGGGCAGAGGAGGGACAAAGCCTAGCTATGCACTTGGCATGGTACATGACATCTGAGAGGCGCTAAGGAAGGGACGTGTGCATTAACAGGTGGGCAGGCGGAGGTGTGGGTGTGGATGCGTATGTACATACACAGAAGACGTTACGGTTTGGGGAGGAAAAAAAACACTCAATGCAGGAGGAAATGGTTATGACATAGCGAGTAAACACGTAGGAAGTGAAATTACACAAGCCATGTGATTTGCACTATGTAAACATTTACACATGGTTAGGAGTCTGGGAGGAATCATGCTGAAAAGACTAATATCGGTTACCTCAGGGTGGTAAGATGTAGACTGATTGCTGTGGTTCCCCGCATTTCACATGTTCCCACAAATGCCACGTATTACATTGTAATGCAAAAATCAGATCACATTTTTTAAAAGGAAATTACTTTAGGAAGAAAAAAAAAAAGTATGCTTCCACATCCATAAGAGATTTCACCTTCAAATCAATGTCAGAGAGACAGGGAAAGAAGGTCAGGACTCTGTCTAGATCCATGTCCCCAGAGCTCAGAAGCTCGCACGTTTCCAGACTTCTCCACAAGCAAGAAAGGCCTCACCTTAAAGCTCTTTCATTTGGCTGCTTACCCAAATAAAACTTTATGTCAGGACAGAAAGGACAGGGAAGAGTTACCTCAGAGGACAGAGCCAAACCTAGGAGGCATCATCAGAGCAGAAGAAAAAGGCTGGGAAGGAAACTCCACCCACCCACCCAAAGCTTTGGGGCCACCAAACCATCGAAAAAGCATTCCCAAAGCCGGAAAGCTTTGAGGAAGGCCACTGCTTTAACGTTGCGTTGATGAAGGAGCAGGGATGGAAGTTAGAGATAGTGACAATAATTACCATGACGACTGTACGCACCATTTGTTTAGTGCTTTCTATGGTGGCCACCTTGCGCGGTAAAGGACAGGGAGTATTCATTTTGATCTTCGATGGGGCCCTGTGGTCTCTGTCACAGCTGAAGTCTGTGGTTGATGGTTCAAACCCGGTCACAGACGACGCACAACAGAATAGGCAACATTGTGTTGGGTAATCACTGATGGACCAGTGACCGCCTTGCCTGAGGCCTGGTTCCGTGTGGGCAGGCCACGGATCTGAGCTCTTGATTTTTCTCTCGCCAAGCTAAAGCCAGGACACCAAGCATCAGGGAGATCAACTCCTTTGCGTAGGTTCTGCTCTTAGCAGGAGGCGGTGCTCTGCTCATGCCTGGCTCAGTTTGGCCTCCTTGCAGCCACACTGCTCATGAGATTATTCAGCCTTGACCCGTGGGCGTCTTCAGCCAGTGAACATACTGCACAGGCTTTTGCACCAGCATCCTAAGCCCCAGCGAGGAAGATGCAGCTCTGGCCCACCCCACCCTTCCCCAAAGTTCTCCAAGTCCTCTGGCATCTGCCCCCCGAGTTCCACCACGCCCTCGCCCACGGGACCTGCATGGACATCGGTAACGCCCATGCCCACCGCCACGAGCCCTTGGCACTGGTTTCCTTGCAAAAGGCTCCTCTACTCTAGGCAAGGGTACTGCCAACAGGTGAGCTCCCGCGCAAAGCTTCCGTAAATATTGACTTTCCGAAGTCAAGAGACAAATTGGAGCCTAAAGAGCTCCGGAGAGAATCTGCCGTGCTGGGTAACTGGGTGAGGAAATCTCCTCATCTGAATACTGGAGCTGGCCACTGGAGCTGGCCCTGGGGGCTGTTAGGATAAGGGGAGGGGCTAGGGTAAGGGGAGGGGCTAGGATGAGGGGAGGGGTTAGGATAAGGGGAGGGGTTAGGATAAGGGGAGGGGTTAAGAAAGGAAGGGGCTAGGATAAGGGGAGGGGCTAGGGTAAGGGGAGGGGTTAGGATAAGGGGAGGGGCTAGGATAAGGGGAAGGGTTAAGATAATGGGAGGGGCTAGGGTAAGGGGAGGGGCTAGGGTAAGGGGAGAGGTTAAGATAAAGGGAGGGGCTAGGGTAAGGGGAGGGGTTAAGATAAAGGGAGGGGCTAGGGTAAGGGGAGGGGTTAGGATGAGGGGAGGGGCTA